>NW_027256884.1:3400290-3477790 GCF_029215685.1 Pituophis catenifer annectens
AGTCAATAAATCTATCGGAGTCAGTGGACTGCAGCTAAGGAATAGAGTAAGCTTTATTTTAGTTAACTTTCTGTTGGGGAAGTATTTCCCCAAAGAAGTAATTTAATGAGTGAGTTACTCCGTTATAGACACTGGCTGGTTAGCTCCCTTATACTTTTCTAAATCCATTCACAGATAGTTGAAGGCTGAGTGCACAATTCTAGACTGCTGCAAATCAATCAGAATAAAGGATCTTGGAGGTCTTCTAGTCCAGCCCCCTACTCAAGCAGGAGACCCTAGGCCAGGGGTGGGCTTCAAAAACTTCAGCAATGGGTTCTCTGCCCAGTTCATGGGTGAGCGTGGCCATGGGTGGGTGTTGTTGTGGTTCGCCAGCAGCCTACGGAGCTGGCCCGGACAGCGATGAGGCTGAGGAAGAACAGGGGCCAGTCCTGGAGGCTGGGAAGGGCCCGGATGAGGGCTCTGTGTCGGAGGCAGAGATGGGGCCAGGGCCATCGGGGAGCGATGTGTGGACTCTGGAGCCTCCAGAGGCTGACAGCAGAGAGGCAGAGGAAGAGGAGGAGCCTGTTTCTAGTGCACGCATGAGAAGAGCTGCCAGAAGGCAAGACCAGCTAAAGCAAAAAGGACGACTCAGGAGTAAGGCCAGGAGATGTTTGGCCCCACCCAGAAGGCTTAAACAACAGCAGCATTCCGTCTTATCCCCTTCACTCAATATAGCGATTTTTTTTCTCCAAGCCATTGTTAAGCCTTTCCAGATCCTCTTTACGGCCTTCCATGCGAGATTTTTTTGCATATTTATACTGACCTTGAGACGGGTAAGAATGCCGATCGGCCCTCGATACATTCAGCTTCCGAATATATCATTGTTCAACTCTACGTTTGTCTACCCGGTGAATAATGCAGGCAGGGTTCGCATCTAGGTTTTCAAAAGCTCCGTAATGATAGGGCAGGAAAACGCTTGTGCCGGAAAAACCGGATGGCTTTAAACAATCCCCTGTTTACTTAAGGGTCCCTCCTTTTCTAAAATCCAAATACAATCGAAACGGCTTACAAATCAATGCATGGTGCCACCCGTTGTTTTAGCTTTTTAATAAGACGAGCTGGAATATTTTAACACGCATATAGGAAGGAGGCGGAACACGCTACCGTTTTTATATATATTAGTGCAGCAGGGGAATGTTGCCAACAATTTAGCCAAGTGCCAGGAAATGCAGGAATAACACCAAGCTTTACTATTATTGTCAAGGAAGCAATTTATTCTAAAAGGGCTGTCCTTACTTACTGTAAAGACGATGAGATTTTTAAAGACTAGAGTATTATTTTCTGATGGGAGACAAACCACAAATACTCCTCCTCCTCCTCCTCCTCCTCCTCCTCCTCCTTCTCCTCCTCCTCCTCCTCCTCCTCCTCCTCCTCCTCCTCCTCCTCCTCCTCCTCCTCCTCCCTCCTCCTCCTCCTCCTCCTCCTCCTCTTCTTCTTCTTCTTCTTCTTCTTCTTCTTCTTCTTCTTCTTCTTCTTCTTCTTCTTCTTCTTCTTCTTCTTCTTCCTTCTCCTTCTCCTCCTCCCCCTTCTTCTCATTCTTCTTCTTTCTTCTCATTCTTCTTCTTTCTTCTTCTTCTCCTTCTCCTCCTTCTCCTTCTCCTTCTCATTCTTCTTCTTTCTTCTTATCCTTCTTCTTCTTTCTTCTTATCATTCTACTTATTCTTTTTGCTTTCTTCTTCTTCTTCTTCTTCTTCTTCTTCTTCTTCTTCTTCTTCTTCTTCTTCTTCTTCTTCTTCTTCTTCTTCTCTTCTTCTTCTTCTTCTTCTTCTTCTTCTTCTCCTTCTCCTTCTCCTTCTCCTTCTCCTTCTTCTTTCTCCTTTTCCTTCTTCTTCCAGTGTTAGCTCAACTCAGGGGATAAAGCAACATTTGGAAATTTCAAAGTTTACAGGGCCCTTGCTTACTCCTTAAGACCTTCCTTTTCTGTCATGTGCATCTATTTCCCCCTTTTTGCAGGACAATGGATGGATCGCTATAAGGCTGCGTCTCCCCCTCTTATTTAATTTTCTATGATGCTTTTCTCGCCATGCTTTTGAAGCTGCTTTCCATTCCTGAAATATTGGTGTTTTAGCTGATGCCAAGATTAATGGCTAAAATGTTTCCTTGTAAAATCAATCTCCGGTAAATACTCAGGTTTGAAATTATTTTAATGTTTTCTGGAAGCCAAAAACCTTGCCAAGAAAACAATGTGACAAATAGAGTTTGACTTCCTTCCTTCCTTCCTTCCTTCCTTCCTTCCTTCCTTCCTTCCTTCCTTCCTTCCTTCCTTCCTTCCTTCCTTCCTTCCTCCCCTCCCTCCCTCCCTCCCTCCCTCCCTTCTCTTTCCTTCCTCCCTTCCTTCTCTTTCCTTGCCCCTTCCTCCCTCCCTCCCTTCCCCTCCCTTCCCTCCTTGTCCTTCCTCCCTCCTTTTCCCTCCTTTCCCCCTCCTGTCCTCTTCCTTCCTTCCTTCCTTCCTTCCTTCCTTCCTTCCTTCCTTCCCTTCCTTCCTTCTTCTTTCTTTCTTTCTTTCTTTCTTTCTTTCTTTCTTTCTTTCTTTCTTTCTTTCTTTCCTCCCTCCCTCCCTCCCTCCCTCCCTCCCTCCTCCCTCCCTCCCTTCTCTTTCTTTCCTTCCTCCCTCCTTTCCCTTTCTGTCCTCTCTCTTTCTTTCTTTCCTTCCTTCCTTCCTTCCTTC
This sequence comes from Pituophis catenifer annectens, assembly GCF_029215685.1. Classification (NCBI taxonomy): domain Eukaryota; kingdom Metazoa; phylum Chordata; class Lepidosauria; order Squamata; family Colubridae; genus Pituophis; species Pituophis catenifer. The sequence continues at coordinate 3,402,998 of NW_027256884.1, forward strand.
CTTCCTTCCTTCCTTCCTTCCTTCCTTCCTTCCTTCCTTTCCTCCCTCCCTTCCTCCCTTCTCTTTCTTTCCTCCCTCCCTTCCTTCTCCCCTCCCTTCCTTGTTGTCTTTACTCCCTCCTTTCCCCTCCTGTCTTCTTTCTTTCTTTCTTTCTTTCTTTCTTTCTTTCTTTCTTTCTTTCTTTCTTCTTTCTTTCTTTCTTTCTTTCTTTCTTTCTTTCTCTCTTTCCTGAAAAAGATGTGCTTGGCATCTCAATCCTTTTTCCAGAGAGACTGAGCCAATAACAACAACAAAAAACAAACAAATAAATCCCTCCCTGTCTTAGGGTTAGCCCTTTGCCATCTGCCATCTTGAAAATGAAACGGAAGGACAGGTCACTGTGGGATAAACCGATTTGCTCCACAAAGTGGTTAACAACTCATGAATAAAACTTAGTTAGGGGGAGGAAAGAAAAAAAAAAACCCTTAGGCAGGCTAAAGTTTTCTTTTTAAAGTGCTCTTTCTCCTTTCCAGTTCATTTCCATCATTATGAAGCGGGGGGGGGGGGGGGGGAAGAGCCCTCACATGAAGCTGTTTGTGTGCTCGGAGAAAGGAGTTTGCAATCTGTGCCGGAGGAGTTGCCCACCACATCTCTAATGGCTTTTCAATGATAATTGGCACATAACGTTTGTTCTCTTCGCTCTTGGTGTTTCCACAGCAGCAGTTTGGCCTCTTAATGTGGAGAGTTCCTTTTGTCTCGGGCTCCTTCGAGCAACGTTTCCCCGTTTCCCTCCCTCTCTTTTCTTTCTCAGGGTGTGGTAGGTTGGCTTTGGGAAACCCAAGGGGGAGCAGAGAACTAAGGTTGCCCCCCCCACACACACACATAGGACAAGATCAAATTCGCATCCGGGGCTCAGTGTGAGAAAAAGTGAAAGGCCTGGAGATAAAAAAAAAACATAGGAAGAACAGGATTTGGGGTTGACTGGTCTAGAGAAAAGAAGTACTAGGGGGCACATGAAAAGAATAGAATAGAATAGAATAGAATAGAATAGAATAGAATAGAATAGAATAGAATAGAATAGAATAGAATAGAATAGACTAGACTAGACTAGACTAGACTAGACTAGAATAGAATAGACTAGACTAGAATAGAATAGAATAGAATAGAATAACAGAGTTGGAAGGGACCTTGGAGGTCTTCTAGTCCAGCCCCCTGGTTAGGCAGGAAACCTGCACCACTTCAGTCAAATGGTTATCTAATATTTTCTTAAAAACTTCCAGTGTTGGAGCATTTACAACCTCTGAAGGCAAGTTGTTCCAATGATTAATTGTCCTCACTGTTAGGGAATTTCTCCTTAATTCCAAGTTGCTTCTCTCCTTGATTAGTCTCCATCCGTTGCTTCTTGTCCTGCCTTCAGGTGCTTTGGAGAATAGCTTGACTCCTTCTTCATTGTGGCAGCCCCTGAGATATTGGAAGACTGCTATCATGTCACCCCTAGTCCTTCTTTTCATAAGACTAGACATACCCAGTTCCTGCAACCGTTCTTCATATTTTTTAATTTCCAGTCCCCTAATCCTCTTTGTTGCTCTTCTCTGCACTCTTTCTCAACAAAAGGATAGCGGTATTCCAATATTTGAGGGGCTCCCACAAAGAAGAGGTGGACATCTTATTTGTAAGAGAAGAAACAATGGATGGAAACTAATGAAGGAGAGAAGCAACCTGGAATTAAGGAAAGACTTCCTAACAGTGAGGACAATCAACCAGTGGAAGAGAAGTTGCCTTCAGAAGTTGTGGGTGCTCCATCACTGGAGGTTTTTAAGAAGAGACTGGACAACCACTTATCTGAAATGGTAGAGGGTCTCCTGCTTGAGCAGGGGGTTGGACTAAAAGACCTCCAAGGTCCCTTCCATCTTTACTATGAAGTAGAAGTATAGCAAATGTGCTTGGTTCTCTTCACTTCCTCGTTGAGAAGAATTCCATATCTGTTGGTCCTTCAGTGTAGTACCATACGAGATCTTCTGAGATGTTTGTTTAATTATATAATTGCCCTGTTCAGGAATGAGTTTGGGGGAATTTGGAAGGATTGGATTTTAATTCTGGAGAAGCTCTTTTGATTCAACGAGACTCTACGGATGGTTAGACGAGATGCATTATGTAAAGAGAAAGAGACATCATTCTTATCAAGGAGAGATCCAACTTAGAAAGGAGAAATTTTCTGACAGTTAGAAGAATTAATCGATGGAATGGCTTCCTTCTGGAATTTGTGAGTGCTTCATTGCTAGCGGTTTTTAAGAAGAGATTAGAGATTAGCCATTTGTCTGAAATTTATAGGGTCTCCTGCTTGAGAAGGGGGTTGGATTAGAAGACCTCTGAGGTTCCTTCCAGCTATAGGAATCTGTCTTATTCTGCTTTTCATTACAAGCTACAAGTTGGTACTAAATTCTGAATTTTAACGTGCCAAGGACAGACAGATGGGCAGAGGCTCTGTGGAATCAAACCTATTGATTGGGTATGTCTAGTTTCATGAAAAGAAGGACTAGGGGTGACATAATACCAGTGTTGCAATATCTGAGGAGCTGCCACCAAGAATTCTCCAAAGACCTGAAGGCCGAACAAGAAGCAACGGGTGGAAATTAATCAAGGAGAGAAGCAACCTGGAACTTAAGGAGAAACTTCCTGACAGTTAGATCAATCAATCACTAGAACAACTTGTTTTCAGAAGCTGTGGGGGCTCCATCACTGGAGGTTTTCAAGAAGATATAGGACAACCATATGTCTGAAATGGTATAGGGCAGTGATGGCTAACCTTTTTGCCATCGCGTGACAAAAGCGAGGGGAGCACCGGGGGGGAAGGTGTCGCACACACATGTGCCCACACCCATAATTCTATGCACCCCACCCCCCCCGCGCATGCATGCATGATCCCCTGCGCTCCCCCCCGCTTTTGGCATGTGATGGCATGGTGGGCCCAGAAGTTGGCAAACGGGCCATTTCGGGTCTCTGGGGGAGTAGGGAAGGCCGTTTTTGCCCTCCCCAGGTTCCTAGAGAGGCTCTGGAGCCTGGGGAGAGCAAAAATCGGCCTTCTGGTTTCTCTGGAAGTTGGCAAACGGGCCGTTTCCAGCCTCTGGAGAGCCTCCGGGGGATGGGAAAAGCCGTTTTCATCCTCCCCAGGCTCCAGAGCCTCTCTAGGAGCCTGGGAAAGACGAAAACGGCCTTTCCCACCCCATGGAGGCCCTCCGGAGGCAGGAAACAGCCTGTTTCCCTACTTCCGGGTGGCCCAGAAGGCCTGAAAATCATGCGTGTGCCAGAGCTGAGCTTGTGTGCCCACTGATATGGCTCCGCGTGCCACCTGTGGCACATGTGCCATGGGTTCACCATCATGGGTATAGAGTTTCTTTCTTGAGCAGGGGGTCGGACTAGAAGACCTCCAAGGTCTTTTCAACTCTATCGTTCTGTGAAGTGGGGCAGGGTCTGTCATCAAGGTGACACTTTGAAAACTGGATGCCAGGGGAGCCCAGGTGCTGTGGGGGAAAAGCTGGGAAGATAGTTTAGGAGCTGAGGAGAACAAAGCAAAAGAAAGCGAGGAAAAAACGTCCTGAAGGCATCTCCATGACAGAAGCAGCTGGGCTTCTGCGTTCAAAATCGGTGTCTGCTCTCTTGTACACCTCCTCCCATCTCTCCTCTCTTTCGGTCATGTGACTCAAGGCAAATTATTAAGACCTTGGAAAGAATTCCAGAAGCCTTTATACATTGTCCTGACTTTCCTCAATTCATTCCATCCCAACAAAATGTCACGGCGACGCAAAATGAAAGAAAGAAGGATGAAAATGTAAGAAAGAGGGATGGAAGGAAAGAATAGAATAGAATAGAATAGAATAGAATAGAATAGAATAGAATAGAATAGAATAGAATAGAATAGAATAACAGAGTTTGAAGGGACCTTGGAGGTCTTCTAGTCCAACCCCCTGCTTAGGCAGGAAACCCTACAGACAAATGGTTATCCAACCTCTTCTTAAAAACTTCCAGTGTTGGAGCATTCACAACTTCTGGAGGCAACTTGTTCCACTGATTAATTGTCCTCACTGTCAGGAAATTTCTCCTTAGTTCCAGGTTGCTTCTCTCCTTGATGAGTTTCCACCCATTGCTTCTTGTCCTGCCTTCAGGTGTTTTGGAGAATAGGTTGACTCCCCCTTCTTTATGGCAGCCCCTCGAATACTGGAACACTGCTATCATGTCTCCCATAGTCCTTGTTTTCATCAAACTAGACATAGCCAGTTCCTGCAACCATTCTTCATATGTCTTAGCCTCCAGTCCTCTAATCATCTTTGTTGCTCTTCTCTGCACTCTTTCTAGAGTCTCCACATCTTTTTTACATCGTTGCGACCAAAACTGGATGCAGTATTCCAAGTGTGGCCTTACCAAGACCTTATAAAGTGGTAAGAAAGAAGGAAGAAAATGTATATCCCAACGAAGAGAAGGATTAGAGGTGATGTGAGAGCTGTCTTCTGGTACTTGACGAGCAATTATAGGTTATCTGAGGGCAAGACAAGAAGCAATGGATGGGAGCTCATCAACGAGAGAACCAACCTGGAACCAAGGAGAAGTTTCCTGATAGTCAGAACAATTAAACGGTGGAACAGCTTGTCTTCTGGACTTGAGCTACGACTTAGTTGGAGGTCTTCAGGAAAAGACTGGATAGCCATTTGTCCAGAATGCAATAAGATCTCCTACCTTGAGGAGAGGGTTGGATTAGAAGACCTCCAAGGTCCTTTCCAGCTTTGTAATTCTGATTGATTGGTACATGTAATCCTCGACTTACAACACGTCATTTAGTGACTGTTCGAAGTTACACGGCATGAAAAAAGTGACTTAGAACAGATTCCAGATTCGCTTAACAATCGTGTTACAACTGCCGTGGTTTCATTTAACAACGGTGGTAAGAAAGACGGAGCGAATCTCACGTAACAATTATCTCACTTAGCAACAGAAAATTTGGGGGTCAGTTGGGGCCGTAAGTCGAGGAGTCTTGTACAAGGAAACATGTAGCGGTTTGCTCTTTTCCTCAATTCTCTATTTTTTTATTATCCTAGGATGGTGTTATTATATTGATTGCCGAAGGCTCACGACCAACTTCACTCTTTCCCCCCCCTGAAGAGCTCTTATTAGAGTGATGGTTAGTCATAAAAACAGCTCTGTTGTATCTTAGACCAGCATTTTATTTCTCACATGTTCTTCTACTCCTATTGTTCCTTTGCAACTCTGATCTGCTATTCGGAGGAATGTTCTCCCAAGTCTGGAGTTAACAATACATCTTGAGACTCATCGTCCTTGATAGACCTTGATAGTCCAGAAGTACTCTTATGGATGCTAAGAACACTATGGATTCTCTTGGGCAAAACTATTATTTTCTCCATCTCTTTCTCTAGCGTGACCTACTTTAAGAAAGGCTGAATTACCGAACTCTTCGGTGAATTCAAACGACCTTCTAAGTTTTGCTACCCAATTTTTGCCTTGAAGAATGTGTAAATTCTACGTAATTTAAACTGTAATTCGGGAATGAAAAGAGCCTTGATAGTACAGGGGTTTAGTGCACCCTGTTATTAAGACCAGCTGCCTGCAATTTCTGCTGGTTCGAATCTCTCCAAGGCTCAAGGTTGACTCAGCCTTCCATCCTTTCTAAGGTAGGTGAAATGAGGACCCAGTTTGTGGGGGCAATAAGCTGACTTTGTATAAAATATACAAAAGAATGAAGGCTATTGCTTAACGCATTGCAAGCTGCCCTGAGTCTCCGGAGAAGGGCGGCATATAAATCAAATTAAAAAAAAAAAAGAAAAAAAAAAGAAAGGGAATGGTCGAGTACGAGAAGTATTGCAAGACCTAATCTGGGTCCATCACTGGCACCAGAAGTTTACTCTTCTGAGCTTTCAGACTGGTGCTGGAACCCATCTTCTCTCTCACACCAGAATGTGCTCTTTGGGCTATTCTACGCGTCGTATTTATGTAGTGCCTTCCTACTGGTTGACTGTTATATTGATGGATGACAATTGGCTGTTGTTGCCTTTTGCTGCCAAATCCTTGCTCCTAAGTATCTGATAAACTGGTGGTAAATCAGCACTCCTGTTGACTGACGAGGGGCTCCTTTCCCAGGCTTCAATTATTTCCCTGGCTGTTTTTGTAGCTGCTCGGCCAACAATCTTAGTAGCTGAGAAATTGAATGTATGCCCTTGTTCATTACAATGTGAGGCTAGTAATAAGTTCGGGTCATTCATTTGTGAGAAGTGTTACAGGTTAACGTGATCAGTCTTATCAGCTCTTCAAGCCATAGTTAGAGGATCTTCCAAACCACACCTGTTATACTGTATATATTGAGTGTAAAATCCAGGTGAATATGAGATGATTGACAGCAAGGAGTCAGAGTGTGTTCTGTTTCTCTTTGCTGTTCTCTATTGGTTATCCGTGTTCTGACCTAGGCTTCCTTAGAAAGCACGAAGCAAAGTCTTAATCCCACAAAACCTCTTTTATTTATACAACTGTAAATTACTTTCATTTACAGTCCACAAGGCTTGATAAGCAGTCTTTTGGAGGAAGGTTATCAATACCCACCTATCTCACGTGGAACGCTGCCAGAGAACTAATTTCCAAATGCAGGGCAAGGCCAAACTTGGCACAGAGTCAAACAGAACTTTTTAAAGCGTGAACCGACCAGATGAACTAATTGTTTCCTTCAAAAGCTCACGTCCCATTCGCTTTTCTTTTATGTCTTATGGGTGGGGCCAAACATCTCCAAGCCTTACTCCCAAGTCGACCCTGTTTTCTTAATTGTTCTTGTCGTCTGGCAGCTCTGCGCATGCGTACACTGGGAACAGCCCCTGCTGTTCTTCTGCCTGACTCTGGAGGCTGCACATAACTATCAGATGGCCTTGGTCCCCTCTCTGCCTCTGATGCAGAGCCCTCGTCCGAACTTTCCCCAGCCTCCAGAGCTGGTCCAAGTTCCTCCCCAACCTCCTCACTGTCCGACTCTGCTGCCAGCTGTGCTGGCCGCCACTGGGCCACAACAATCCAGAGTTTTGGAAAACAGTTATGGAAGCTCCAATTTAAACTGAATCCATCTGAAACACTTGATTTATATGTACACACATCTCTCTTTAGTTTTATTATCAAATTCACCTAGACCAAGGTATCTACCCTGTGTCCCTTGTAAAAACTATATCGGCTTTATGAATTGTTTATAGGATCCATGCTATGAATTTTGCATAAAATAGCTGCGGAAGAAATGTGGCTAGATTTGTGTTTGTATTTTCACGGATATATGGGGAACGGTTGATGTTTAATTGATTATAACAATATTAGCGAATGGGTGCATTTGCCGGCTCACGATATATGTTCTTCAAAAACGCACTTAAAAAGTCAAGGCTGTAAAATCACAGCTTAAATATAACTGATTTAAAGCCAGGAGCTGTTGAAAAGAGAATAACACTGTTGTTATTTGACCCTCCTAAATACCATTGATGAGGTTATATTGTACTCTTCCTGAAGGACGAAATTCTTAGCTGGTGGATTATTTCTAGATTCAATTTATGTTGAAGTTTAGTTGGTACATCAGTTGGTGTGTTGGCTGAGACTGCAGCCACTAAAAAAAACCAGGCAAAGTCCCATAAGAAGAAATCAACCCTCCCCTGTTATCCCAAATAAAATATTAACCATAAGAGAAAGCCTAAGAAAAGCCAAAAGATTAAGATGCTAATAAAAAAACTCCCTGAAGCCCATTCCACATTCCAACCAGACACCTAAAGAAGACATTGTAAGAAGAAGCTAATGGCAATTTCCGGCACTTAAGGTGATAACAAGCTTATTGAAAGAGGAAACCAACTATCTAGATGGCTCCATTCTGTGGAAATTGGGATCGTAGAAAACACCCAGGAGCATAGAAGAGTCCAAAGGCAGATGCATGAATAAATGTGATAAATGTATTTATTCATATAACAAAACATATTAACTATATACAAAGGCTGTCTTAATATCCATTAGGATAGGGGGCACACAGCATGTGTGACTACCCCTATCAAAGATCATATCTCATGGAGAACAAACGTAAAAAGAGAGCGAGGTGGAAAGGTTAGAGGGGGTTTTATACTCAGTGTAAGCCCCTCCTCTCCACATAGGGGTGGGGGCACTTCCTGCCTCCACTAGTGTCTGTATGATATATGTGCCAATGGCTTGCAAATACTTGACAGTTCCCCTCCTTGCGAGCCAATGGCATGCAAACATACAAATGCAATGCACAACAGATTTTACCCTGTGAGACATAACTTTTTACACAGATCTTTGTGCCTATCTGCTGGTAGAGGTTTTGTGAAAATATCAGCTGTTTGATATTTGGTCTGACAATGTGATAAAGATATAAACCCCATCTCTACTAGTTGCCTAACATTTTGATAGCGGATATCGATATGTCTGGACCTTTTTCCCACCGCATAGGCTTTGGCAATGCCTATGGCCCCGGTGTTGTCTTCTATAATTTGGATGGGCAAAGTCGGTGGTGTCCAGATGCTAGAAATTAAGGCATCAAACCATATCAGATCGTTCCCTGCCTCTGATAAGCATGCATATTCGGCCTCAGCGGTGGAGCACGAAACAAATTTCTGTTGCCCCACATGCCAATGGATGGGTGCCTCATTTAATAGTACCAAGAAGCCCGAAGTACTCCTACGTGTCTTGGTATCTCCAGCCCAGTCCGCATCTGCGAAGCATTTTAATTGGGCCTTGTCTCTATTCTCAGGTTCCAAGTGAAGCACGTAATCTGCTGTGGTCTTGAGATACCTTAATAGCTTTTTAATGGCTAACCAGTGGAACTGGGTAGGATGTTCCACTTGTCTAGATAGCAGGTTTACGGCCAGGGCAATATCTGGACGGCTCCAGTTACTTATATATAGTAATGAGCCAATCACTGATCTAAATAGAGTATTATTTTGGAACTCTGGGCTATCCTTGTGTGCCAATCCATAATAGTCGGTCTGCATTGGGATAGCCGTTGGCTTGCTATCTTCCATTTTACATTTCACCAAGAGTTCCTCTATCTTTTCCTTTTGTGAGAGAGCAAAACCTTTTGGTGTAGTGATGATTTGTACGCCTAGGTACTTGTCCACATATCCTAAAGACTTTAGAGTGAACTTTTTTTGTAGGGTCCTGGCAAATATAATACTTCCCCCCTTGTCAGGCCCTATATATAAAAGATCATCGACATACACTAGGACTTTCTCCAGCCCCCCTTTGGTATCCCTTGTGAAGGTACATTTATCAGCTGGAGATGGATGGAAACCCAGTGATTTGAGAGTTTTAGTCAGGCATTTGTACCACAGTCTGCCTGATTGTTTGAGGCCGTACAAACTTTTCTTCAGAAGCCAGGTGTGGCCTTCCTGCCGTTGAAATCCGGGGGCACCTCTGACGTAAATTTCTTGTTTTAGATGTGCGTGTAAATAAGCAGTTTGCACATCAAATTGAAAAATGTGTTCCCCATGTGCTGCTGCGGTGACCAAAGCAGCCCTCACACTTTCCGCTCTCACGGTGGGGGAGTATGTTTCATCAAAGTCCTGCAAGTAGCGCTGTGCGTAGCCTTGTGCTACCAGCCGGGCCTTATAGAGGAGTTTGTTGTTGGGCATTGGCTTGACCTTGTAGACCCAACGGGTGCCAATTGCTTTCCTCTTTTTGGGGACTTCCATGGGGATGAAGACTTTCAATTTTTTGAGACTGTCCATTTCCCGCTCCATTGCCACCCTCCACCTGCGCTGTTCTTCCTCGGGAAGCTGAAGGACATCTGAGTACGTTTTAGGGGCCATGGTAACGCTGTTGACCGAGGCAACACAGCTAATGTCCAATCTTTTGGGTGGCACCCCTTTATTGGAGCGTTTTGATCGTCTGGGAAATTGCCACTCACCATCATCATTGTCATCCGGAGCATCGGTGTCAGAATTGGAGCTGCCGGAGGTATCTTTCCAATCAAAATGGGGCGGGCCTCTGTCCCAGGCGCTGCGAAGATATGGTCGTTTAGGTGAGGCAGGAGGTGTGAAGTCACCCAGGGATTCCTTGTCTGAATCGTCAGAGTCAGGTAGGGATTCATCACCATCTGGATCTTCACTGGTCAGTTGCTTGGAGTTTGTTGGTTCATCCTCTTCAGATGGTGCTGCTTGTTCAGTGTCGCTTCTAATAGGGGAATAACCGGGTTCATTGGAATGAATTTTTGACCAATTTGACCCCTCCTCAAAGGAAGCTGATCTAGAGACAATGACAAGGTTATTTTTGTCTACAAACCTAGAGGCCTTGCTGCCGGTTGCATAACCTATAAATCTGAGCCTCCTTGATGCCTTGCCCCCCTTTCTTCTGAGGTGCTTGGGAATATGGACCCAGGCATAGGAACCAAAAATTCTCAGGTGTGAGAGGCTAGGTTTCCTTCCATGGACCAGGAAGTATGGGGTTTGGTTAATGGCACTACTCCACGTCCTGTTGACTAGATAATTAGCCATTTTGACCGCTTCTGCCCAAAAAACTTGGCTCATGTCAGCATCTGCAAGTAGGCAGTTCATGACATTCTGCAGCACTCCATTTCTCCTTTCTGAAATACCATTCTCGGACGGAGTTCGAGGGGATGATTTAAAATGGAGGATACCTCTCTCCTTCATCCACTTTTCAAAAATCTTGGATGTAAACTCAGTCCCCCTATCACTCTGCACCTGAGCGATGCACACCTTGTGTTGCGTTTGGATCTGGTTGTAAAGATATTTGAAGTTGGTAAAGACTTCAGTTTTGTCCTTTAAAATAAATACATGGCCATAACGAGAGTAATCATCTACTACCGTTAAAAAATAACGCCCCCTACCAAGGGAGGGTCTAAAAGGACCAACCAAATCCATGTGTACCAGCTGATAAGGGTACCTTGCACGACGGGAAGAGACCTTAGGTATAGCAGCAGTTTTAGATTTTGCTGCCTTACAGATGGCACATTCCAAATAGGTATTACAATTCTTTATCTTAAGCCCATCAGAAAAATCTTGCATTTTCTTAATAACCGGGAAGCTGGCATGGCCAAGCCTGCGGTGTAATATATGAGCACAATCCAAATGTAAAGGTTTACCCATGCATACTTTGTCAACCTTATGTATCTTACCATTACAAGCTTTGGTCTGTTCAGTAATGAGAGTAGGCACTGGATTAAAGGTCACCTTAGAGTTCCTCAGGGTTGGCTGAGGAGTTGTGACCTTAATGGGCTCAGCCTTAATGGCTTTGGATGTCCTAGGAGCTGGTTTAAAAGCTTCATTGGTTTTAGGTCCAGGGTCCTTGAGTTTGGACAACCTGGGGGTTGGCACAGAAGCTTTCTGCTCTATCTGGGCGTTAGCTCCCTGAGCCCTCTTGTTAGGTTTCTTGTGCCTTTTGACCTGTGCTTTTGGGGAAAAATAAGGCAAATTGTTGATTTTTACAATATCGCCAACAACACTCCCATTTTCGGAAACATAACCTCCACCCTTCTCAAAAACCAGTTTTACATTTTTATCCTCAGTCAATTTTAAGATGCTTAAAAGGTTGTTCTTGATTGAGGGAACATACAGTGCCCCAGTGACATCTCCTATACCAGGCACATTGATCACGCCTTCCCCAGTTACCTCTGCCTTGTCCCCAGTGGCAACTTTTACTGAGGACTTGAGTGGGTGTAAAACCTTAAATCGTTGCTTCGTGTTGGCTATATGCGTTGATGCACCTGAATCAAGAAGCCACAGCCCCTCAGCATCCTTTACCTGGGAGGTGTGATTGTCACTAGTGACACTACAGTATTGGTATCCTTTATGACCACCTCCCCCTCTTCCACGGTCTCTTTTATTTTTACTTTGCTTAAGTCCAGCCGTGTTGGCCCTAGAGCGAGGGCACTCCCTTTTAAAGTGACCTTGTATGCCACAGTCAAAGCAGGTGGGAAGGGTATTAATCCTTTCACTTGTGTCCTGGCGCCTCCTCTGAGGCCTAGGCCTGTGATATGCCTCCTTCATTTCTTGTTGTTCCTCATCTCTGCGTCTTAAATCTTCCTCAATAAAGCGGCCAGAAAAGTATTCTATATTTCTTTGTTCCCTAGAAACCCCTTCTAGAGAAATAATAAAGGGACTCCAGGATTTGTCTAGGGAGTTCAACATCACACTAATTAAAGTGTATTCAGAAACAGGCTCCCCCCTCTGTATAAGCTCATCCCTCATGGCTTTAAGCGTTGCCAAATGTTCCCCCATTTTGACACCAGGTTTGAGTTTATAGTTGTGGAAAATTCTTGACAATCTGCTGGTTGCAGCCATATTGTCACTATGGAACAAATTATATAGGGCAGTCCAAACTTCCTGAGCTGTGAGGCCGTCTGAAAGACTGGCATACAGAGCTGTGTCTATAGAACTTAACAGAGTTGTGTAAGCTCTTTTATGCAGGAACTCAATTTCAGGGCTCCAAGGTAAAGGGGGTGGTCTTTTGATCATGTCCAGAGTATTTTCTCTTAAGAGAATTATCTGAATCTCTTTACACCATTTTTTAAAATTCTGACCACTTAAATGTAATTTTTCAAAATTATTTGGCAAAATTACAAAATTATTGCCATTAAACTGCATGGGGAGTTGTTCAAATGGCTGAAGAGATCCTGTTGTGAATGGCATTGGGATCCCTAAGCCTGGGATCGATTGCTTAGGTCTGGCTCCTTTTTGTAGTCCTTCTGTAGTTTGAAGCAACTGGGCACGTGCAGGAAATGGAGCATGCTCCAAAGCCTTTTCTTGTTGGAGCTCCGATCTCCCTCTCTGAGCTCTGAAGTCAGGTCTGGCTGGAGCCTCAGAATAGGCCCGGACATCAGCGATGTGGTGGGGAAGCCTTGGAGGAGTGGGAAGAAGGCCTGGAGATCTTTCTGGAGACTGGAGGCCCATCAGATGAGGTCCATGGGCTGGGTAGGCCTGGAAATGTCTCTGGATCTCCTCTTCTCCATCAGAGGAGCAGGATTGCAGCTCCGGATCATCCCAGCAGGGCCGGAAAGGTGTGGAGGCCTCAGCCTGGGCCTCCCTGGAGCATTCAGTGAATGGTGAGCGCCTCTGCAGTGGGGGGTGGGAGGCTGCAGGTCCATCTGGGTTCCTCCGGGGGTGGGAGGTTGGATTTGGGGCCCTCCTTGAGTGGGCAGCTGGGTCTGGGGCCTCGGGGGGGCCGGTGGGTGGTTGCTCCATTAGTTGCAGGGCAGCGACCAGGGCCTCTATGGCCTCTTTGATGTTTGCCATGGCAGGCGGGGCCTGGCAAGGAGCTTGTGAGCTCGGAGTGGTCCTCTGGGCCGCTGGAAAGCTGAACTGGCTGGCTGGCGTTGTAGGCCTGGGCTGTGGAGCTGGGGATGGCCTGGCTCGTGGTGCTGGCAAAGTGCCCAGGGGAGCAGCCATCTTGGAGGAAGTTGCCTCCGGAAGTGGCCTGGTGGCCATTTTGTTTGGCGGGAAACTGGGTGGGGGGGCAGTCTCTCTGGCGGCAGGCGCCATCTTGGAGAGATCAGGCAGGGGAGTCCTTACCGGGATGGCAGGCATCTCTGGTGCTCCCTCCTCAGGCCTCTTTCTGGCTGCTGCCCTTGTCTTCAGGAGGCAGGCGAGCGCTGCTCTGCACTCCTCTTCTGACATCTCAGCCACTTGCCTGTCCAGGCTTTCATCTGGTCCTTCTGCCCCCTCTTCGTCAGTGCTGAAGAAGCCTTCTCCAGCATCGCTTGGCTCGGCCCCTGGGATCTCTTGCTGCATCTGGGTGGCCTCTGGCTGCCAGGGTGTAGCAGGATGGAAACCCCCTTCAATGTTTTCCATCGTTGATTCAGTCTGGGGCTGCTGTGAAGTTCTCCTCCGTTGAAGGCCTCTGGTCACAACAGGGGAGCTTCTCTCACAGGTTATTTTGGAGGGCATCTCGCCTTTTCAACAGCTCCTGGAATGGAGTTCTGCTACCATTCCCTCTGCTACCATTCTGTGGAAATTGGGATCGTAGAAAACACCCAGGAGCATAGAAGAGTCCAAAGGCAGATGCATGAATAAATGTGATAAATGTATTTATTCATATAACAAAACATATTAACTATATACAAAGGCTGTCTTAATATCCATTAGGATAGGGGGCACACAGCGTGTGTGACTACCCCTATCAAAGATCATGTCTCATGGAGAACAAACGTAAAAAGAGAGCGAGGTGGAAAGGTTAGAGGGGGTTTTATACTCAGTGTAAGCCCCTCCTCTCCACATAGGGGTGGGGGCACTTCCTGCCTCCACTAGTGTCTGTATGATATATGTGCCAATGGCTTGCAAATACTTGACACATTCATAAGCAAAGCAAATACTGCCCTCAGAAGTCCATTCAAGGCAGGATATTTTGAAACCCCTTGCAGCAATTTTGACAGCCAACAAAAGCAGAGTGATCGGATTAGAGCAAGCAGCCCCTCACCCAAAAATCTAACACAGGACGTAGCCATCACAGCCCCAATTAGAATTATCCAACCCCCTTTCGGAACACAAAGCCCCTATTGCACAAATACCAAACTTCAAAGTTACAGGAACTATAAAGATCCATCCACTCATTCAGACATTTGGTCAGCTGCCCCAGAACCACATGCTGTTGGTGGGTTTTGCTCAGAGGTGGTATTCAGCAGCTTCTGACCAGTTCTGGAGAACCCATAGCGGAATTTTTTGAGTACCGTATTTTTCAGAGTATACGATGTACTTTTTCCCCTCCTAAAAGAGGGTGGAAATGTTGGTGCGTCTTATACACCGAATACAGCCATTTTTGGCCTCCCGAAGCCCCACCCCCTCATCCTGTTTTTGTGAAAAATGAGCCTGCTTTCCACAAAAATAGGATGTGCAGAAGGTTTGGGAGGCCTGCAGAGTGCTTGTTGTGACTCCGACTCCTGAGCCTGTCCTCATGGAGGAAGAGGACTCAGAAGGTGAGGGGGAGGAACTGACAAGGCCTCCCTCTCCAGGACCCTCCTCTCTGGCAATGCCTCAGGTTCCATCCGAAGGCCAGGAGGAACAGCCTGGGATGGGCCAGGAGGAAGGCCTTTCGGAGCACCCATTGATAGAGAGCGATAATGATGAATCCTGGCTTGATCCCAGGCAGCGTCGGAGGGAGAAGCGTGCGCAGCAAAGGAAGAGGCGTGGGAGGGCCAGGGATTGAGCTGAGTCACTGAGCCACGCCCCACAAGGGATAAAAGGGGGTGTGATTGCTCGGCAGGCTTTGTGACGGACAAAAGTTTAAACTCTAAAAAGTCACACCGTAAATCCTGCACTTCGGCTCAGATATATTTTGGACTAAACTCTTGTGGATAATTTGTTGCTCTGGAAACGGACTGCAGATAAGGCCTCTCCTGCTTTTTGGTAGTACTAAGTGGACTTGGCAGGCGTTTTACAGTTAGCTGCCAGAACTCTCATCTGCCAGGAATTCTGGTCTGTTTATACAATAAATTATTGGCAGGCGTGTTTGATACTGCATTTGTCTGTGTGAAGACGGGGGACAGAACAGTGCTCCTGGAGGCTGGGGAGGGCAAAACTCTTTTTTTTCTTACTTGCCTCTAATGTTGCCAGGTGTCCGCTATTTGAGCGGACAGTCCGCTTATTTCACATTATGTTCACTATTTTTTTTCACAAATAGTGGACATTTTTTTTATTCAAAAGCTTTATGATGAAATTAAAATGTAATTTAATATTTTACATATTATTATAATATATTTGATGTTTTGAATTTTAAGTAAAGTTTTGAAGTGATTATTTTAATACGTGTTAAAATGTTTGTAAGAAAATATATAATTTAATTGTAATTTTTTTAAAAAAAATTTTACTACTTAAACCCCCCCCCCCGCTTGTTCGCTATTTTTTGGAAGCAGACCTGGCAACCCTACTTACCTCTTCGAAATCTTGGTGCGTCTTATAGTCCGAAAAATACGGTAGTTTGGAGAACCGGTAAATACCACCTCTGATTGGCCCCGCCCCCATCTATTCTCTGCCTCCCGAGTCCCAGCTGATCGGGAGGAAATGGGGATTTTTGCAGTATCCTTCCTCTGGAGTGAGGAGGGAATGGAGATTTTACAGTGTCCTTCCCCTGCCACACCCACCAAGCCACGCCCACCAAGCCACACCTACAGAAACTTTCTTTCCAATCAGCCTCCATGTTGTTTCCAGAGTCTTTCTCCCAGCTTGGAACTGAACCAGTTGGATTTTCCTTTCAACAGTCCATATTACGAATTGCTCTAATTTTATCCGCTCGGGACTACATTATACTTGGGGCTGTTTTGGTAGATTTTTTAGGAATTTATGGCTCCAGAATGGACGCTGTTATATACAAACCATGATCTACTTATGCTGGTTTCTGGGCGCAAATGATGGTTTTAATTTTGATGGCCTTTAAATCTGGAGCCCCTGTTATTTGGAGCGCTGCCCACGGTTCCGAATCATAACCGGAGAATCACTTTCCTTATTTACCATTATGATATAAGCGATGCTCTTTATAGCTTTTTGTTTGAGAAGACGGATGGCTCCCTAAATCTGTTATTGCGTATAGATTTTAAAAACCCATTTTTCTTCGAAATGTGTTTATTGCTCCTGCCGTTTTATTATACGTGAAGCTTTGATTTGCCTTGTTATCGCTTTAAAATTCATTTTCAAATGATTTGTGATCCGGGTGAAGACGTTACAGGGAATAAGATCCTCACGTGGTAAGTCTTGAAAAATGGCTGAGGAATCCATTGAAGAAATGGTTCCATTTCTAAAAAAATGTTGTTTTGTTTCATGTCCCACCATGGAATTGAGGGCACAGGTGGGGCCTCTGATGCCCCATCTGACAATCAATGACAGTAGGGAGTCCTGGCTAGCATTGATGATGTTACTTAGTTGGGTAATAAATGTCTGCAACCAAATAACCAAGCTCAGAGAGCATCAAGGACCCCATAGTTCTCCTCCTCCACCTCCTTCCTATTCTCCTCTTCCTCTTCCTCCTCCACCTCCTTCCTATTCTCCTCTTCCTCTTCCTCCTCCACCTCCTTCCTATTCTCCTCTTCCTCTTCCTCCTCCTTCCTATTTTCCTCCTCCTTCTCCTCCTTCCTATTTTCCTCTTCCTCCTTCCTATTTTCCTCCTCCTTCCTATCCTCTTCCTCTTCCTCCTCCTCCTCCTCCTTCCTATTCTACTCTTCCTCTTCCTCCTCCTTCCTATTTTTCTTCTCCTTCTCCTCCTTCCTATTGTCCTCTTCCTCTTCCTCCTTCCTATTTTCCTCCTCCTTCCTATTCTCCTCTTCCACTTCCTCCTCCTCCTCCTTCCTATTTTCCTCTTCTTCTTCCTCCTCCTTCCTATTTGCTTCTTCTTCCTCCTCCTCCTTCCTATTCTCCTCTTCCTCTTCCTCCTCCTCCTTCCTATTTTTCTCTTCCTCCTCCTCCTCCTCTTTCCTATCTTCTCTTCTTCTTCCTCCTCCTTCCTATTCTCCTCTTCCTCCTCCTCCTTCCTATTCTACTCTTCCTCCTCTTCCTCCTCCCTATTTTTCTCTTCTTCCTTCTCTTTCTTCCTATGCTTCTCTTCCTCTTCCTCCTCCTTCCTATTTTCCTCCTCCTCCTCCTCCTCCTCCTCCTCCTCCTCCTCCTCCTCCTCCTTTCCTACATCTTTGTGGCAAAACACTTGAGGTATGTGATTTTTTCCCCCCTCTCTCATTGTATTGCTTATTTATTAAAACTGGTAGAGCATAACTAAGACAATGAAAAAATAAAACAATTCTGAAAAAACCTGGAATGAGTTTAATGGGAAAGATGGCTAGGAGCAATTTGTAAAATATTAAAAAAAATTGATTTCATTCTTCCCAGCCAGATTTCAAGATGCATTTGTTTCCTTCATTACATGTGCCTCGTGTTTTCTTTTGGTTTTTTTTTAACGAATGGGTTCATTAGACGCTCGAGTAATTTGCTTTTATTAATTAAGTATAAATTTTACCTTGATGTGTTGCACTCCTCTTTGTTTCTCCATCTCTTACTAAATTCCTCACTACTCCCACTCGATCCCCCTTTAAGAAGGGTTCACAATAAATTAGCCGTAAAGCTCCCCGATAAACGTGCCATTATTGAATAGACAAGGTTTGTCAGCTGAACACCGTTTCTTGATTAAAATCTACACACGTTCGTTGCTCATATGCTGGTTCGGATAATGCAAAATAATTTGGGAGAGAGATAGCTTACATTCTCATACGTTAAGGGCAGGCTCCTGCAGTCTTCGATAGCTTGGTGTGATTATATCTCCAAAATTGTGCCAGTTTTGTTAATTTGGCACTTGAAAAACAGGTGTTGGAAGAAATATCCATCTGGTTTGGTTCCAAGCCGGGAGAAAGACACTAGAACCATGGAGGCTGATTGGAAAGATGGTTTAATGGAAAAGCAGAACCACCAAGCATATCGGTGGTGGGTTGCCCCCTGTTCACACCGGTTCTATAGAACCGGTAGTAAAACTGGTGGGAGACCCCACTGTGAACCGGTAGTAAAGGTAAGTAGAACCCACCCCTGAAGCACATGGTTTTGGGCAGCTGACTATATGGAGTTGAGAGTGTAAAAGGTAAAGGTAAAGGTTCCCCTCGCACATGTGCTAGTCGTTCCCGACTCTAGGGGGCAGTGCTCATCTCTGTTTCAAAGCTGAAGAGCCAGCGCTGTCCGAAGACGTCTCCGGGGTCATGTGGCCGGCATGACTCAACGCCAAAGGCGCATGGAACACTGTTATCTTCCCACCAAAGTGGTCCCTTTTTTTTTCTACTTGCATTTTTTACATGCTTTCAAACGGATATGTTGGCAGAAACGGGAGCTCACCCCATTACACGGCACTAGGGATTCGAACCGCTGAACTGCCAACCTTTTGATCGACAAGCTCAGCGTCTTACCCATTGAGCCACTACATCCCTAGTTGAGAGGACTTTGCACTTGAACTTCCTATTCCTGTGCAAGAACATGTATTGTATTGGCTGTTGTAGGGAGGTCATAGCTAACTTTGTAGGTTGTCTGAGTCCCAGGTTTGGTTGAAGTTTTCTAGGTGATGCAATGTCTCCAGGTAATTGTGCCATGTGGTGAGCTCTGCTGCTAGATGGGTTAATCCTATGATGTCCTGGAGGGTCATGTCTTAATCCCACCACCCTGGAGCTGGAGGCCTTTTGTCTTGTAGATAGGCTGGCCCAGTCTTTCTTAATGGGCACCAAATATCTTCTGGGAGCAGGGAGCTGGGGCTCTGAGTTTCTCCCTTAAGATTTTTATTTCTCTTTTGGAGGAAATATTTTATCCTGCCTTTTTAAAAACATTTCTCAAAATATATGATTCTTCTAGGAGAGGGATGGGTGCTAACTTCCTACATTGGGTTAGTGCTGACATTGGAAATATGGTTAGTAGAGATGAAATTTGACTATAGAACCAGGGTGGATAAAAATCAAAAAATCAGTTTTTTATTTAAATCGGATTTTTTTGATTTAAATCGGATTTTTTTTATTTTTATCGAATTTATTTTAATAAAAAACTTTTGGGGTAAAAATCTATCGTAAGATAGTTTTCTATTTAAGATACATAAATAATTTAGTTTATTCAGCATGAAATGGAGCTGAGTTATGTAGCAGGAGGCTGTATATTCTGCAACACTGGGACTATCGGTGAGTCAACAGTGGGTCAAAGGAGTAGCAGAGATGACAGTTGCTCTTTAAAAATTATGATTTAAATCGAGTTGATTTAAATCAAACCTTTTTACTAGTGATTTAAATCATGATTTAAATTGTGATTTAAATCAACTCGATTTAAATCAAATCCACCCTGTATAGAACTATAGACAGAACTTCTAGACCTGAGATGCAAAACTCTGAATGACCAATAGATGGCAGCAAATAGATAATACTTTCCCATGTCTGTTTTCTGCCATTGGATGGTTCTATATTAGAGAGAGGCAGCTTCAAACAATCACCAGCCATAAATAGAACAGAAACATGGTTTTCAATCCAATGGTTTATTGATTCACAAGCCATGTTCCTTCATGGTGTTTCAAAAACTAGCTTCCCTTGGGTCCTTCCTTCACAAGCAACACCCTTTGCCCTTTGAAAGTTTGGAAATTAAATACACAGAGTGTCAAATACGGGTCATTCCTCTTAATGCTTTTTATGTCACTCTCTCCAGGGTTTAGAAGTAGCAGTTCTGTCTTAAGAGTTACTTCCAACAATTCTGGTAAATAATGACTTTCTGAGGCCCAGATCTTCTCTTCTCTTTTTACTTATTGCCGTTTGACCTGATTTATGGCATCTCTAAAACCATTATTCCCTTTATTAGCCAACAGTCTTTCATAGTTGTATTGTGAAGCCTTTGAACTCTGGTGCTGGAGAAGACTCCTGCGAGTCCCTTGGACTGCAAGGCGATCCAACCGGTCAGTCCTAGAGGAGATCAACCCTGACTGCTCTTTAGAAGGCCAGATCCTGAAGATGAAACTCAAATACTTTGGCCACTTAATGAGAAGGAAGGACTCTCTGGAGAAGAGCCTAAAAATCCATTGCTTCTTGTTCTTGCCTTCTACTGCTTTGGAAAATAGGTTGACCCCTTCTTCTTTGTGTAAAATAAAGGTAAAGGTTTCTGGCTCTAGGGGGCAGTGCTCATTTCCGTTTCAAAGCCGAAGAGCCAGCACTGTCCGAAGACATCAGTCTGTGGTCATGTGGCTGGCATGACTCAACACCAAAGGCACACGGAACGCTGTTACCTTCCCACCAAAGGTGGTCCCTATTTTTCTACTTGCATTTTTTATGGGCTTTCGAACTGCTAGGTTGGCAGAAGCTGGGACAAGTCACGGGAGCTCACTCCGCTACGTAGTGCTAGGGATTCAAACTGCTGAACGGCTGACCTTCTGATCGACAAGCTCAGCGTCTTAGCCAGTGAGCCACCATGTCCCCTTCTTTGTGACAGCCTCTCAAATTTTGGAACACTGCTATCACATCACTCCTTCTTTTCAGAAGGCTAGATGGTTAGATAGTGTGATGGGACATGGGTTTGGGAAAACTCTGGAAGACAATGGAGGAAAGGGGTGCCTGGCATACTATGGAACATGGGATAGTGGAGAGTTGGACATAATTTAGCAACTGGACAACAATAACTTCCCTTAGATGCAACTGTCTTCTATCTAGAAGAAGAGGTTCAGAGTAGGGGACTTTCCTTATCTACTCTTAGCTGAAAGGCAGATGTCCTTGGTTGCAAGGAACATTTCCCCTAGGTCTACCAAATTAGCTCTTCAACAACCAAACGGTTCTTGTTGGCAACAAAAAGTCAGAATTTTTGCTGTTAACGGTATATAGAGATCCTGCAGATTTTGGCAACCTAGTTTTGGTAGTCCTAATTTCCCCAAATGTACCTGTTCTGAACAAACCTGGGCTTGGCAACAGCCACTCCTACCCTACTTATCTCTTTTTACAGGATAAAAAGCACCCGGAAATTGTAACTCATGCAAAAATTGGCCACTAGAGTGATAGGAAGAATGTTATTTTCGGTGACCTGTGCTGCTTGCCATTTCATTTCTGGACTTGGCTCAAGGATGTGGCCTTAATATTTAATGCTTTGAAAAACCTCAGACCTGAGCACCTTACAACATTCCAGTTTCCATATGCTTCTGTTCCTATGCTTCACTTACCGTACACATCATTTCTTCTGAAGCTAACTACAGGAGTTGGACAGTTCTTCTGAAGGGCCCTGTCAACAGAAATTCATCGGGATACGTACTGTAACTCCCTGTCAGCTCCTAGCATCTGATTCTGTGAATCTTTGTTAACTTAAAGCTGGGAATTCAGAACAGGCCAAATTCCTCCACAATTCTGACTGCTAATTACAGAAGTACGACATGTTGTAGCACTGAAATGATTCGGGCTTGAAAGATTTCAAGGGTTTGAAGCTTGAAAGAAAACAAAGGCTTTACAGACTGTTTGGTTCAACTTAACATCATCCTGCAAACAAAAGAGCGTATAGTCAAGGCGATGGTTTTCCCAGTTGCAATGGATGGCTGTGAAAGTTGGACCATAAGAAAGGCTGAGCACCAAAGAATGGAGGCCTTTGAACTCTGGTGCTGGAGAAGACTCCTGCGAGTCCCTTGGACTGCAAGGCCACCCAACCGGTCAGTCCTAGAGGAGATCAACCCTGACTGCTCTTTAGAAGGCCAGATCCTGAAGAGGAAACTCAAATCCTTTGGCAACCTGATGAGAAGGAAGGACTCCCTGGAGAAGAGCCGAATGCTGGGAACGATGGAGAGCAAAAGAAGAAGGGGACGGCAGAGAAGGAGGTGGCTGGATGGAGTCACTGAAGCAGTTGGTGTGAGCTTAAATGGACTCCAGAGGATGGTAGAGGATAGGAAGGCCTGGAGGAACATGGTCCATGGGGTCGCGATGGGTCGGACACGACTTCCCAACTAACAACAACAACCAAGAAAATAAAAACATGCCGTATCTTTCTTTCTTTCTTTCTTTCTTTCTTTCTTTCTTTCTTTCTTTCTTTCTTTCTTTCTTTCTTTCTTTCTTTCTTTCTTTCTTTCTTTCTTTCTTCCTTCCTTCCTTCCTTCCTTCCTTCCTTCCATTCATTCATTCATTCATTCATTCATTCATTCATTCATTTATATTGCCTCCTATTTGCACATGGCGACTCAAGGTGGCTTACAGAATATAAAACCACATTTAAAAGAATAAAAATTAACAAAAAGAATCAAATAAATTAATCTATAACAATATAACAAAATCACCCCCCACCTCCCACCCCACGCCTGGGCGACAGCTGATCACACAAGCCATTGAATGGGCTCCATCCTGCTCTGGGGTCCCCAGGCCCTCTGGCAGAACCAGGTCTTCGGCGCCTTCCAGAAGAGAGTCAGAGTGGGGGCCATTCTAATCTCTGGGGGGAGGAGGATGTTCCAGAGAGAGGGAGCCACCACAGAGAAGGCCTTTCTTCTGGGTCCCACCAGGTGTATCTTTCTCAGGGATGGGACCTGCAACATTCCCTGCCTCCCCGCTCTGATGGATCGGGTAGATGTGACTGGCAAGAGATGGTCCCTCAGATAACCTGGTCCCAAGCCATGAAGGGACACGGTGGCTCAGTGACTAAGACACTGAGCTTGTCAATCGAAAGGTCATCAGTTCAGCAGTTCAAATCCCTAGCGCCGGATAACAGGGGGAGCTCCCATTACTTGTCCCAGCTTCTGCCAACCTAGCAGTTCGAAAGCAGGTAAAAAATCCAAGTAGAAAAATAGGGACCACCTTTGGTGGGAAAGTAACAGCGTTCCGTGTGCCTTTGGTGTTGAGTCATGCCAGCCACATGATCACAGACTGATGTCTTCGGACAGCGCTGGCTCTTCGGCTTTGAAACGGAGATGAGCACCGCCCCCTAGAGTCGGGAATGACTAGCACATATGTGCAGGGGGAACCTTTAACTTTACCTTTAAGCCATGAAGGGCTTTAAAGATGACAACCAGCACCTTGAATTGCACCCGGAATCAAATCGGCAGCCAATGCAGCTCCCGCAGGAGAGGCGATACATGTACACACTTGGATGTGGTGTGGATTAATCCTGGGATGATATCAGAATAAGGGGGAAAATACTAGTTTAAGGTCAGTGCAGCTAAGAATATACCTGGGGAGAAACTCAAGGATGCATTACAGGGAATGACAGAAGGAAGATGTTACCAAGGCATATTTGCACCATGGTTAAATCCAAGTGAAGAAAGGCCTTTGCTCAAAATCTTTTTTTTTCTTCATTCTATATTCTTAGATTACTTGCACGTTTCATCCAGAATGATGTAATCTCTGGTGTTGCCAGAATGATGGAGAGACTGTCCATCTCAGTGATGGGATTCAAATAATTTAACAACCGGTTCTCTGCCCTAATGACCGGCTGGGTGGGCGTGGCCATGGTGGGCGTGGCCAGGAGGTGTGACAGACAGTACTCGGCCTCCTGCATCCCCGGGAGCAAAAATGGGTTGTGAGGGGAGACACGCCCCCCGCAGCCCATTTTGGGCCTAGGAGGCCTCCCTGCAGCCTCCTGGGTGTAAAAACAGGCTGCTGGGGGGGGGCGCACACCCCCCTGTGCCCCATTTTGGGCCTAGTAGGCCTCCCTGTACTTACCTGGGAGCCAAAATGGGGCGAGTGGGGACTCCTGGAAGGAGTGGGGCAAGGAGGGGCGGGGCCAGAAATTTAACTACCGATTCACCCAAACCGGCTGAATCACACCACTGGTTCATCTTGAAATTTCACAAGTATATCTTCTGGTTGGTTTCCAGGAATCTCTGCACACCAATGTGGAAGCTTCCTTAACTGCATGGGATCCTGGTTTTTGTGGTTCCCTTCCCTTCCGCTCCTGGCACCAAATCAAAAAGTGTTTATAAGCAACTACGATTCCACCATGTATTGAAAAATATTCCTTCGCGGTCACGCTCATTCCCACACAGTCAGCCCCCCCTCTCCCCCCGAAAAAACCCAAGAACATCCCAATTTCAGCCAATTTCATTTTTTTGTGTGTGGCTCAGTGCTCTGAGCTTTAGGGGCTAGAAATTATTGAAAATTATGGGGGGTGAGGTGGGGTTGGGGGAAAGAGAGCTGTGAGAAGAAATGGGAACTGCATCTACTTCATGCATTTTTAATTGCTTGAGGTTGTAAAGCCATTCTTTGGAAAATATTGTACAAGCGTTCTTCTTAGATTTCCGTGACTGTAGACCACTCAGTTACAAGACACTGTTTATTAATAACTTATTTTCATATCGACTTTTTAATTGCTTTTCTAAAGGGAAAAGCGTGTTTTGTTCCCAAATACTAAAGTTCCCTTTTGTTTTGAGAAAATTGTTTTGTTTTTCGTCTGTGTTTGTGTGTGTACTCAAATTTATGGTTGGAGGAAATAAAAAAAAAAAACTAGGCTTTTAAAACTGTCTATGTTTTTGTAGCAAATAAACACAGAAACTTGTAGTAACCTAAAAAAACAAATTTACTGTGCCCTGAAGTTTGCTAGAAGTGCTAGTTTAAACAACTTTCTTTACTGAAATTTTAAAAATAACTCTTTCTTAGTTTTGTAATGCCACATAGACAAGGATCTATAGGCATCCTTGAATATATATTTGCTATATATATTAGTGGAGTCCAGTACTTTGGATGTGGTACCTTTACAACGATCAAATTATTATTATTTAAATTAACAGCAGAAAATTGCAAAATAGTTTGCAATTATTCCAGCATTTAAAGAGTAGGAAAACTTTCTTGGCACTGGTCACTTCCTAAGTAATTGTTAAGCAAAATGGACCAAGAATATATATACGTTTTCTGAGGTTTTCGTGGGTGTTTGTATGTAGGTCTTTGGTTATTCGGGTTTTCTCCCGCGTAAAATTGGAAGTGTCTTGGCGACGTTTCGAGGAAGTCTCATTCGTCATCTTCAGGCTGGTGTTTTCGGCTTCGTGCTTCTAGGAGCAATGTGTGATCGCAGCTGTTTCTTCCTTTTAACTGCCAGTGTGAACTGATTGGGTGGGAGCTTGGCTGTGTTCTGATTGGGTGGAGGTGTCTTCTGATTGTTTGGGGGCTTGGCTGTGCTTTGATTGGATGGGGGGTGACACTGACACCCACCATGGAGATGTGGCACGACCACAAACGTGAAGCCAAACAACAGCAACACAGCTCACCAGCTCAAATCCCCCTGCAACTCAGACTATCCCGAGCACAACCAAGCCCCCATCCAAACAGAACACACCCCCATCCAAACAGAGCACAGCCAACCCCCCGTCCAATCAGAGCACAGCCAACCCCCCATCCAATCAGAGCACAGCCAACCCCCCATCCAATCAGAACACAGCCAAGCTCCCACCCAATCAGTTCACACCCCCACTGGCAGTTAAAAGGAAGAAACAGCTGCGATCACACATTGCTCCTAGAAGCACGAAGCTGAAAACACCAACCTGAAGATGATGAATAAGACTTCATCAAAATGTCGCCAAGACACTTCCAATTTTATGTGGGAGAAAACCCGAATAACCAAATACCTACAATAGGCACACATGATCCTCTCTATTTTCATTTTCTTTCTTTACTTTTAAAATTCATTTCACAGGTGCTGGTTTTGTTAGTGTAATTTTCTCCCACAAGAGCACTTTTTCAGGAATTTCAGTAATGTACAAAAGGCTGTACAGTAAAGTGGATTTTGTGACAAGCATCTGGGCTGTTCAAAATTGGCTAGCAACAGAATATCCAAACTGCTTATAATAAAATCCATGACAGAATTATTTTATATTTTTATGGTCTAGATGAATTACCCTGGATGCTTAACTTCAAACGGTTGGCTTTGGAGTGTATTTCATATGGCATTGTTTGTCATTTTAACTTAATCTTAACTCTTAGCCAAGAATGTCTGTTATTTGGCAGCATATTCTTAATGAAGAAGTTTTGCAATTGTTAGCGGAGTTGTTTCCGGTCCATTTGATGCTAGATTATTTACAAGTTATCTGCATCTGATGCAGGGGGTACTTTTCAGCTGGTTCTATCCGGATCGCACAAACCGGTAGTGGTGGCTGCAGGAGGCTCCACCTACCTGCCCTGATGTCATTTTTTACCCTCTGCGCATGCACAAAACCCTCTGTTCATGTGTTTAGGTGGCACGTGCACTCACCTTTGTGAATCGGTAGCGAAGGTAAGTGAATACCATCCCTGATCTGATTTAACTCCATACAATACTGCCATGAACCTGTAAGCAAGCAGGACCGATAAAATATACAGAAAGATGTAGAAGATCAGCATGGTTACTACTGGTAGTAGTGAAACTACTATGGAGTGTAGGATAGACAGAGAGCATGGGAAATAATCCTAAAAGATTACTTATTCTAGATTATAAAAGCCACTTTATAATGCCTTGGTAAGTCCATATTTGGAATATTGCATTCAGTTTTGGTCGCCACAATGTAAAATAGCTGTTGAGACTTTAGAAAGAGTGCAGAGAAGAGCAACAAAGATGATTAGGGAACCGGAGACTAAACCATATGAAGGAACTGGGTTTGTCTCATTTAATGAAAAGAAGGACTAGGGGTGACATGATAGCTGTCTTCCAATATTTGAAGGGCTGCCACAAAGAAGAGGGGATCAACCTAGTCTCCAAAGCAGCAGAGGGCAAGACAAGAAATAATGGATAGAAACTAGTCAAGGTGATGGCCAAAGTAGAATTAAGAGAAATTTCCTGACAGTGAGAACAATTAATCAGTGGAACGACTTGCCTCCAAAAGTTGTTGATGCTTCAACACTGGAAGTTTTTAAAGAAGAGATTGGACAACCCCTCAAGCAGGGTTTCCTGCTTGAGTAGATGGTTGGACTAGAAGATCTCCAAGGTTTCTTCCAACACTGTTATTCTGGCAATGGCCAATGGTACTGCAAAACCATGTGTACTTAGTTCTCGAGACAACCATATGAATATGTAGTCTCCATGGATTCACCAAAATGGGTTCAGTGTGAAGGAGATGATCCATCAGAAGCAACTCTTCAAGAGCCAAGTCATTGACAATATTTCATGTGGTGAACAATGCAATATTGTTTGAGATCAGTTGAATGATGTGATTGATTTTGTCATTTTGACTTGAGTTGAAACACTAGCAATGGGAGAACAGGAATATAAGAATGACCCTTGGCTATTTCTGTCACTGCGTTTTTGTATTTACCAGATGAGCTCTTATTTTTGAACTTTCAGACTTACCGTAGCTTGCCAAATTCTTATCAGTAACTACTGCGCATGTCTACATTCCTTCTTCTTCTCAAAAACTTTTCTTTGTTCTCCGGCCAAGAGAGGTAGCCAGGAAAGCTGCCAAGATGTAACTAATTAGATTAGTAAAATGTTTTATTTTCTTTATAACAAATAAATGAGTTTTTCTTAGAAAATATATCTTCGGGTTTATTTTCTTAAAGTATACTTCAAGGGAAGGTCACGATCCATTCTCTAATCAAGGTGCAATTACCCAAAAGCAGAATGGGATTAATTGCCACCATGACAATTTCTGCCTCAGCCTTCCTACAAAGGGGGAAAGTGACCAGTTGAATCTTGCTTTCCATTGCAAATGAACTGGGAAATCATGATCAGTGCTTCTTCACAAGTCATAATTGATCTCCATATGTGAATTTTGATGGTCTGAATACGAACTGTCTGCCAAACCAAGCTACTTTACTCTGCTTTAGAAATACTAGACTAGCTAGTATTAGTACTAGACTAAGAAAACAAGCAACCTCAGAGAGCACCAAGGACCCCATAGTTATAGTTGTCCTCCTCCTCCTCCTCCTCCTCCTCCTCCTCCTCCTCCTCCTCCTCCTCCTCCTCCTCCTCCTCCTCCTCCTCCCTAAAAACTCAACTGCCTTCTAGCACTGATGAAGTCACCTACCGTATTTTTCAAAGTATAAGATACACCTTTCCCCCCAAAAAAGAGAGTGAAAATCTGGGTGCATCTTCTACTCCGAATGTAGCCCCGCCCGGCTTCTCAAACGAAGGTTTTAGAGGCTGAAAAAAGCATCAGAAACGAAGCTTCAGAAAAAAAAGCCTGCAAACAGAGCTTCAGAGGCTTTTTTTTCTGAAGCTCTGTTTTGGAGGCTTTCAGAGGCAGGAAAAAAAAGTTTTTTTCTGAAATGGAGTTTCAGAAGTTGCAGAGGCAGAAAAAAAAAAGCAATTAAAAAAAAAAAAAAAGCAAGGCACAGAGTTCACAACCAAGGAAGTTGTTGCTAAAATTCACCTCTGGGAACAGCTGATTGGGGATATTCCAGGAGGCCGATCCACCTGCCAATCAGTTTTTTTCTTATTTTCCTCCCCAAAAACAAAGGTGCGTCTTATACTCTGGTGCGTCTTAAACTCCGAAAAATACGGTAGCTGTATTGAAAAATACGTATAAAAAATACGATTCTTTTTCATGTCGTCTGTTGCCTACAAATTTTTAGAGTGGTACTCAGCACAACTTTGTCATGTTGGGACAATAATACTGCAAGTTCCTTCTTTTATAATTAAGCCTAGAGGATCCTCCTCGCTTAAAACTTGAGTCAAGATCCGGCTTACCTACTTTGGTTCTTCGCTGTTGACGATCCTTTCGTTTATATAAAATTCTTCTTTATATTCGTCGAAAGGGGAAAAATAAGCCACAATGAATCCCCTTCATTCCTGGGACAATAGCCATAAAATCCACTTGACCAGTAGCGACTTATCAAAAGAATACTTTTCAAGCAATTGTTCTTAGGATTTTAAATTCTGAAAGTCCACTGTGCAGCCGACGGTATTGTTTGTTATTTCTTTAGCTGCGTTATTTTCCAAGGTAATTTTATGTTCCATACAATGAAACAGGAAAAAAAAAAGAGAGACAATCCTTTCTTTGTACAATAAAGAGTTGGTCCTACAGAGTTAGAATTTAAATGAAACTGGAAATTCGATGATCCTTGCAGGTGATTGAAAGCTGACAAAAGAAAAGCAGAGGCCATCTTCCTTGATGTGAGTCTTATTATTTTTTTTAAAACCTTTACTGTTTTAAAAAAAATGGACATGGTGGAACCGTCTTGGCAATATCTCCAAAATATAACATGTCTCTTATGTATTCAATATACATTACTACTTACTAATTATATACACATACTTAACCAGTGGTGAAACCCAATTTTTTTTTTACTATCGGTTCTGTGGATGTGGTTTGGTGGGCATAGCTTGGTGGGTGTGGCAGGGGAAGGATACTGCAAAATCTCCATACCTACCTCACTCCAGGGGAAGAATACTGCAAAATCCCAGTTCCCTCCCCACTCCAGGGGAAGGATACTGCAAAATCTCCAGTCCCTCCCCACTCCAGGGGAAGGATACTGCAAAATCCCCATTCCCTCCCCACTCCAGGGGAAGGTTACTGCAAAATCTCCATTCCCACCCCACTCCAAGGGAAGGATACTGCAAAATCTCCATTCCCACCCCACTCCAAGGGAAGGTTACTGCAAAATCTCCAGTCCCTCCCCACTCCAGGGGAAGGATACTGCAGTTGTGGTGAGTAACACAGTTGTTAAGCGAATCTGGCTTCCCCATTCGCTTTGCTCATCAGAAGGTCGCGAAAGAGGATCACATGACTGTGGGACCCTGCAACCATTGTAAGTCCATGCCAGTTGCCAAGCCTGCAAATTTTGATCATGGGGATGCTACAAAGGTCTTAAGTGTGAAAAATGGTCATAAGTCACTTTTTAGGCGCCGTTGTAACTTTGAAAACTCACTAAATAAACTGTTGTAAGTTAAGGAGTAACTCTACCAATGGTGTATTAATGAATCTGTATCCACATGTGCTCTGAAACGCTTTGTATAGTTTTAAAGGCAATCTCCGGTTCCCCAGAATGAAAATTTTCTCTGCGCATGTTCTATATAGCTTGACCTCAGGACATGGTGTTAAGGAATATGTGCAGAGTAACCCTTGAGTAGCAAGGTTGTGCACATGAGAAACGGC
Organism: Pituophis catenifer annectens; assembly: GCF_029215685.1. NCBI lineage: Eukaryota > Metazoa > Chordata > Lepidosauria > Squamata > Colubridae > Pituophis > Pituophis catenifer. Next base: position 3,433,448 of record NW_027256884.1, read on the forward strand.
TGAGAGTGATTGTGAATAAGCACTGTCAATACACAGACACACTGAGTTGTGATATTCTTTTACTTTTAGGAAAAAGCAAAGCAAAGTCCAATAAACATTCCAGGTCATACACAGATAAAGATAGTTAAATTGTCAATCCAGGGATATTCCAAGAACAAAGTCTTCTTACCAGTTGTTGTAGTCATATGCAATAAAACAGTTCTTAAAGCTATACATTACATTTTGACTGCAAACATGCATTGATGGTTTATATATATTGCCAACCCAACCAGTTAGGCAATAGCCATTCCCTAACACATGGCAACTGTCATAAATATGAGTCGATTGCCAACTGTCTGAATTTTGATTACGTGATGCAATCACGGGTTCAAGAGTGAAATGGTCCTAAGTCCCTTTTTTCAGTGTTGTCATAACTTCGAACCATCCCTAAATGAATGGTTGTAAATTGAGGGCTACCTGTGCTTTCCAGAGCCGCCTTTTTATTTGCAAGGGCTGTGGAGCATAGAAATTTAGTGCATGGCTCTTTGTCCTTGAAGATCTTGGAAGGTCAATCCTGTACGTGGGTTTACATGACCACCCCAATGATGCCCTTGACATGATGTCCTGGTGCCTGGAGGCCGTGCGGCTCTGGATGGGGAGAAACAGGCTCAGACTCAACCCCTCCAAGACCGAGTGGCAGTGGTTTCCGGCATCCCATTATAGCCAGCTGGTTCCATCGCTGACTATTGGGGTGAGATCTTAGCTCCCTCAGAGAGGGCTCGTAACTTGGGTGTCCTCCTGGATGCGCGGCTGTCTCTAGAAGATCATGTGACGGCTGTGGCCAGTGGGGCTTTTTATCAGGTTCACCTGATTCACCAGCTGCGTCCCTTTCTGGATTGGGACTCCTTGCGCATGGTCATTCATGCCCTCGTGTCTTCCCGTCTGGACTACTGTAACACTCTCTACATGGGGCTCCCCTTGAAGAGCACCCGGAGGCTCCAACTGGTCCAGAATGCGGCCACGCGGGTGATTATGGGGGCGACACCACGCTCCCATGTAACACCACTCTTGTGTGAGCTGCACTGGCTCCTGGTGGTCTTCCGGGTGCGATTCAAGGTGTTGGTTACCATCTTTAGAGCGCTCCATGGCTTAGGACCTGGGTACTTATGAGATTGCTTCTGCTACCGATAGCCTCCTACCGGCCAGTGCGCTCCCACAGAGAGGGACACCTCAGGGTTCTGTCGGTTAAACAATGTCGACTGGCGACCCCCAGGGGAAGAGCCTTCTTTGTGGGGGCACTCGCCCTCTGGAATGAACTGCCCCTGGAGATACAGCGGATCCTGGATCTACGCACCTTTCGCCGTGCCCTTAAGACGTTATTATTCCAACAAGCTGGGTTGGCCTAAATATTAATTTTAATGGGTTGTTTTTGTTTTCATGACGTTGGGGCCAAATTATTTAATGTGTTTTTAAATTGTTTTAAAATTTTATATGGGTACTTGTTTTATCTTTGGCTGTGCACCACCCTGAGTCCTTCGGGAGAAGGGCGGTATAAAAATGAGATTAAATAAATAAAATAAATAAATACATTACGAATATAAATGTAATAATATTAGTGTTGCGTCTTATTGGCCACCGGCCCCTCCAGCAGCCGAATCAGAGGAGGAGGAGGGGGAGGTGTGGGAGTCAGGGTCAGCATCAAGGCAACCTGAGAGCTCCGAGGAGGAAGAGGGAATGGAGCTGGCAGAGAGAGAGAGAGACAGAGGCGGAGCCTGGGCCGTCCGTCAGCCCTCAGATCAGGAGTTGGCAACCTTAAACACTCAAAGAGCAACAAAGGTCCTAACCGGAAGGCCCCATTCAATTCTGGAGCCGACCGGAAGTCCAGTTCCCCCACCATAGAGTCTCCTCCTAGCGCGGCATCCCTTTACCTGTCTACCTGTCCTACCTCTACCTGTCCTAACCAAAAGCCCTATCAATTTATTTATTTGACTCAATTTATTTATTTAGTTGACTCAATTTATTATTTACTGTTTATATAAAAAAAATATTATATGTATATGAAATCTTATTCTGTTCACCGCCCTGAGTCCTTCAGGAGAAGGGTGGTATAGAAATTCAATAAATAAATAAATAAATAAATAAATAAATAAATAAATAAATAAATAAATTTATTTGTTTATTTATTTTGTCACATTTCTATGCCGCCCAACTCCCAAGGGACTCTGGGCAGCTACCCGAGAGGATAGCCGACCAGCAACAGGGAGCCAACCATCAACAGGGAGCCGCAGCAGAGGGATGAAAGAGCCACACGCGGCTCCAGAGCCGCAGGTTGCTGACCCCTGCCTCAGATGGAGACTCAACAGCCCCCAGGTCTGGAGGTGGCTGATGAGGAAGAGGAGGAACAGCTGGGTCCAGTGCCTGATGCATGGATGCACAGAGGGCAAAGGAGAGGAGAGCAGTGGAAATCTATGGGCTGGAAGAACCATTGCTACTAGAAAAGACCCACCCTAGCTGTGGGGATAAAAGGCAGAGGGCAGAGATGAATAGATGTGGCAGACAACTATTCTTCTTCCAGCTGGACAGACTTGTTAGCCTGTGGTGAGAGAAGAGACATTTTGCCGGGGCTGCTGGCGCTCCTAATAAAGGAATTGGTGATTGAGTACAGAGAGTTGGTCGTGTTTGGGGAGCCAAGTCAGAACAACTACCTATTGTAAAAGCTGTAAGGTGCTGAAAATTTTCATCCGCTCTGGTTAAAACGGTGGCGGCGGTGGGATTTATACCATATGTCACCCGAATTCCAGAATTGCTGCTTTTAGTCAGCCGGGGCTTTTGTCACTCGTATTGATCCGGGATAATATGCTTTGCAAATTAGAGGTGGATGCATTGCCTCGGCACATAATAGAGGCTGTCATTCATCGGGAAGAATTTGAAAGTAAAGCAGCTTCGAAGGAGAAGTTAATGCCTCCCCCCCCACCGCTCGCCATTATTAATGAATTTTCTAATGCTTTTTGGTATTCGGTGATCTGGAGCGAATCGATGGTTATTCCGCCTAATATAAATAAAACAAGAGGGCCCATTCATACAGGGTTTGGGGAGGAAGGCGGAGGCAAAGTCACTGGCGGTTTCTCGCCTAACATTTTGCAAAGGGGGAAAAAGGGAAAAGGGAGATAATAACTAGCTCGCAACAAAGCTACAGGAGAAACTAAATAATCTAAGACTAATGAGTGGAACTGAAGCCGTTTAACCGTTAGGCGATGTTTCAAAGACCCATTCTAAGCGAAAGGGGGATTTGGACCCAAATAATAGCACATAAATGCTGTTTTTCTTTAAAAAAAAAAAAAAAAGAGAGAGAGAGAGAGAGAGAGAGAGAATTAAAGCCGGAGGTTGGGCAATATCTTTATTAGAACCTGGAGAAATGCTACAGGAGTTCAAAGGATGTTTTCCTCTGGATGGAAAGGAAGATTATGCACCGCTACTGTCACAGGATCGGGACCTTCCGGATGTGTGTAATATCACGATGTGTTTATAAAATGGGATTTGTACGGTGATGGTACACGGGTAGTCCTCAATTTATGACCGCAATTGAGCTCCAAATTTCCATTGCTAAGCGGAAGGGGGCATTGCTATTCTCTGAAACACCTGAGGGCAGGACAAGAAGCAATGGATGGGAACTAATCAAGGAGACAAGCAACCTAAAACTAAGGAGAAATTTCCTGACAGTTAGATAAATTAATCAGTGGAACAACTTGCCTCCAGAAGTTGTGAATGCTCCAACACTGGAAGTTTTTAAGAAGAGACTGTTCTGTTCTGTTCTACTCTACTCTACTCTACTCTACTCTACTCTACTCTACTCTACTCTACTCTACTCTACTCTACTCTACTCTACTCTACTCTACTCTATTCTACTGTATATTTTATGTTCCATTCTATTTTCTATTCTCAATCATACTTGGCCAATAAAGAATTCTATTCTATTCTATTCTATTCTATTCTATTCTATTCTATTCTATTCTATTCTATTCTATTCTATTCTATTCTATTCTATTCTATTCTACTGTATATTTTATGTTCTATTCTATTTTCTATTCTCAATCACACTTGGCCAATAAAGAATTCAATTCAATTCAATTCAATTCAATTCAATTCAATTCAATTCAATTCAATTCAATTCAATTCAATTCAATTCAATTCTATTCTACTCTATTCGATGCAATGCAATGCAATGCAATGCTATTCTACTCTATTCTACTTTACTCTACTCTACTCTACTCTACTCTACTCTACTCTACTCTACTCTACTCTACTCTATTCTATTCTATTGTACTGTATATTTTATGTTCTATTCTATTTTCTATTCTCAATCATACTTGGCCAATAAAGAATTGAATTCTATTCTATTCTATTCTATTCTATTCTATTCTATTCTATTCTATTCTATTCTATTCTATTCTATTCTATTCTACTGTATATTTTATGTTCTATTCTACTGTATATTTTATGTTCTATTCTATTTTCTATTCTCAATCACACTTGGCCAATAAAGAATTCTATTCTATTCTATTCTATTCTATTCTATTCTATTCTATTCTATTCTATTCTATTCTATTCTATTCTATTCTATGCTATGCTATGCTATGCTATGCTATGCTATGCTATGCTATTCTATTCTATTCTATTCTATTCTACTCTACTCTACTCTACTCTACTCTACTCTACTCTACTCTACTCTACTCTATTCTATTCTATTCTATTCTATTCTATTCTAATTATCATAAAACGTATGCTAGGCATGAACATAACTCCTCTTAAATCTCACAGCTTCTCCTCATGCGTCAGCTACTGAAGGTGCCCATTTTTGCCTTGCCTAATGATAGGGCCAATTTTAATTTTGGAGACTTTGATTGCACGTTTCTGTAATTCATTCAGCTACGTTCGTACGGAGTGGAGCATGAAAATATATAACACCAGGACTCCCTGGCTCTCCGTGGTTTAATTAGCCGGCTGATATAGCTGTAGATTGATGAGAAAACTTTCCGAGCTAACACTATGTGGAAAACACCAAGAAGCAGGAGGGGGACGATGGATTTCTGCTTCCCGTGGGCAAAGAGTTTCTTGACAAAAAGTTTTCTTTTTCTTTTTTTCCTGGCAGATGCCATGCAGCCACCTTGATTAATGATGCACATTGTTCATCGGAAATGAAGTACGGGCTAGGATTAGAAATTCCGAAGACTTCGAGTTGTAAATAACCTAAGCCTCTGGCATAAATCTTTCTTTGCTGGGTATGTGATTATTTTGACTATATGTGTATATATATATATATATCCTTGCCCACAATGCATTAGCAGAAATGAAACACCCATAGCCTTTGTGCTTATTATAAAGAATTGTAACTATAACCTTGTCTATTATATCTGAACTATAGCAGAGAAGGAGATATAGAGCATCTGATGATTTAAGGCAAAGAAGACAGAACATTTTAAGCCAATACGGTAGTCCTCGCCTTACGACCACAACGGAGGCCAAAATTTCTGTTGCGAAGTGAGACAATTGCTAAACGAATTCTGCCTCCTTTTACGACCTTTCATGTCGCAGTCGTTGTTAGGAAATGATAATTTACCTAACTTGTTGAGTTGGCAATATATAAACCCTCAATATAGCTTTAAGACTGTATTGCTGAATTGCATCATACCGTGTCCTGATTGATTTGCTCTGTAGCTAATGTCCTTAAGAGGGAGCTTGAAATATGGTTTGTTTCTCTCTGCTGCTCTTTGCTGCTCTTTGCTGATCATTACTGCTATTTGCTGTGTTTGCTACTGTTTGCAACTGTTTAATGTGTATGACTATGACGACTGGTAAGAAGACTTTGCTATTGGAATATCCCTGGACTATTGTTTTACTATCTACTGCTTTATCCGTGTATGACCTGGACTGTTTATTGGACTGTGCCTTATTACTATTTCCTAAAGTAAACACAACTCAGTGTATCTCTGTGTTGGCTGTGATTATTTGCAACTGCTCCCAGTCGCTTTCATGTGCACACCCTTGCTACTCTAGGGTTACTCTGCGAATTCCTCAACAGTTGTTAAGTGAGTCACACAGTTGTTAATTGAATCTGGCTTCCTGTTGACTTGGGTCATCAGAAGGTTGCAAAAAGGAGATCACGTGATCCCGGGGACACTGCAACTGTCATAAATATGAGTCTGAATTTTGATTATGTGACCAGGGGAGCTGAAACAGTCATAAGTGTGAAAGAAATGGCAGTAAGTCACTTTTTCCAGTGCCATTGTATCTTCAAATGGTCACTGAACGAATGTTGTAAATCGAGGACTTCTCTGTAGAGAGAACGTGATGGTTTAAGGCAGAGGTCTTCAAACTCGGCAGCTTTAAGACTTGTGGACTTCAGCTCCCAATAATTCTCCAGCCAGCATAGCTTTAAAGGCAATGAAGACAAAACATTTTAAGCCCATCCTGTAAAATGGAATGAAACCACTGAAATAAACCCCTGTAACCCCATAAAAACACAGTAGAGTAAAATCCTATATTAAAAACAATTATTTTAGTTCCCCCAACAAAACATCAAGAGTAATTGAAATAATTTACAAATAGATTCAAGAGATTGGCGTGGCTGTACTAAACTAGGTATTAACCCTTCTGCTATAATCTGAGGCTTTCTAGAACATTGTCTCTGAATTATAATCCGCAAAGGGAGGTTTATAAGATTGGTGTCTATTAGATAGCCTCTCAGGCAATCTAACATACTTCAGCTCTTCATTACCACCGGATGAAATTTTTTAATTACTTTGAGAGAATGTTAGCCGTCTTTATTTTATCCGAATTTACCATGTTCCATGTTCCTGCCTCGGTTATTTTTATCGGTTCTTGCTAATATATTTCTTTATTTGGACTTGGGTCCTCCAGCAGGAGCATCTTGAATGAGCTAACAATGGCTAACGGCGCTTTTTCAAATGAAACAGGATCTAAAACACAATGAAATCATTGATGAAATTTTGCTTTGAATAACTTTCGGTAACTTGGTCGCTTGAAAGTTAGGCCCTGGGCAGAATTGGCCTGGTGTATACATTTAGGATCCCTTCATGATCAAACCGGTCAGTCCTAGAGGAGATCAACCCTGACTGCTCTTTAGAAGGCCAGATCCTGAAGAGGAAACTCAAATCCTTTGGCCACCTAATGAGAAGGAAGGACTCCCTAGAGAAGACCCTAATGCTGGGAACGATTGAGGGCAAAAGAAGAAGGGGACGGCAGAGAAGGAGGTGGCTGGATGGAGTCACTGAAACAGTCGACCTGAGCTTAAAGGGACTCCAGAGGATGGTAGAGGACAGGAAGGCCTGGAGAAACATGGTCCATGGGATCGTGGTGGGTCAGACATGACTTCACAACTAACAACAAAGATATTTAGGAAGAGGCAGTCAAGTCTGTAAACACTTGGAATATTGCATCGAGATTTGGTTGCCACAAAGATATTGAGACTTGAAAGAGTGCAGAGAAGAGCAACAAAGATGATTAGGGGACTGGAGGCTAAAACATATGAAGAAGGGTTGCAGAAACTGGGTATGTCTCGTTTAATGAAAAACACAACTAGGGAGACATGATAACAGTCTTCCAATGTCTCCAGAATGATCTGTCCCGAACATAGTCCATCAGGTTTTTCAATGGTACACCCATTGCCATCATAACTCAGCCCGTCCACCTCGCTGATGGTTATCTCCTTCTTTTATTTATTTATTTATTTATTTGATTTGATTTCTATACCGCCCTACTCCCGAAGGACTCAGGGCGGTGAACAGCCAACAATAAAATCCATACATACAAAATTTAAAAGCAGAATTAAAATCAAATTAAATAGTTTTGGCCCAGACAAATTAAAACCCCAATCAATTTAAAACCAATTTTAAAATTTGAATATATAAAATACTAAAAAATATTAAAAATTAAAAATTCTTTTATAAAAGAGGGAGAAAATTAGGCCAGGCCCGCCTGGTGAAATAAAAAGGTCTTTAGAGCGCGGTGGAAGGTGCGCAGATCCGGGATCCTCCGTATCTCTGGGGGGAGCTCATTCCAGATAGCAATTCTTTCTTATTCCAAAGGAGCTAAGCATAATAGCTAGGACAGGGGTCTGCAACCTGTGGCTCTGGAGCCGCATGTGGCTCCTTCACCCCTCTGCTGCGGCTCCCTGTCACTCAAAATATGCGTCACAACCGCCAATGTGTGACACTCACCGGCACGTGATTTATTGAGCTTTTCAACCCCCGGTAGGCCAACCATGAATAAATCCAAGATAAGAAAAGTTTCAGAAGAAAACAGAACGTTTAATTCAAGTACATATGCTAGTTTTGTGGCTGCTCAAGAAATAGTCAGGCACGGGAAGGATTTTGTGGCTCCTGGTGTTTTCTTTTCTGTGGGAAACGGGTCCAAATGGCTCTTTGAGTGTTTAAGGTTGCAGACCCCTGAACTAGGATAATTTGAACCTGACATTTGTGCTTTGAGTGAGAACCCTAAATTGATTTGTTCAAGTATCCATTTGTTGGTGGGGTCTTTGGAGTTCTCTGAGCTTGGTGGTTTTCTTGCAGATGTTTCATTACTCAACTAGGTAACATTGTGAGTGCTAGAAGGGAGTTGGGTTTACAAGGAGGAGGAGGAAGAGAAGGAGGAGGAGGAAGATGATGATGAGGAGGAACTGTGGAATCCTTGGTGCTCTCTGAGCTTGGTGGTTTTCTTGCAGATGTTTCATTACTCAACTAGGTAACATTGTGAGTGCTAGAAGGGAGTTGGGTTTACAAGGAGGAGGAGGAAGAGAAGGAGGAGGAGGAAGATGATGATGAGGAGGAACTGTGGAATCCTTGGTGCTCTCTGAACTTGGTGGTTTTCTTGCAGACCTTTCATTACTCAACTAGGTAACATCGTGAGTGCTAGAAGGGAGTGGGGTTTGCAGAGAGGAGGAGGAGGATTGTAGAGTCCTTGGTGCTCTCTGAGCTTGGTTGTTTTCTTGGAGACATTTCATTACCCTACTAGATAACATCATCAGTTTTACTAGGTAGTGGGGTTTGGTTCCCATTCTGGGTTCACCAATTCACCACTCCACATACCTCCAAATTGGTGAGAAGATGCTGGCAACAGTAGAGTGGGGGAAACACTTCTAGATAGTCTCAAGATTAGATAACAGCCTATTGAGGGTAACTGGGTTTTGACCATATTTGTGCATCTTGGCCCAAAGAAGCCAGAACTGATGCAGCCCTGATTGTTAGCCGAACACTGCATAAAGCATAGATATAATCTCGTCTGGCCAAAAGCAATTTATTTTTAATCTTTTTTTTTTTAAATCCTTATCTAAGAGATGATTTGAAACATGCATGTTCCATTCAGAAAAGACCTTTTTAAATCCATTGCTCTGCTTTTTCATTTCATCCACAGGCAATTATTTCGACCCAGCCGAGACTGAAATTCTAAAATAAGAGGAAAGAGGAATGCAAATGCTTGGCCACTGACTCATATTTATGACTGTTTGCAGTGTCTCATTTGTCTTGCTTAGCAACATATATTTGGGGTTCCATTGCGGTCGTAAGCCGAGGACTCTCTGTTCGGTGTGGTGATACAGATCCCTATTCATTGTGATACTGCACACACATTCATTTTTAATCGAACCTATATGCTGAATCTACAGTGAGGGAAGGGAGAAGATGAGTGTGGTTTTAAAATTGGGGAAGGAAGCATCAATAACCTAAGGTAGGCTGATGACACTGACAGGTAGAAAATGCAAATAAGCGGCAAGCTGTAGTAATGAAAGTCAAGGAGCACAATGGGAAAAAAATGGGAGTAATCTTAAATATAAAGAAGGACCAAACAAATAGAAAATAGAATAGAGTAGCGTAGAGTAGAGTAGAATAGAATAGAATAGAATAGAATAGAATAGAATAGAATAGAATAGAATAGAAAATAGAGTAGAGTAGCGTAGAATAGAACAGAACAGAGTAGAGTAGAGTAGAATAGAAGAGAAGAGAAAATAGAAAATAGAATAGAATAGAATAGAATAGAATAGAATAGAATAGAATAGAAAATAGAGTAGAGTAGAGTAGAGTAGAGTAGAGTAGAGTAGAGTAGACTAGACTAGACTAGACTAGACTAGACTAGACTAGAATAGAATAGAATAGAATAGAATAGAATAAAATAGAATAGAAAAGGAGCCTTGGTGGTGCAGTGGACTAAAGTGCTGTTAAGTAGCACTTAGCTGCCAGCTGCCTGCAATTACTGTGAGTTCAAATCTCACCAGGCTCAAGGTTGACTCAGCCTTCCATCCTTTCGAGATAGGTAAAACGAGGACCCGGATTGTGGGGGCAATAAGCTGACTTTGTATAAAAAAGAACATCGCTGGGGGGGGGGGGCGTGAAAGCCCTACTAAGCAGGTATATACAAAAGTATGAAGGCTATTGCTTAACGCATTGTAAGCCGCCCTGAGTCTCCGGAGAAGGGCGGCATATAAATTGAACCAATAAATAAAATAAATAAATAAAATTGAACCAATAAATAAAATAAATAAATAAAATTGAACCAATAAATAAAATAAATAAATAAAATAGAGTAGAGTAGAGTAGAGTAGAGTAGAATAGAATAGAATAGAATAGAATAGAATAGAATAGAATAGAATAGAATAGAATAGAATGATGGCCTGGTGGGCCTACCGGGCAAGAAAGTTAGCCATCACTGCCCTATACCATATTAGACAAATGGTTGTCCAATCCCTTCTTAAAAACCTCCAGTCTTGGAGCATTCACAACTTCTGGAGGCAAGTTGTTCCACTGATTAATTGTCCTGACTGTCAGGAAATTTCTCTTTAGTTCTAAGTTGCTTCTCTCCTTGATTAGTTCCCACCCATTGCTTCTTGTCCTGCCTTCTGGTGCTTTGGAGAACAGGTTGACCCCCTCTTCTTTCTGGCAAGGTCTGAGATATTGGAAGGCTGCTATCATGTCACCCCGAATTGTCAGGTTTCATCTAGCTGTGATTGTTTTTAGAAAAAAAGCTCTTTCTGAGCTGGATCTAAGATTGGAAAGACCAGCAAATTAATTTAACCTGAAATGCTTGCTAGTGTTTCATACAGGTTGTTACACAACTGTCCTTTTGAAAATCAACTCAATTCTTTTATTCTGTTTTGCTGCATTGGGTCAAATCACCTTTGGCATGAACATGATTTGGATGATTGAGACTCTCCAGAGACATGTTTCTTTGTTGGCAAAAATTATCTGCCCAGACAAGAGTTGGTGGCCAGCCCGTCCATCTTTACAAATCATCCCATATTCCAAATATGTCTCTGCATTCATGGCAGCTACTAGAATTTTCTTCCTGCTTTGCAAAAAAAAAAAAAAAAAAGAGAGAGAGAGAGAGAGAGAGAGAGAGAGAGAGAGAGAGAGAGAGAGAGAGTGTCTACCTTACTGGCCCTTTATAAGGACAAAGGACATAAACTCTGCAGAGCTGGAGTCACAAACTTGTCTGATTTTCCTGATGACAACTTTGCATTAATTACAGGACTTTCTGGTCAGTTTGCAAAGAGGAGAAGGAGAAGGAGGAGGAGGAGGAGGAGGAGGAGAAGGAGGAGGAGGAGGAGGAGGAGGAGGAAAAGGAAGAAGAGGAGGAAAAGGAGGAGGAGGTGGTGGAGAATGAAAAGGAGAGGATGATGAGGAAGAGGAGGTGGAGGAGAAGGAGAAGAGGAGGAGGTGGAGGTGGAGGAGAAGAAGGAGGAAGAGGAAGAGGAGGAGAAGGAGAAGAAGAAGAAGAAGCAGGAGGAGGAGAAGGAGAAGGAGGAAGAGGAGAAGAAGAAGAAGAAGAGGAGGAAAAGGAGGAGGAGGTGGTGGAGAATGAAAAGGAGAGGATGATGAGGAAGAGGAGGTGGAGGAGAAGGAGAAGAAGAGGAGGTGGAGGCGGAGGCGGAGGAGAAGGAGGAGGAAGAGGAAGAGGAGGAGAAGGAGACAAAGAAGAAAAATAAGAAGAAGAAGCAGGAGGAGGAGAAGGAGGAAGAGGAGGAGAAGAAGAAGAAGAAGAAGAAGAAGAAGAAGAAGAAGAAGAAGAAGAAGAAGAAGAAGAAGAAGAAGAAGAAGAAGAAGGAAAAACCACCCCACCCCATCTTTCCTCCCTCCCCCCTTCCTATCGCCCGCCTCCCCCTTCTACTTTTTGGGGGCTGACAGATGGTTGCAGTCAGGGCCTGCTGTTGTGTTCCTCAGCAGAGCGTTACCTTCCCCGAATTCAGGAGCAGGTATCAATCAAGGGCTCAAATGACGGGCCAGGCGGGGTGAATCCATGAGATTTGTACGTTCAGCTGCAGGCTTGGCTAGTCGCAGGGCCGTCATTCTTCTCGTGTCACTGCCTGGTTAAACAGTCCTACCCTTGCTAAAAGCTCCACGAGACATAATAGATTCATGTGGCGCCAGTCTATTGTTTGGCATTTACCCTGGCAAAGCGGGGGAGAAAAAGAGGTTACTGTTTCACTAAAACAAACCAGACACCCCAAGCATTGTGCCCGGAGATGCATTCATCCATTTTCAATCTGCCTCATTAGAGGAAGGGGTCCCGTTCTCGGCCTCCTGCAGAGCTAGGCCCAGGCATCTGATATATTCATTGCCAGACAACCCCCCCCTTCATAAAAGGGGGGGCACCCCTACATCAATTGTGAAGACCCTCTGCCCGGTGGGGGGACGAGTCATTGAAACCCACCAGGGCTTTGTATCTCGAGGGCCGCGAAAGCATTCGGGCGTCTGAACAAGGGAGGAAGCATGAGATTCCGACTGGTTTAGTTACGGAAGTTTCCGGGTGGGATGGGGTGGGGGGAGAAAACAATCTTTCCAAACAAAAGTGAAGAAAAAAAAAAAAAAGAGGAGGAGATCGAGATGAGAAATCAGCGAAAAAATATGCCTTAACAAGGTAGTCTTTGTGATTGTTGGACTGCTTTGACTGCATCAAGCTGTTTTTAGGAAAATTTCAATCCAGAATACCAGAATAGAATAGAATAGAATAGAATGGAATGGAATGGAAGGGAAGGGAAGGGAAGGGAAGGGAAGGGAAGGGAAGGGAAGGGAAGGGAAGGGAAGGGAAGGGAAGGGAAGGGAATGAAGAATAGAATGGAATAGAATGGAATAGAATAGAATAGAATAGAATAGAATAGAATAGAATAGAATAGAATGGAATGGAATGGAATGGAATGGAATGGAATGGAATGGAAGGGAAGGGAAGGGAAGGGAAGGGAAGGGAATGAAGAATAGAATGGAATAGAATAGAATAGAATAGAATAGAATGGAATGGAATGGAATGGAATGGAATGGAATGGAAGGGAAGGGAAGGGAAGGGAAGGGAAGGGAAGGGAATGAAGAATAGAATGGAATAGAATGGAATAGATTAGAATAGAATAGAATAGAATAGAATAGAATAGAATAGAATAGAATAGAATAGAATAGAATAGAATAGAATGGAATGGAATGGAATGGAAGGGAAGGGAAGGGAAGGGAAGGGAAGGGAAGGGAATGAAGAATAGAATGGAATAGAATGGAATAGATTAGAATAGAATAGAATAGAATAGAATAGAATAGAATAGAATGGAATGGAATGGAATGGAATGGAATGGAGTGGAGTGGAGTGGAGTGGAGTGGAGTGGAGTGGAGTGGAGTGGAGTGGAGTGGAGTGGAAGGGAAGGGAAGGGAAGGGAAGGGAAGGGAAGAGAATGAAGAATAGAATGGAATGGAATAGAATAGAATAGAATAGAATAGAATGGAATGGAATGGAATGGAAAGGAAGGGAAGGGAAGGGAAGGGAAGGGAAGGGAAAGGAAGGGAAGGGAAGGGAAGGGAAGGGAAAGGAAGGGAAGGGTAAGGAAGGGAAGGGAATGAAGAATAGAATAGAATAGAATAGAATGGAATGGAATGGAATGGAATGGAATGGAAGGGAAGGGAAGGGAAGGGAAGGGAAGGGAAGGGAAGGGAAGGGAAGGGAAGGGAAGGGAAGGGAAAGGAAGGGAAGGGTAAGGAAGGGAAGGGAATGAAGAATAGAATAGAATAGAATAGAATGGAATGGAATGGAATGGAATGGAATGGAAGGGAAGGGAAGGGAAGGGAAGGGAAGGGAAGGGAAGGGAAGGGAAGGGAAGGGAAGGGAAAGGAAGGGAAGGGAAAGGAAGGGAAGGGAATAGAATGGAATGGAATGGAATGGAATGGAATGGAATGGAATGGAATGGAATGGAATGGAATAGAATGGAATGGAATGGAATGAAGAGTAGAGTAGAGTAGAGTAGAGTAGAGTAGAGTAGAGTAGAGTAGAGTAGAATAGAACAGAACAGAACAGAACAGAACAGAACGAACTGGAAGGGACCTTGGAGGTCTTCCTGTCCAGGCCCCTGCTCAAGCTGGAGAACCTATACCATTTCAGACAAGCGACTGCCCACTCTCTTCTTAAAGACCTTCAGTGATGGAGAGCCCACAATTTCTGAAGTCAAGCTGTTCCTCTGGTTAATTATCCTCACTGTTTGGAAGTTTCTCCTTCATTCCAGGTTGATTAGTTTCCAACCATCGTTTCTTGTCCTGCCCTTTGGTGCTTTGGAGAATAATTTGACCCCCTCTTCTTTGGGGCAGCCCCTCGAATACTGGAAGACTGCTATCATGTTACGCCTAATTCTTCTTTTCTCTAGATTAGCTAAAACCCAAATCCTGCAGCTGTTCTTCATATATTTTAATCCCCAGGCCTTTGATCATCTTAATTGCTCTTCTCTGCACTTTTTCCAAAGTCTCAAACATCTTTTTTTGTAATGTGGTGACCAAAATTGGTTGCACTGTTCCAGAATCTCATGGTGAGATCTATACACAGGTTAGCCAACCACAATCTGGAGGGGAACACAATGAAACCAATCATCCCCAGACTGGCAAAGGAGTGAGATATAAGGCTGTGTACAGGTAGTCCTCGACTTACGACCACAATTCAGCCCAACATTTCTGTGGTTAAGTGAGTCATTTGTTAAGTGTCCCGGTGCTTGGAGGCCGTGTGGGTCTGGATGGGGAGGAACAGGCTCCGACTCAACCCTTCCAAGACTGAGTGGCTGTGGTTGCCGGCGTCCCGATATAATCAGCTGGTGCCATCGCTGACTATTGGGGGCGAGACATTGGCCCCCATGGAGAGGGCGTGTAACTTGGGTGTCCTCCTGGATGCACGGCTGTCTTTAGAAGAGCATATGACGGCCGTGGCCAGGGGGGCTTTCTATCAGGTTCGCCTGATACGCCAGTTGCGCCCCTTTCTGGATCGGGACTCCTTATGCATGGTCACTCATGCCCTCGTCACTTCCCGCCTGGATTACTGCAACACTCTCAGCCTGTGCAGCTGGCACTCGAGTCAGACAATGAGGAGGCTGGAGAAGAGTTGGTGCCAGAGGCGGGGATTCAGCCAGGGCCTTCAGAACCTCCAGAAGCTCCCATAAGTGAAGAGGAAGAAGAGGAGGAGCCTCTTCTCGATGCATGAGCATGCAGAGCTGTTAAAAGGCAGGAGTGGCTCCTCAGGAGGAGGTCTTCTCAAGAGTAAGGCTTGGGGCTAATTGGCCACTCCCCTAGCCTATTTAAGGAAAGACGACGACTGATGCAATTTGCAGGAAACAACTTCGTTCATATTCCTTTGTGTCTTGATTCCAGAAATGTTTGATTGGCTCTTGTTTCTCTCTTGCCAGTGTTCCTGCAAATTGCTTCTGGGCATTCTGCCAACCACAGTAAGATTACGGTTATTTGAAATATTGTGCCTCAGAATTGAGTTGTTATTCTTTGGATTCTTGTCGGCTGTTAAGGAAGTTAAATTAACAGCCCTTGTTCAGAAAAGACTGATTCAAATGTACTTGTATTCGAACAAGTACTAAGAAAGCTCATTAGTACTCCTTAATTAGTAAACTAAGGTTTGTACGGACTTTGTGTGTGCTGCGTTCTTTGGGGTCCATAGCTGGGGCAGAACAGAGATGTGCAGAATGATGTAGGTTCTCCTGTTTGAGCAAGGGGTTGGACTAGGAGACCTCCAAGGTCCCGTCCAACTCTGTTATAAGGTGATAGCCAAGCTGGAGATGTGGCGATTTTCCAACAAGTTGAAAAGCTGGATGGGTAGAATCCACATTCCCTTTGGTATGCACAATAATTTCCTTTTTGTTTTTTTGGTCTTGTCTTTGCTAATCTCCTCCACTGTGATTCTCCCTAGCTCTGTGGTGTTTAGGCCTAAAAGATGGCGCAGATGGCACGGTCTCAGCTGCGGTAGCTGTGTAAGAGTTGTTGGAGATCAAGGACGCACCAGAGGAGAGTTTACAATGTATTTCCCAGTGCTTCTTGGGCTGAAATGGCTCCCTTCGGCATTCTGAGGCATCTAGTTTTCCTTCACGAACGTCTTTGAAAAAGCTCGTCGCAAATTTATCCCGTTCGAAACCTTTTGAGTCATTCGTGAGATGCTTAGCTGGTCCTTTAGCAAACGTTCGTGCAGTTTGGCAGAGATTATTTTGCCCAAATGAATAATGCTTAGCGCTATGCACACATGTGCAGACAGAGATGTGTACACACAGACACACGGAGTCCACGTTACAACAAGGAATAGACTAGAGTAGAGTAGAGTAGAGTAGAGTAGAGTAGAGTAGAGCAGAGCAGAGCAGAGCAGAGCAGAACAGAACAGAACAGAACAGAACAGAACAGAACAGAACAGAACAGAATAGAATAGAATCAGTGGTGGGATTCAAATAATTTAACAACTGGTTCTCTGCCCTAATTATTTCTTCCAACAACCAGCTCATCAAACTGCTCAGAAAGTTAACAACCAGTTCTCTGAAGTGGTGCGAACTGGCTGAATCCCACCACTGAATAGAATAGAATAGAATAGAATAGAATAGAATAGAATAGAATAGAATAGAATAGAATAGAATAGAATAGAATAGAATAGATAACAGTAACAGATTTGGAAGGGATCTTGGAGGTCATCTAGTTCAACCTCCTGCTGTCACATAGGAGACCTATACGAGGGATTCGAACCGCTGAACTGCCAACCTTTCTGATCGACAAGCTCAGTGTCTTAGCCACTGAGCTACCTGGAATCGGGAATAGAATAGAATAGGATAGAACAGAGTAGAGTAGAGTAGAGTAGAATAGAGTAGAATAGAACAGAACAGAACAGAACAGAACAGAACAGAATAGAATAGAATAGAATAGAATAGAATAGAACAGAACAACAGAGTTGGAAGGGATTTTGGAGATCCAACCCCCTGCTCAGGCAGGAAACGCTATACCATTTCAGAAAATGGGTGTCCAATTTCTTCTTAAAAACCTTCAGTGTTGGAGCACCCACAACTTCAGAAAGCAAGTCGTTCTAGATATTAATTGTTCTTACTGTCAGGAAATTTCTCCTTAGTTCTAGGTTGCTTCTCTCCTTGAGTAGTTTCCATCTATGGTTTCTGGTCTTGCCCTCTGATGCTTTGGACAATAGGTGACAGCCCCTCAAATATTGGAAGGCTGCTATCATGTCACCCCTAGTTCCTCTTTTCACTAGAGTAGACATACCCAGTTCCAGCAACCGTTCTTCATATGTTTTAGCCTCCAGTCCCCTAATCCTCTTTGTTGCTCTTGTCCGCACTCTTTCTAGAGTCTCCACATCTTTTTTACATCATGGCGACCAAAACAGGATGCAATATTCCAAGTGTGGCCTTACCTTGTAAAGTGGTATTAACACTTCGTGTAATCTTGATTGTATCCCTCTGTTAATGCAGCCTAGGATTGTGTTGGGTTTTTTGGCTGCTGCTGCACACTCCTGGCTCATATTTAAATGGTTGTCCACTAGGACTCCAAGATCCCTCTCCCAGTTACTGCTATTGATCCAGATGTCACTTAATGTGCACCTATATCTTGGGTTTTCCTTGCCTAAATGTAATAATCTATTGAACTGGCTGCCGATTGCAAGATCACTTACAAATATTTCTCTTTCTTGTTGTATCAGGTGAAATCCTTATGGAACTGCATAATCAAATGGTTGTAGAAATTGGGTATGTCTAGTTTAACGATAAGAAGGACTTAGGGGTGACATGATAGCAACCTTCCAATATTTGAGGGGGCTGCCACAAAGAAGAAGAGGGAATCAAGCTATTCTCCAAAGCACCAGAAGGCAAGTCAAGAAACGATGGGTGGAAACTCATCAAGGAGAGAAGCAACCTGGAATGAAGGAGAAACTTCCTAACAGTGAGGACAATTAATCAGTGGAACTACTTGCCTCCAGAAGCTTTGTATGCTTCATCACTGGAGGTTTTTAAGAAGAGACTGGACAGTCACTTGTCTGAAATGGTAGAGGGTCTCCTGCAGGGGGTTGGATTGGAAGACCTCAAAGGTGCCTTCCAGCTCTATTCTGATTGGTTAATCCAAAATCCAGTTGCGCCCCTTTCTGGATCGGGACTCCCTACGCACGGTCACTCAAGCACTCGTCACTTCTCGTCTGGACTATTGTAACGCTCTCTACATGGGGCTCCCCCTGGGGTGCACCCGGAGGCTCCAACTGGTGCAGAATGCAGCCGCGCGGGGGATTATGGGAGCGACGGGGCGCTCCCATGTGACTCCTCTCCTGTGTGAGCTGCATTGGCTTCCGGTGGATTTCCGGGTGCGCTTCAAGGTGTTGGTGATCACTTTTAAAGCGCTCCATGGCTTAGGGCCAGGGTACTTACGGGACCGTCTTCTGCCACCAATTGCCTCCCACCGGCCAGTTCGCTCCCACAGAGAGGGCCTCCTCAGGGTGCCGTCGGCCAGACAATGTCAGCTGGCGACCCCCAGGGGGAGAGCATTCTCTGTGGTGGCACCTACCCTCTGGAACAATCTACCCCCAGAGATAAGAGTGATCCCAGACCTCCGGACTTTTCGTCGGGCCCTTAAAACCTATTTTTTTCAGTTAGCCAGGCTGTCCTGAATTTTATGGTTGGTTTTAAAATTTGATATTGATTTTAATTGAAATGTTTTAAATTATGGGCCAAATTTTATTTAATTATTTTAAATCTATTTTAACTTTTGTGTACGATTGTTTTATATTTGGCTGTTCTCTGCCCTGAGTCCGAAAGGAGAAGGATGGTATAGAAATCTGAAAAATGAATGAATAAATAAATAAAACAGCGAAGACATCCCTAGCAAAGAGGATTTTAGGGCTCCCTAGCTACTCCCTTTCCCGGGCCTCGCCCTTTCCAAGCCAAACTTCAGCAGATGTAGACAAGATTTTAATAGCTACATAAAGAGAAATGCATGACAACCTCATTAGGGGGGACTATAATAGGCTGTCGGAATATCTTTTGAGAAGACAATATATGGCATCTACTTAGTTTCTTCGTTGCTAGCGGTGGCACTTGCTCACTCCTTACACCTCCCCACCCCCCCACAATCATTCATCTACTACTGGCTGATTTCCCTCCCCCCCCTCAATAATGTTTCTCCACCCCACGGATTCCATTCTCCCTTTCAACGGCTTCGCAATCACTGACATAACTCTTGAAAGGCAGAAGAATCGGAGCGGGTCAGCGACAGTAATAAAAATGCAGTTAGAGGCCCAGCCTGCTATTGGAAGTGATACGGTACATTACGAGAGCTTTTTCTTCCTTTCATTGCTGATCACGAGTGGCATTTTTGTCTATCGCAACATCTGCAGGAGGTCAAGGCTTGGGGAGGCGGTGGGTGGGAGGCGGCTGGGGGGGGGACTTCAAACCATCTGCCACAAAAAACCGGGTCTCAAACAGTGATCTAATGAGCTACTTAGTATTATTTATCACCCCAATAACAAGCCCATCCTTACGAAGGGCTCCCGACTATGGTTTTTTCATGTACCACTAAAAAGCCCCTCGGACATGATTAAAATAGTTTTAGAAAAAACGGGGCTACGGACGGGGGGGCCTCTGCAGAACTGAAGGGCCTTTCTATATCTACTGGAAAAATAAAATAAAATTCAACATTCTTCTAAACACCCCGAGATGGGAAAAAAAGGTCACAAGTCAGCTAATGAGCATCTGGGTCTGATGGTCGCTGCAGAGTAATGGCAGCTTGGAGAATTAGGATGAATATGCACAAGAAGAAGCAAGGAACAGGCTTCGTGTAGTTGCTTAATACTGAGTTAAGGGGCTGATTAGGGAACCGGAGGATAAAATATACAAAGAACAGTTGCAGGAATTGGGTATGTCCAGTTTAATGAAAAGACAGACAAGCGGGTGATATGATAGCAGTGTTGCAATGTTTGAGGGGCTGCCCCAAGGAAGAGAGGGGACAACTTATTCTCCAAGGCAGGACAAGAAGCAATGATTTAACAGATTTAACAGATTAACAGAGTTGGAAGGGATCTTGTAGGCCATCTAGTCCAACCCCCTTTCCCAAGCATTACACCATTTCTGACCAATGGCCGTCCAGTCTCTTCTTGAAAGCCTCCAGTGATGATGAAGCTGCCACAACTTCTGAAGGCAACTTCTGTTCCATGGGTCGATTGTTCTCACTGTCAGAAAATGACTCCTTATTTCCATGTTGAATCTCTCCTTGATCCGTTTCCATCCATTATTCCTTGTCTGGCCTTCGGGTGCTTTGGGAAATAGGTTGACCCCCTCCTCCTCTCTGTGGCAGCCCCTCAAATATTGGAACACTGCTATCCTGTCTCCCCTGGTCCTTCTCTTCAGTAGATGGATGGAAACTAATCAAGGAGAGAAGCAACCTAGAACTAAGGAGAAATTTCCTATCTGGGAGAACAATTAATCAGTGAATTGACTTCCCTCCAGAAATTGTGGGTTCTCCAATACTGGAATGCTGCTATCATATTCCCCCCTAGTCCTTCTTTTCTCTAAACTGGCCATCCCCAATTCCCGCAAACCGTTCTTCACGTGTTTTAGTCTCCAGGCCTTTGATCGTCTTAGCTGCTCTTCTCTGCACTTTTTTTCCCCAAAGTCTCAAGCAGAGGTGAAATCCAGCAGGTTCTGACAGGTTCTGGAGAACCGGTAGCGGAAATTTTGAGCAGTTCGGAGAAGCGGCAAATACCACCTCTGGCTGGGCCCAGAGTGGGGTGGGAATGGAGATTTTGCAGTATCCTTCCCCTGGAGTGGGGAGGGAATGGGGATTTTGCAGTATCCTTCCCCTGGAGTGGGGAGGGAATGGAGATTTTGCAATGTCCTTGCCCCAGGAGTGGGGAGGGAATGGGGATGTTGCAGTATCCTTCCCCCAGGAGTGGGGAGGGAATGGGGATTTTGCAGTATCCTTCCTCCAGGAGTGAGGAGGGAATGGGGATGTTGCAGTCTCCTTCCCCTGGAGTGGGGAGGGAATGGGGATTTTGCAGTATCCTTCCCCCGGAGTGGGGAGGGAATGGGGATTTTGCAGTATCCTTCCCCCAGGAGTGGGGAGGGAATGGGGATTTTGCAGTCTCCTTCCCCTGGAGTGGGGAGGGAATGGGGATTTTGCAGTCTCCTTCCCCTGGAGTGGGGAGGGAATGGGGATTTTGCAGTATCCTTTCCCTGCCACGCCCACCAAGCCACACCACGCCCACCAAGCCACGCCCACAGAACTGGTAGTAAAAAAATTGGGATTTCACCACTTTTCTCAACATATTTCTTTTGTAATTGGTGACCAAAACTGGATACAGTAATCCAGGTGTGGCCTTACTAAAGCTTTATAAAGCAATTTAAACCTTGAACTGATCCCACAAGATTTTTCCTCTCTTCTTACAATTGTCAAATGAGAACAGATGGGCAGGAAATCCACAGACGTATCCTACTGTTTTCAGGAGAAACCTGCTCAAAGGAAGCCAGCTTCTACCTCGTATTTTAGCCATTTCACCTCCTCAAAAAAAACTATGGAAATCTGTAGCAATACTCAGTCATCCAGGTCACGATTGTCCCAAAAGTGCTTGTTTCAGGAGGCAACTGGACTTTATGGGTTTTTTTTCCGCCTTTTGAAGATGTTTCGCTTCTCATCCAAGGAGCTTCTTCAGCTCTGATCGGATAGTCAGAGAATCGCTACAGACTTTTAGCTATACAATTTGGGATGAACCCCCTTTGAATGGTGTGGGAGTAGGAATGGATTTCCAGAGGAAAAATTGTGGACTACAGGAACCATTTGCACCACTCAGGTGACCCTGAGGACACAGGTAAACCTCCAGATGGCCTCAACGACTCTCTCAAAGGATGCAAATGACCAGCTGTCTGCAAGGAGTATAAATCCTTCCCTTCCTCACCATCCAGTCAGAGCTGAAGAAGCTTCTTGGATGAGAAGCGAAACGTCTTCAAAAGAAAAAAAAAAGATAGTCCAGTGGCCTCTTGAAAATGCAACTTTGGGACTCCGAGTGACATCAACAATTCTCAGAAAGAATACTAATGACCAGATGACTGCAAGGAGAGTAAACCCTTCCATTCTCCACGGTTTGTTCAGAACGGAAGGAAGCTTCTTGGATGGGAAGCGAAATGTCTTCAGAAGAAAAAAACAAGAAAGTCCATTTGCCTCCTGAAAAAGGAGGGACAGATGGAAGGACAGATTTCTCAGAATGAGACGACCCAATGCCACTGATAGGAATGGTACCGACGATTTGCAAAATCTTTTCATCCACGCAATCACTTTGCCATTCATTCTTTTCCTCCTTGGCGCAGCTGCTAACCATTTTAACCAAGCCCTATAATTCAGCGAATCTTGAAAAAAAAAAGAAAGAAAGAAATCTGAAAATATGGAATGGTGTTAAAACGGGGTTGTTTTTCTTGCTACTTTTACGAAATGTTTCATTTCGGATGCTAATTAGTAGAAATGAGCCTCTTGTGGAGGTTGATCGGCACAAGATGCTTCTGGATGTGTGCATACGGGAACATCACATCTGTCCACCCTATGTTGTAGTAGGTAGCTCTTGTAAGAGTCGTGGATGAGTACCAGGGGTG
The DNA here is from genome assembly GCF_029215685.1 of Pituophis catenifer annectens. Lineage (NCBI taxonomy): Eukaryota > Metazoa > Chordata > Lepidosauria > Squamata > Colubridae > Pituophis > Pituophis catenifer. The sequence continues at coordinate 3,456,333 of NW_027256884.1, forward strand.
GGCTCTAAATTTTTTTTACTACCGGTTCTGTGGGTGTGGCTTATTTTGTGGGTGTGGCTTGGAGGTCATGTGACTAGGTGGGTGTGGCTAGCTGTCAGAGTCATTTCTGGAAGGTCCTCCCACTTATGACCTGTCCTCGCACTTACGACCCGACTCATTTGTTTGCTTTTAACACTGATCAGCTGTAGGACGGCCCTTTGAAGCCCCACGGCAAGAGTTGAAACAGTTTTTTTCCCTCTAGTCATCAGCTGGAACTCAGGAGGCAGCAATAGATTGGGGGTGGGACCAAATAAAAAGTAAGAATAACGTGGGTGGGTGGGGGGTGGGAGGGCGGGGGGGGGAGAACCGGTTCGGTGACATCATATCGTCACCGCTACCGGCACGGCCGAACCAGACCGAACTGGGAGGAACCCACCACTGATGAGTACTCCGTATACCGTGTTTCCTCGAAAATAAGACCCTGTCTTATATTGTTTTGAACCCTGAAAGAAGTGCTTGGCCTTATTGTCAGGGATGTCTTATTATTTTGGGGCGCATGGAGGAAAGTAGAGGAAATGGCGAGGATCGGTTGCACATGTGTTTAAATATTTTCAGGGAGGGCTTATTTTAATGCATGTGCTCAAAAGCCCGATTGGGCTTATTATCAGGGGATGTCTTATTTTTGGGGAAACAGGGTAGGTAGTCCTGGACTTACGACCACAACTGAGCCCAAAATTTATGTCACTAAGTGAGAAATTTCTTACGGGAGCCGCCTTTTTCAGTCCTGTTGTAACTTCGTACGGTCACTAAATGAATGGTTGTAAGTTGAGGAATGCCAGTATTTACTCCTAGGACCGTGTTGGAGAACCTTTTCGGCACCGAGTGTCGAAACGGGAGTGCACGCGGAGTTTCCAGAAATCATAAGAGCAGCCGCCCGATGCTCATGCGCTCGCCAGGAAGATGATCTTCCGGTTTCCGATTTACTCATGTGCACCAGCCAGCTGGTGTTTGCACACGCATGCACACCAAAAACCGGAAGACTAGGGGGCCGGTGCGCATGAGTAAATCGGAAACCGGAAGATCATCTTCCCAGCACGCGCATGTGCACCGAGCGGCTGCTTTTCCAGTTTCTGGCACTCCTGCGTGCGTGAAGACCAGCTGGCTGGCACACCGGAACCCAGAACAGTAACGGCTTGTGCGCCGGGAGAGATGGCTCTACGTGCCACTTCTGGAGAGGGTGTAGGTTCGCCATCATGGTCCTAGGAGCTCTAAAGAATCTTTTGGAGACTGCGTCTGAAGCCTTAGAAATTAGGCACCTACAAAATTAAGGGTCCCAATGAACCTTGCAACCCCGCCTGCCGAAACCGAAAATAGCAAGCTATAAATGATCAGCTGAAGGGTTTATAACAAATAAACTCTTGGTGTTGGTTGACAATATGTAAAGACATTCGTTGGCAAAAGGCGTTTGCATTTCATCTTCTCCGCTAATTACAAGCTTGGGAAAGTGCTTTGATGGATGTTAATTGCGTATTTTGTTTCATTCAGAGAGTTTTAGAAATGGGCTTTGCCACTCATTCAGATGTTAAAGTTGCAGCTGGCCAGAAATGCAGAAATACCTCCCTGTATGACCTGTAGTTTAACACACCTGCTTCAAATCTCTTAAAAAAATAAAATAAAATCCCATCTTCTGTTCCCTGGGCTTTTTTCTTTCTTTCTATCCCTTCCTCCAAATCTATTTGCAATATGCTGGCTTCTTTTAATTCCCAGTTTCCTTTATTCTCCTAAGATCCACTGGCCGAAAAGAGAAACGCGAGAAAGGGTTTTTCAGAAGATCGGGCTAAAGAACAGGGGTGTTCCTGGAGAAGGGAGGGCAGTCCAAAAAAAAAAAGCAAAGCTAGTGGTTGGGACTACACAATCACAACCATCATTTTGATGTGTTTTCTTATCGCCCTGGACTACACAATCACAATCACTGTTTTATCGCCCTCTCCTCATAGATGTTTGGATGCGAGGAAAGACAAATTCAACCCTTAGTCTAACTTCCCATAACAAACTTCACCACAAAAAATGAGTATTTGTGTGTGTGTGTGAGGGGTGAGTAGGTTAGTGGGGGACCCGTACTTAAAAAGAGCAATAATACTTTGCTGCTACAAGTAGTCCTCGACTTACAACAGTTCATTTAGTGACCGTTCAAAGTTACAACGGCACTGGGAAAAAAGTGACTCATGGTCCTTTTTCACACTTATGAACATTGCATGTCAGGGTAGTGATTGAAGAGCTGACCAGCTGGTGCAATGATGCAATGATGTAATGATGGGAATGAGTCAGCAAGGTTTTTGGCTGTTATCCCTTTAAGAGCCTGTATAATAATAAGAGGTCCTGTTAGGATGTCTCTCTCTCTCTCACTGTGTGTTCTTCCCTGCTGTAATTGCTGCTTGTTTGACCTCTGCCTATAGTACATCTATGTATAGTATATATTCTTTTATAGATAAAACTACTATTTATTACAAATCTCTGTTTGTTGTTATTGCTCCTGGATTGTCTCACGTAGTAAAACTGGAATGCGCACTCCAACACTGCAGCATCCCTGTGGTCACATGATCAACATTCAGATGCTTGGCAACTGGTTCTTATTTATGACAGTCGTAGTGTCCCGGGGTCATGGGATCCTCTTTTGCAACTGTCGGACAAGCCAAGTCAATGCGAAAGTCAGATTCACTTAACAACTGTGTTACTAACTTATCAACTGCAACGATTCACTTAAACAACGGTGGCAAGAGAAGTCGTAACATGGGGCAAAACTCACTTAACAAATGTCTCACTTAGCAACATAAATTTTGGGCTCAGTTGTATCATCCCTTGAGGACTACCTCAAATGCGGCAAGAAAAGTCATAAAACAGAATGGGGCACACTCACTTAACAAATGTTTCACTTAGCAACAGTCATTCATCCTATCATTTGAATAACAGAATAGCAGAGTCAGTAGGGACCTTGGAGGTCTTCTAGTCCAACCCCCTGCTCAGGCATGAAATCCTATACCATTCCGGACAAATTGGGATGTTAAATGGATGAACGGAAACAAAACATTTGCGTAAAAGCTATAATATAAGGGATCTAATTTGGTGTAGTGATGAAGACATCACACTCAATTAAATCACTGCAGTTGTTAAGGTAGGAACACGCTTGTTAGGTGAATCTGGCTTTCCCCACTGACTTTTGCTTGTCGGAAGGTCACAAAAGGGAGTCACACAGGGGTGAAATCCAGCAGGTTCTGACAGGTTCTGGAGAACCGGTAGCGGAAATTTTGAGTAGTTCAGAGAACCAGCAAATACCACCTCTGGCTGGTCCCAGAGTGGGGTGGGAATGGAGATTTTGCAATATCCTTCCCCCAGAAGTGGGGAGGGAATGGAGATTTTGCAGTATCCTTCCCCTGCCACGCCCACCAAGCCACGCCCACCAAGCCACACCACGCCCACCAAGCCACGCCCACAGAACAGGTAGTAAAAAATTTGAATTTCACCACTGGGATCTAATGACCCTGGGGACACTGCAACCGTCACAATTATGAACCAGCTGCTAAGTGTCTGAATTTTGATCACGTCACTAAATGAACTGTTGTAAGTCAAGGACTACCGTGTTTTCCCGAAAATAAGACCCTGTCTTATATATTTTTTTTGAGCCTCAAAATAACCGCTTGGTCTTATTTTCGGGGAGGTCTTATTATTTTGGGGCGCATGGAGCAAGATGGGGCTCCTCTTGCAATCTTACCTGATTTCCAGCTCTGCGTTTAAATATTTTTGGGGAGGGCTTATTTTCGGGGAGGAGGCTTATTTTAGCGCATGCGCTCAAAAGCCCGATTGGGCTTATTATCAGGGGATGATGTCTTATTTTCGGGGAAAGAGGGTAACTATAACTACAAGCCTAGTGTTTTCAACTAGTTAACAAGTGGAACATGGCTCATTCCTTGAGTTCTAAACCTCCCTGGAGAGAAAGAAGGTGAAAAGGAAGAAATCAAACTAACGTCAAGGTAAATATTCAGGCATGGGAAAAAGAAAAAAAAAGTCCGGGTAGAGTTTTGAAGAGGATTCAGATCAAGGTGGTGTGAAGATTAATTAGTTATCAGTCAGGTAACTTTGCTGAGTATTCATATAACCGTTTACCTTAATGAATTCATGGTGCGTGATGAATTTAGATTTAAATTACTGTGAATGGCAGATCAATTTGCATAACGTTTCACTCGTGGCTTGTACCTCTGCCAGCCTTTAGAGTGGAATCTGAAAGCAAATTGTCTTATTTATTTATTTATTTATTTTTTAAAAAAATCCTCTTGATAACAGTTTTTCCTTTTCTTCCCCAAACGCTTTTTTAAAAAATTTCGTTCTCGAAATGTTTACCTCCCAGAAACAAAAGTTCTGTGAGTATTTTATTCTTCAGCTCTTGAGAAGGGCTGGTGAATCATTTATAGTAGTTTAATCATGGGTTGGCTGCTGGGGGTTCTCAGGGGTTCGGGAGACCCTCTAGCTAAGATTCTGTGCAGTTCGGAGAGCCCCCAGTTCCCACTCCTGGCTGGCCCCACCCACCCCATTCCAGGAATCCCCACGCGGCCCGTTTTGGATGTAGGTAAGTGCAGGGTGTGTGTGGAGCACGAGTGGGTTATACTTATCTTTATTACCAGTTCACAACGGGATCATTTCTGCACATGCCCAGATCGCTTCTGATGATGTCATGTTCAGTGGGTGGAGCCTCCCGCTGGTTTTACTACTGATTCTATAGAACTGGTCCAAACCGGGGGCAACCCACCACTGGTGTGGAGGCTTGGGGAGGGTGAAAAACGGGCCTAGTGGAAGGCTGGGATGGCCGGAAACGGGCCTGTTTCCAGCCTCCAGAGGGCCTCCGGAGCCTGGGGAGGCCGTTTTCGCCTTCCCGGAGGCTTGAAGGAAGCCTTCAGAGCCCAGGAAGGGCAAAAATGCCCCCCCCCCGTGGTGCAGGGCGCTGACTAGGCCACACCCACCATGGCTACGCCCACTCAGCAACCAGGCAGAGAACCCCTTGCTAAAATTTTTGAAGCCCACCCCTGCGTTTAATAGTATGATCTACTTTTACTGCTTTACTTTTCAAAGGCACATACAACATAAAACCTTAGTAAGACCACAGCTGGAATACTGCATCTAGTTCCAGTCACCACATTATACAAAAGATGTTGAGACTCTGGAAAGAGTGCAGAGAAGAGCAACAAAGCTGATTAAAGGCCTGGAGACTTAAACATATGAAGAACGGTTGCAGGAATTGGGTATGTCTAGTTTGATGAAAAGAAGGAGTAGAGATGACATGATAGCAGTCTTCTAATATCTTAGGGGTTGCCACAAAGAAAAAGGGGCCAACCTATTTTCCAAAGCACCAGAAGGCAGGAAAAGAAACTGTCACTGCGTTATTTTATTTACCAGCTGAGCTCATTATTTCTGGACTATCTGACTTTCCGTACCTTGCCAATAATTGTTATCAAAAGCTACTACGCATGTCCATCCACCCACATTCCTTCTCACTTCTTTCCTTTGTTCTCTTGCCAGAGGTCCGGCTGGACCGGCAGGAGATCTCGCTTGCCAAAATGTAACAATTAACTTTTCTTAGTGAGGTGTTTTATTTTCTTTATAACAAATAAATGAGTTTTATTAGAAACTTTTTATTCGCGTTTTTTTTCAGAATATTGCAACAAGGAATAAGCCTCGATTCATCTCCTCTAATTAAACCAGGGTAATTAGTCCCAGAGCCAAACATGGGATTAATAAATGCCCTGACAGAAACAACGGATGGAAACTAACCAAAGGAGAGAAGCAACCTAAAAATAAGGAGAAATTTCCTGACAGTGAGGACAATTAACCAGTGGAACAACTTGCCTCCAGAAGTTGTGAATGCTCCATCACCGGAGGTTTTCAAGAATAGACTGGACAGTTATTTGACCGGGATGGTATAGGGTGGACTAGAAGACCTCCAAGGTCCCTTCCAACTGTCATTCTGTTATTCTTTGACTCTTGTGGGTTCTCCGTCATTGGAGGTTTTAAATAAAAGACCGGACAATCGTTTGCCTGAAAAGGTCTCTTCCAACCCTGTTATTCTGTCAATTTTTCTAAGCATTTGCCTTTTGTTTTTTTCTCTGCAGTGTCTTCACAATTTGTGTAGAAAGCACAAGGCAGAGATCTTTGGAAAAACAAAATTGGGACCATGCCTTCCAGTCCATTCAGCCCGTAGTTGCTTCTAGGGCCCGAAGCAGACAGAGGATTTTTCCATACCGAGCAAGGACATGTAACTAAACCCTTCGAAGAGACTTCTGGCTTGTTTGTTCCTATTTGCAAGTCTATCACTCACTCACTGTCCGAGCCGAGTTCTGTTACGACAAGGCAGTCTGTTTGCAATAAAAGCATCAGAGATTTTCCTCTCTCCATCTGTGCCTGTTCTGGTGTTTTAAATTACCTACTTTAGTCTGGAGACTTGAGTTTGGGGGGGGGGACAACCTGACTTTGTGCTAGAAACGCAGCAGAAGGGTTGACACCCCCCTTTCCTTTCTTGTCACATCCGGATTGGCAGTCAATCTTTCTTTTTTTATTCCTTCGCTTTTGCATGGATTCCCTCCTTCCCCACTTGCGAAATTAGCTTTTCTTCCATCATTTCAGCTTTGATTATCAACCAGTTGTAAAAAGAAAGGTACGCCTTTCTCTCTCGCCCCCCCCATTTCTCGCAGGAGTTACCCACCTCTAAGAAGGTCTACCGTGAAATTTTTCACTCCCACCCACCTGCTTCCCGTTAAAAAAGCCGGAGAGAATTTGTGATAAAAAAAAAGGCTTCTGATACACACACACACACACACACACACACACACACACACACACACACATATATTTCCCCCTTCCTCCGAAAGTACAGTTGTTCTTGCTCGCAAGTCCATTGGGGAATTAATAACTCTTTTATGCAGGCTTCGCAGATCAAAGGAGAATAAATGGGGCCTCTTCTGATTTATGGCAATGCTCTTTAATGACATGCGCTGGGTTGCATCAGGGTAGGAAGCAAAAAAAAAAAAAAAAAAAAAAGGAGAAAAAAAAATCACTTTATTATGTTGGTCAAGAAAGAGAACTGAAAGAAAGGATGAACAACACCAGAAGGAAGAGAGCTAGTTGGCTCCAGGATCACCCTTGACAATATATATATATATATATATATATATATATACACACGCACACACACCCTTGACAATATATATAAAGTGTTTTCTATCGAGACACCTGGTCTGCCCCAGCATGTGGGAAGGTGCAGACTGCATCCCTTTCGCCTTTCAGCTCCAATCCAGGAGCCCTCAAGCAGTCGCATTCACGACAAACCATTTTATACCAAATTTATATTTTGCTGATAGAGAAATAAAGGGAGACTTGTATAGATCTATTTCAAGCTATTTAGCTCTCATCAGCTAGCCATACCCTTACTTGGATTTTGAACTTGGGCTGTCTGCATGTTAGGCAGTTGTATTAACCTCTGAGCCACAAGTTCTCCTCCCTTTATCAGCTTGAGCCAGGGGAGAGATTAAGTGTTTTTCTATCGAGGCACCTGGTCTACCCCAATATGGGATACATATATGTGTGTGTGTGTATGTGTATGTATATATATGTGTGTGTGTGTGTGTGTATACATATATACATACGTACATATCTCAAATTTATATTTCTCTGATAAAGAAATAAAGGGAGACTAGTATGGATCTATTTCAAGCTATTTAGCTCTCATCAGCTAGCCATACCCTTACTTGGATTCGAACTTGGGCTGCCTGCATGTTAGGCAGTTGTATTAACCTCTGAGCCACAAGTTCTCCTCCCTTCATCAGCTTGAGCCAGGGGAGAAATTAAGTGTTTTTCTATCAAGGCACCTGGTCTGCCCCAGCATGTGGGAGGGAGCATACTGCATCCCTTTCGCCTTTCAGCTCCAATCCAGGAGCCCTCAAGATATAATATTTGCTTATTTTTTGTTTTGTGTTGGGAAAGGCCTGTGAAAAACCAGCAAGTTTCTAGTCGTCTTGGACCCCTGATGAGAGGCTGATGTGACGGCATGTCAGCACTACAAGTCGTTGGTTATAAAAATCAACCAGATCCATAATTACACTTAGTCAGCAGTGAGTAATATTAAACTCTGGAATGAAAAAAGGTTGCGTTGCAGCCCTAAAGCATCCTATCAGGAATCTCTCAAATAATCCATACTTGGAAGCCCTTGAGGCTGGGAAGGTGAAACTTGAAAACGAGATAAACCCGAGATAGGCCTTGGATGGCCCGTTGGCAGATGCAGATGCTTGCAAAATAGACTTTCATCCTGGATCAGTGTGATTTTTAGTGTTCGCTTTTTTGGGGGGCGAAGAAAACTCAGAAGGATTAGTTAATAGAAGAATACCATGAACAAAAATAGCGGTAGCATTTAGATTTATATACCGCTTCATAGTGCTTTTACAGCTCTCTAAGTGGTTTACAAATGTCAGCCTCTTGCCCCCAGACAATCTGGGTCCTCATTTTACTGACCTTGGAAGGATGGCAGGCTGATTCAACCTTGAGCTGGTGAGAATCGAATTGCTGGCAGTCGGCAGAATTATCCTGCAATACTGTATTCTAATTAATGGAAGGAAGGAAGGAAAGAAGGAAGGAAGAAAGGAAGGAAGGAAGGAAGGAAGGAAGGAAGGAGGGAGGGAGGGAGGGAGGGAGGGAGAGGAGGAGGGAGGGAAGGAAAGAAGGAAGGAAGGAAAGAAGGAAGGAAGGAAGGAAGAAAGGAAAGAAGGAAGGAAGGAAGGAGGGAGGGAGGAAAGAAAGAAAGGAAGGAAGGAAGGAAGGAAGGAAGGAAGGAAGGAAGGAAGGAAGGAAGGAAGGACAATAGCTACAGCTGGTCAGGATCAAACTCCTGGCAGTGGGAATAGTTTTTATAGCAATAGCACTTAGACTTATATACCACTTCACAGTGTTTTACAGCCCTCTCTAAGCAGTTTACAGAGTCAGCGTATTCACCCCACCAATCTGGGTCCTCATTTTACTGACCTCAGAAGGATGGAAGGCTGAATCAACCTTGAGCCGGTCAGAATTGAACTCCTGGCAGTGGAAATGTTTTTTTATAGCAACAGCAATAGCACCTAGACTTATATACCGCTTGATAGTGCTTCACAGCGCTCTCTAAGTGGTTTACAGAGTCAGCCTCTTTTCCCCAACAATCTGGATCTTCGACTTTGAAAGGGTGAGTCAGCCTTGAGCCGGTGAGAATTGAACTGCTGGCACTTGGCAGAATTAGCCTGCAATACTGCATTCTAACCACTGCGCCACCACGGCTCCCCCGAAAAAGTGCCATATTTTGTATATTTTCTATTGGCAGGACTTCTTGCTTGCGTTGCTCAATTGCTGTAGGCCATTTAGGAATATAATTGTCTCTAGAGAACATTTGCAGCACAGGGTTGAACTGTGGGGCTCTTGGTGCTCTAGGAGCTTGGTGGTTTTCTTGCAGATATTTCATTGTCAAAGTAGGTAACATCATCACCAATGCCCTCACTAGCACGGATGATGTTACCTAGTTTGGTAATGAAACGCCTGCAAGGAAACAACGAAGCTCTGAGGGCACCAAGGACCCCGTATAATTGTCTCTACATTCCAATAAATTGTATTGCTATTTCATTTTTTTCCCTCCATATGTTCGAAAAGACCAAGGGGTGAAATAGAAACTTGTCTTGGACTTGAACTAATTGGTGATTTCTTCAAAGCACTGGAAAACGGTGGATTGCACAGATGTACCTCCTTAACACTGGTTCTTTCTGAATTCCTGAGTGTCATTTCTCCCAAGCAGAAATCTCTAGATTCATCTGCAATGTCGAAAATCAATAGCAATTCAAGATGGAAAATGCACTTACGGGGGATGTGATTTCGGTGTTCCAGTCCTTATGGATATTTATAACGCAAGCGGGTCCCTACTGCATTTAATGAGACTTCTTCCCAAAATAATATTTCCCAGATCTGCAGCTTGTGGCACAATTTTTTTAAAAAAATATTTTACTTAACGGCTTCCCTGTATACTAAAAGCAATGCAAATCTTGGTCAGCTGACAGTTAGAACAATTAATCAGTGGAACAACTTGCCTCCAGAAGTTGTGAATGCTCCAACACTGGAAGTTTTTAAGAAGAGATTAGATAACCATTTGTCTCAAGTGATGTAGGGTTTCCTGCCTAAGCAGGGGGTTGGACTAGAAGACCTCCAAGGTCCCTTCCAACTCTGTTATTCTGTTCTGTTCTGTTCTGTTCTGTTCTGTTCTGTTCTGTTCTGTTCTGTTCTGTTCTACCCTACCCTACCCTACCCTACCCTACCCTACCTTCTCTTCTCTTCTCTTCTCTTCTCTTCTCTTCTCTTCTCTTCTCTTCTCTTCTCTTCTCTTCTCTTCTCTTCTCTTCTTTCTATTCTGTTCCATTCCATATGTTCTGTTCTGTTCTGTTCTGTTCTGTTCTGTTCTGTTCTGTTCTATTCTATTCTATTCTATTCTATTCTATTCTATTCTATTCTATTCTATTCTACTCTACTCTACTCTACTCTACTCTACTCTACTCTACTCTACTCTACTCTACTCTACTCTACTCTATTCTATTTAGCTCCTGTAAAAGTAAAAATGTTTTACTTGGTCTTCTACTAATATAGCTTTGTTAGTAGAATGGTGGGCACGTGGGATGTGATTTATTCAAAGACAAAGATCTATAATTTAAGTGACCCCAAATTCCAGATAAGTCCTCTTTTCTTGGATGTCCTCAACTCGGTTTTTGGTATTTTGGAATGTCTAGTGCCACCAGAGAAATAAACTCCTTAGTGATGGCTGCTGAAAAGCCATGCCTTCTTTCTGTTTTTCTTTTCAAACATTTGATGTAGCAATTCTGCCAGAAAATTATAGCAGCACATGGTTTCCCCTGGCAATGCTGAATAAACTGAGGGAAAGTGTTTCCTAGAATACTTTGTGTAGGGATCTGTCCAACTGGAGTGTAAAATAATAATAACACCATCAAACAACATCTGCCTACCCTAGGCCTTTAGAAAGGACAGAATAGGTGGAGAATAATGCCAAATCTAGTCTAAACTCTGGCTGACGGGGCAATCAACAACAACAATAGAAGAGAAAGAACTGGAGAAAAATCACAAAATATAAAGGTTTGCAAATTGAAGTAGAATGACCGTGGCAAAAGAAAGCAAAGATGGCATCAATAGTTATAGGGATCTTGGATGCAATCCCAAAACATCTGGAGCATCCCTTGAACACCATCGGCATTGACAAAATCCCCATCAGTCAATTGCAAAAGGCAGCTTTAGTTGGAATAGCTTACATCCTGCAATGAGACCTTTTAATGCCAGCAATTCGATTCTCACCAGGCTCAAGGTTGACTCAGCCTTCCATCCTTCTGAGGTGGGTAAAATGAGGATCCAGATTGTTGGGGGGCAAAAGGATGACTCTGTAAACCCCTTAGAGAGGGCTGTAACGTCCCGTGAAGCGGTATATAAGTCTAAGTGCTATTGCTATCAGACCACAACACCTGTCTTATCCCAGGACTTGATAGGTGGATAGAAATGCTAAATCCAGTCTAAACATCTGCTGACTGTGCAACAGATCATCATCATCATTTTATATATTGCACCCAATTTCCCATCTCTCTGTGTGGTTTCTCCCCCTTTCTTCTCTGTTCAGAGATAGATTTGACAATCAAGGAGAATTTTTGTAGCTCAGATTTGAAATGAGGGGCCCTTAGTGCTCTCTGAGGTTGGTTGTTTTCTTGCAGATGTTTCATTACTCAACTAGGTAACATCATCAGTGCTAGAAGGGAATTGGGTTTACAGGGAGGAGGAGGAAGAAGAGGAGGAGGAGGACTATGGGGTCCCTGGGGCTCTCTGAGCTTGCTTGTTTTCTTGCAGACGTTTTGTTACCCAACTAGGTAATATCATCAGTACTAGAAGGAAATGGGGATTGGGAGGAGGAGGAGGAGGAGGAGGAGGAGGAGGAGGAGGAAGAGGAGGACTGTGAGGTCCCTGGTGCTCTCTGAGCTTGGTTGTTTTCTGCAGACATTTCATTACCCAAACTAGGTAATATCAGTGACTAGCAAATATTTTCCTTTATCGATGACTTTATAATCCATAGCTGATTTGAGTATCTTGTGAGACTGAGAGTTTAGGTGTCCACCATTTTTCATCTTTCCAAAAATATCACTCCAGTTACCATAAAACAAAGATACTTTCTGAATCCTGTGGGAGGGAAAACACACATAGATTTTCTTGCGGACATTCCAGTCATTCATCAGTGCAAGAAAACTGCCAAGCTAAGAGAGCACCAAGGACCCCTCGGATTTGATGGTATGTTTGCAGGTCTTGAACCAATGAGATGGAGCCACACGACACACATCACTAAGAACGAGAATTTGTGCAGTTCCTGTTCTGACCTAGGCTTCCCGAGACAGTAAAAAGCACACAATTAGTCCCCAAAACCCTCTTTTTATTTCAACGGCTGTGAATTCCGTTCATTCACAGGCTGTGATGAGTCACAAATAGTTCGTAAAGAGACCAACAGAAGTCTGCCACACTTCTTCGGGATAAGGCTGATAAACACCCACCTTTGATGCGCTGCCAAAGACCTAATTGGCAATTAGCTTTGCAAGGCCACACGGAGCACAGAGTCAAAACGGAGCTTCAGAATTTAAACCGACCAGCCTGAACAAAGTTGCTTCCTGCAAAGGCTCACGTGCCTTTGCTCCTCCTTTATGTCTTATGGAAGGGGCCAATCATCTCCAAGCCTTACTCCCGAGTCGCCCCTTTTGTCAACTGTTCTTGCCTTCTGACAGCTCTGTGCATGCGCGCACTGGGAACAGGCTCCCCCTGTTCCTCTGCCTCGCTGACGTCAAACTCTGGAGGCTCCGGAGTCAGCACATAACTCCCAGATGGCCCTGGCCCCCTCTCTGCCTCCGACGCAGAGCCCTCATCTGAGCCTTCCCCAGACTCCAGGACTGACCCATGTTCCTCCCCAGCCTCCTCACTGTCCGACTCTACTGCCAGCTCTGCAGGCTGCCGGCTGATCAAAACAGTTCCTTTGAACGGAAGGACATTGTATCCTTATGAGCATCCAATGAAGCTTCACACAGTGTCACATTTTTTGCACAACGCATTATTATCACAGAGTCCGGTTCCCCCCCACCCCCATCCTTTTTTTCCCTTTTTTCATTCCACATGGAATTAATTCTCCAAGAGCTAGAGAGAATCATTTTAATGTGCCATCATTATAAAGAAAATAAAAGCCGGGGACAAACGCAGACTGCCTCTCACAATACATGGAATTAAGTCCCTTTGCCTTGTATTAATCACACGCTGAGTATCATATTCTGGCAATAACAACTGCAAGAGGGAGCACTTGTGGCTGTTGTGTGTGTACCGAACAGTGTGGCAGCTGGTCTGGCAGAGATTGAATTACAAATTTCAGTAAACAGCAAACTGATTGCCGAAAGTATGTGACATTAACCTCTCTCTCTTTCTCTCTCTCTCTCCGTGCTTATGTCTCTATGCAATTACGATTTTCTTCTTGAATTCTGTCACATGTGTTAAGCCAATGTGTATTTTTTTGTTTTCCGTCAAAGCCATAAGAAGAAACGGGGGGTAGGGAGAAAACAAATGAATTCATAACGGGAAATTATAACGATAAAAGTTCCCGTGGGTGCCTACAATTTTAAAAGAAGCTTTTAGAATCAGGCTAATAGTAGACTTCTCCTCCCTCTCCTCCTCCTTAAATCGAAAATAAAGTCGTTTTATGGAATAGTTCCTTGGCAGAATGTGGCACAGAGGCCACTGTTTATTGACACAAACATCATTTTTGGAGTCTTTAGCTGAGATGTGCTCCTTATAAACCGCTCAAAGGCAGCACAGGGAGTGGTTAAGTCATCCTTAAGACAGGTTTTACATCTTTTCCCATCGAGGGAAATTCAGTGGATGACTTCAAGCCAATCTCGTTCTCTCAGTCCAACTGCTGTGAAAATAAAATGGAGGAAGATCTCCCTGAGGTGGAAGGCTACCTCAGCTTCTGAAAAGATTTGACATCTCTTCTTTGTTGGGACCGTTAATACAGGCCGTCCTTGACTTATGACCAAAATGGAACCCCAAAATTTCCGTCGCCAAGCGAGACGGTCGTGGAGTGAACTTTGCCCTATTTTACGACCTTTCCCGCCACAGTTGTTCCGTGAAGCACTGCAGTTGTTAAGTTAGTAACATGGCTGTTAAATGAATCTTGACTTTGCTCGTCAGGGGATGACGTGACCCTGGGGCAAAGCAAACCGTCATAAATATGAGTCAGCGACCAAGTGTCTGCATTTGATCACATGACCATGGGGATGCTGCAATGGTCATAAGTGTGAAAAACGGTCTTAAGTCCCTTTTTTTGCAGTGCCGTTGTAACTTTGAAAGGTCACTAAAGGGACTGTTGTAAGCCGAGGACTACCCAGTAGGCAAATATTTAGGAAGAAGTTGCACAAGGGGTGACTCCTGAGGTAGTCCATACACTGGAAGATGGAGATGATTTGATAAGGTTTTGTCCTGACATATAGATGGATTTGTGGTTGTCCAGTGAGGAGTGTTCAGGTGGTCTTCAAAGGGTTGTCCTCTCCTGGAATTCATTTTCTCCAGCTGAGATGCAAAGATGCTCCATGTCACGATGGACCAGAGGTGGGTTTCAGCAGGTTTTGACCAGTTCTGGAGAATCGGGAGCAGAAATTTTGAGTAGTTTGGAGAACCGGTAGTAAAAATTCTGACTGGCCCCATCCCCATTTCTTTTCTGCCCCCCAAGTCCCAGCTGATCGGGAAGAAATGGGGATTTTGCAGTAACCTTCTGCTGGAGTGGGAAGGGAATGGAGATTTTACAGTATCCTTCCCCTGCCACGCCCACCAAGCCATTCCCACCAAGCCATGCCACGCCCACCAAGCCACGCCCACCAAGCCATGCCATGCCTACCAAGCCACGCCCACAGAACCGATAGTAAAATTTTTTGAAACAGACCACTGGAGTGGACATCATCTGCTGATGCCAACTACAATCTTTCTAGATAGAGGTAGCCCTGATACATTTATTCAAGTCATAATACCCCTTAGACTGCCTTTTGCTAGTAGCTTCATGGGATATTGTCCTTGAAAGTAATTCGAAAGTGACAGATTCCCATCCTTCTGTTGAGCATAGCAGAAGGTCAGAATCAGAATAAATAAATCAGAACTAAATAGAGCTGGAAGGGACCTTGGAGGCCTTCTAGTCCAGCCCCCTGTTGAAGCAGGAGATCCTATACCATTTCAGACAAGACTCTTTTTAAAAACCTCCAGTGATGAAGCAACCACAACTTCTGGTGGCAAGCTGTTCCACTGGTTAATTGTCCTCACTGTTAGGAAGTTTCTCCTCAATTCCAGGTTGCTTCTCTCCTTGATGAGTTTCCATCCATTGCTTCTTTCCATGCCTTCTAGTACTTTGGAAAATAAATTGACCCCCTCTTCTTGGTGGCAGCCCCTCAAATACTGGAAGACCGCTAACCCCAGTCCTTCTTTTCTCTAGACTAGACAAACCCAAATCCTGCAGCTGTTCTTCATCTGTTTCAGTCTCCGGGCCTTTGATCATCTTAGTTGCTCTTCTCTGCAGATTTCCCAAAGTCTCAACATCTTTTTATTTTTGCAATGTGGTGACCAAAACTGGATGCAGTATTCCAGCTGTGGCCTTACTAAGGCTTTATAAAGCAATGCTAATACTTCATGTGATTCTATGCCTCTGTTCATACAACCAAGGATTGTGTTAGCTTCTGTGGATGCTGCTGCACACTGTTGGCTCATATCCAAGTGATCGTCCACTAGGACTCCAAGGTCCCTCTCACGGTTAGCGTTTTTGAGCCAGGTCTCACCTAATCTGGACTTGTATCTTTGGGTTTTTTTCCTGCCCAGGTGTAAAACTTTGCTTTTCTCCACATTAAATTTCATTTTGTTGGATTGTACGGATCTGTACAGATCCTGTACCAGTGGTGGGTTGCTACCAGTTCTCTCCAGTTCTTTTTTTTTTTTTGCTTTAATTTATATGCCGCCCTTCTCCGGAGACTCAGGGCGGCTTACAGTGCATTAAGCAATAGCCTTCATACTTTTGTATATTTATACAAAGTCAGCTTATTGCCCCCACAATCTGGGTCCTCATTTTACCTACCTTTGAAAGGATGGAAGGCTGAGTCAACTTTGAGCCTGGTGAGATTTGAACTTGCAGTAATTGCAAGCAGCAGATGTTAATTACAGTGCTTTAGTCCACTGTACTACAGGCTCTTTTGCCTGTAGGGGAACCGGTAGTGGAAATTTTGAGTAGTTCGGAGAACCGGTAAATACCACCTCTGCCTGGCCCCGCTCCCAATCTATTCGCTGCCTCCCAAGTCTCAGCTGATCGGCTAGAAGGAAAAAATCAAGCCTCACTTGAGAAAGAAGAGAGAAAAAAACCAAGACACCGTAGTTTTAAATTGAGAAGCCAAGAAGCCTCCCAATTGATCGGCTAGAACCGATCTGCTCCTTGTAAACTGCTTGGTGGTGGTAGATTGGCAATTGAGGCCAAGTTGCCTGAAAGTGGTTTCCGATGCTCTCGGTGGTGGCAGAGTGGCATAAAACTGTTTAAACTCTTGCCATGGTGCTTCAAAGGGCTGCCCTACAGCTGATCAGTGGTAAAAGGCAGTGTGGTGGTTGACCAGTGCGCCAGTGGTGGGTTTCAAAAATGTTTACTACCAGTTCTGTGGGTGTGGCTTGGTGGATGTGGCATGGCTTGGTGGGCATGGCAGGGGAAGGAGACTGTAAAATCTCCATTCCCTCCCCAATCCAGGGGAAGGATACTACAAAATCTCCATTCCCACCCCAATCCAGGGGAAGAATACTGCAAAATCCCCATTCCCACCCCACTCCAGGGGAAGGATACTGCAAAATCTCCATTTCCTTCTGATCAGCTGGGACTTGAGAGGCAGAGAATAGATGGGGGCGGGGCCACTCAGGATTTTTACTACCGGTTCTCCGAACTACTCAAAATTTCTGCTACCGGTTCTCCAGAACTGGTCAGAACCTGCTGCAACCCACCTCTGCAGTGCGCTCCAAAAACAAATGGGTAGACTGATACGCCTCTGGAAGCAGTTAAAAGCCTGGTAGACCAGTACCTCTGCTAAATCCTAAAGAATTGATTGTCACATGACCATCAAACCACACCCACAAAATAAGCCACGCCCATAGAACCGATAGTAAAAATTTTTAGAACCCACCCCTGTCCTGTACGGATTGTTTCAAGCCATCTACACTCATCCTAGTTGGGCTGCAATTGTGATCTGAAGCTTGCCTCCAACGGCCCAGAATGTCAAGTATGATTACCGAAAATCAAAGAAAGAGCCTTTTTAATTTGAGAGGGAACCTTAATTAATATCTCAGCTAATGTCCTTTACATACTAAGCGGAGGAAGCATTATTTTTCCTCGGTTGTTCATGACAGAAACTTTCAGGAATGTGATTTCCATAACAACAACAATAGCAACAACGATGACATTCTGATCAAACAGCTTTGGTTGCTAACATTCTACCGATTTTGGTTCTCCATCTATTTTTTATTTTATTTTTTTTGCAAAACTTGCTCTCGTGGGTGAGGCTTGGAATGCAAAGCAGAGAATATGCAAAAAAATTTAAATCTATAAATATAGTTTTCAGGACACAGTAGAATCCACCAAGAAATAGCAAGTGTCTTCCAACGCTTCATATTACGAGAGAGCTGACCTTTGGAAAATGTTCGTCAGTTAGTATAGGACATTGATGGCGAACCTATGGCACGTGTGCCACAGGTGGCACACATAGCCATATCAGTGGGCATGCCAGCTCAGCTCCTGATTTTTGGGCCTTCTGGGCCCACCAGAAGTAGGGAAACAGGCTGTTTCCTGCCTCCAGAGGGCCTGGGGTGGGGAAGGCCTATTTTTCTTTCTCACCTGGCTCCAGATCCTCTCTATGCATCTGGGGAGGGCGAAAACAGCCTTCCCCAACCCCTCGGAGGCCCTCTGGAGGCCTGAAACTACCCATTTCCTAACTCCCGGTTGGACAGGAAATGACCCCAGCCTCCAGAGCGGGTGGGGGTGTTGCGTGCACATGTGCAGGGCGGGACGCATAGAATTATGGGTGTGGGCATGCACAAACCTCCCCTGCCCCCCTCCTGGCACGCGATGGCAAAAAGGTTAGCCATCACTGGTATAGGATGTAAATATTTGGGTTTAGAGATGTCACCGTGTCTTGGGAAGTTTGGAGGTGTTGGCTATGTTTAACCTGGAGGGGAAAAAAAAACAAAACGTCAGAAGGACATAATGACCATCATCAAGTATATCAAGAGACGTCTTGTAGAAAACGAGGCATCTTTCTTCAGAATTGGTCCAGAAGATAAAATAAGAATCAATGGCTTTAAATTACAAGGATTTAGGTTGAACATCGGGTGGGGGGGGGAATAAAAGAATCATAATGGAATCATTGAAGGGGTTTAAACAGAGAGTGGATGAGATGCTGTAGTATCAGATTAAACAGCTGATGTCCAAGGTCCTTTTAATCCTTACGTTTTATGATTCCTAAATCACCGATTGGATTCCTGGTGACTTCATAGCAGTGGTGAAATCCAATTTTTTTTTTACTACTGGTTCTGAGGGCGTGGCTTGGTGGGAATGGTGTGGCTTGGTGGGCGTGGCTTGGTGGGCATGGCAGGGGAAGGATACTGCAAAATCTACCATTCCCACCCCACTCCTGGGGGAAGGATACTGTAAAATCTCCATTTCCTCCACATTCCAGGGGAAGGATACTGCAAAATCCCCATTCCCTCCTCACTCCAGGGGTAGGATACTGCAAAATCTCCATTCCCACCCCACTCCTGGGGGAAGGATATTGCAAAATCTCCATTCCCTCCCCATTCCAGGGGAAGGATACTGCACAATCCCCATTCCCACCCCACTCTGGGGCCAGCCAGAGGTGGTATTTGCTGGTTCTCCAAACTGCTCAAAATTTCCGCTACTGGTTCTCCAGAACCTGTCAGAACCTGCTGGATTTCACCCCTGCTTCATAGATACCCCTGCTTCATGGTCTTCCGGGTGCGCTTCAAGGTGTTGGTGACCACCTTTAAAGCGCTCCATGGCTTAGGGCCGGGGTATTTACGAGACCACCTTCTGCCACCAATAGCCTCCCACCGGCCAGTACGCTCTCACAGAGTGGGCCTCCTCAGGGTGCCGTCCGCCAGACAATGTCGGCTGGCGACCCCCAGGGGGAGAGCCTTCTCTGTGACGGCGCCCACCCTCTGGAACAACCTTCCCCCAGAGTTACGTATAATAACAGACCTCCGGATTTTTTGTCGGGCCCTGAAAACCTATTTATTTCAACAAGCTGGGCTGGCCTGAGTTAAATTTTAAATTGATTTTAAATTGGGTTATCTTAATTTCGGCCAAAATATTTAATTATTTTAATACTGTTCTTAAATTTTGTATGCTTTGCTTTTATCTTGGCTGTGCACCGCCCTGAGTCCTATTGGAGAAGGGCGGTATAGAAATTTAATTAATAAAATAATAATAAAAATAATAATACTTCCAGAAAGTTTCCTTAGTAATGGTAGGAGTGATTTTCCATTACTTTCTTCCAGGACATTTTTCATTTCCAAGTCTTATCATGTGATCAAGATTCTTCTCCTCGTCCTCCTCCTCCCCCTCCTCCTCTTCCTGCATCAAGGACCCCACAGTTCTCCTCCTTCACCACCCCTCCTCCCCCTCCCCCTCCCCCTCCCCCTCCTCTCCTCTTCCTCTCTGCAAACCCCACTTCCTTCTGTTAGAAGAAATATCCTTCTGGGTTCAGCTCCAAGTGGGGGAAAAGACAGTGGAAACATGGAGACTGCTTGGAAAGATGGTTTAATGGTGGACAGGATCACATGGTTTGAGTTCCTGAATAGAAAAAGGGGCGAGGCGCAGTGAGTTTTATGCCCTCTCTGGCTTTGAACTTCCTGGGGCCCCGAAAGGGGTGGGGGTCTTAGCTAGCCTTGCTGGCTGATATAATCTTCCCAGGCGCCATGTGGTGAGTTTCTGTTGCTAGATGGGTCCTATTGTGTTGCAGATGATGGTCCTTTAACAAAGAATTGGATTTCTGCCTCTGGCCCATTGACAAAGGGTGGGGGCAGGAAGATGGGAGCTGCTTCGTCTTTAAAACATGCTTCTCCATTTCTCATCCAGGGAAACATAATATTCTGCCCTTTTAATATTTCCTAAAATATTTCATTCTTCTAGGAAAGGGATGGGTGCTAACTTCCTACACTTCTAGCACTGAATATTTTACTTAGTTGGGTAATGAAACGTCTGAAACCAGACAATCAAGCTCAGAGAGCATCAAGGACCCCACAGGAACCCC
Organism: Pituophis catenifer annectens; assembly: GCF_029215685.1. NCBI lineage: Eukaryota > Metazoa > Chordata > Lepidosauria > Squamata > Colubridae > Pituophis > Pituophis catenifer. Next base: position 3,476,768 of record NW_027256884.1, read on the forward strand.
CCCTTTCCTCCATCACGTCACCAATGCTCTGGAATAACTCCCTCGAGAAGCTAAGCTGGCTTGTTTGGTGATCGGTCTTCCAGATGTTAGTGATGATTAAACTGTTCAAAAAAAACAACAACCCACCTTTGTACACCATCTATGATTTGGCTCTGATTATAATTGTTTATAGCAATAGCTGTTTTGAATTCTGATAATGGGACTATGTTTCCTGATGTTGTGATTGGGACTAGGCTTACTGGATTCTTATTTTGCTGTGGACCTTACTGTATATTCCTGTTTTTGTCAGCCAATAAACCACTAGTATTAATACTTAATTGGTTCCTGTTCCTCACTGTCCTTCCTCTCTCTGCACATCTGAGCATTTCTTTGTGTAATTCCCTTCGCACCAAGGAGAACCATATGGGGGAAAATACTAATATATAAAGGGAGACAATGCTATAAAAGCAACTTTCCACCTGCATACTGATTTGTGGCTTAGTTTAATTTAGTGTCAAAATGTTGCTTAGGGTCTTAGACTCCACTCTCTAATTACACACACGATTTTTAGTGGTAGTTTTTATACTTCCCTGCCCCTACTTAAACCTTTGGAACAATACCGTGTCCCTAATCAAGTGCTACTTCTAAAGCTTTGCGGAGAGGATGTGACAGTCCATTGAGATCTGGGCAGTCTTTGCTGCAGGAGGAATATAACACAATAGAATAAAAGAGTAACAGAGCTGGAAGGGATCATAGAGGTCTTCTGGATCTCTCTCTCTCTCTCTCTCTTATCTCTGTCTTTCTTTGTAACTATCTAACCATCTATGTATCGTCTCTCTGTCTCTCTCTGTCTCTGTCTTTCTCTGTCCCTCTCTTTTTTCTATCTATCTATCTATCTATCTATCTATCTATCTATCTATCTATCTATCTATCTATCTATCCAGTGGTGGGATTTCAAGTAATTTCTGTGCCCTAATGATTTCTTCCAACAACCAGTTTGCCAAACTTTTCAGAAAGTTAACAATCGGTTTTCCCAAACTGGCT
>NW_027256884.1:3482790-3567790 GCF_029215685.1 Pituophis catenifer annectens
AGCATATAAATCAAATTAAAAAAAAAAAAAAGATAGCGCCCAATTTTTTCCACCCTTCCTGCAATTAATGCTTCAAAGGAGAATACATTTTTAAGGTGGCTAGTGCACCTTCTCTCAGAGGCATGCATGCTTCCTGGGAAACCATTCTTCACCCTCTGCTCTGAATATAATTTTTCATAAGGGCAGGTTTGACCTTGGTTTGAATTAGCAGAGTAGCGATGCATGCGTTTTGGACAACTCAATGGCTTTTTAACTGAGGTTGATGAGAGCATTGCGAGAGGGGATGGACCTTGAAGGAATGAAGTTTGAGAAGGAGATGCAAACTTTGATCCACCAAGCTGGGGAAGCTTGTTAGATCAAAGAACATGGATCATAGTATCTTGAATTGTAAAATCCCCTTTCTCTGAGATGAACCCACATATACATTTACAGTCATTCTTTACTGTAATACTCATTTATGAAAAGTTATAATAGCATACACTCTGTCCTACCTATACTGCTTCTTAAACCTCTCACGATATGTGTACCACTGACTGAAAACCACTGAATGAAAAACAGAACAGAATAACAAATTGGAAGGGACCTTGGAGGTCTTCTCGTCCAACCCCCTGTTCAAGCAGGAGACTCTATACCATTCCAGACAAATGGTTGTCCAGTCTCTTCTTGTAAACCCCCAGTGATGGAGTACCCACAACTTTCTGGAGGCAAGCTGAATGATTATTTTAACTGTCAGGAAATTTTTCCTTAATTCTAGGTTGGCTCTCTCCTTGATTAGTTTCCATCCATTGCTCCTTGTTCTGCCTTCAGGTGCTCTGGAGAATAGGTTGACTCCCTCTTCTTTGTGGCAACCCCTGAGACAGTGGAAGATGCTATCATGTCTCTCCTAGTCCTTCTTTTCATAAAACTAGACATACCCAGTTCCTGCAACCGTTCTTCATATGGTTTAGCCTCCAGTCCCCTAATCCTCTTTGTTGCTCTTCTCTGCACTCTTTCTACAGCCTCAACATCTTTTTTACATCGTGGTGACCAAAACTGGATGCAGTATTTCAAATGTGGTCTTACCAAGGCATTTTAAAGTGGCATTAGCACTTCAGGTGATCTTGATTCTATCTAAAGGAAAAGTGGTTTTGAACCTGTGTCATGTTCCTCTTCCTTCCTTTCTCCCTTTGGTCTTGCAACTAGTGGTACCTAATCAAACTTACCTGGAGAAGGAAGATAAGCAGGAATGGGAGTAAGTAATATTTGGTTGGAAGTCCACTAGGAAATTCCAGAATTGTAGATTAAAAAAAATGGGAAGAAAGCAATGGCATTTGATTAAAAAAAAAAAATCTGTGTGGACATTTTATGAGTTATGAAGTCAAAGGAGTCAAATTCAAGGAATCTATCTCCATCTCCATATCTCCATCATCACCTCCATCATCTCCATCATTTTCATCATCTCCATCATCCCCATCCCCTCCAGCATCTCCAGCATCCCATCACCTCCATCATCTTCATCATCTCCATCATCTCCATCATCTCCATCATCTTCATCATCTTCATCATCTCCATCATCCCCATCCCCTCCAGCATCTCCATCATCCCATCACCTCCATCATCTTCATCATCTTCATCATCTCCATCATCTCCATCATCTTCATCATCTCCATCATCCCCATCTCCATCATCCCCATCCCCATCCCCTTCATCCCCTCCATCATTTTCATCATTTATTTTTTTATTTATTAGTTCGATTCATATGCCGCCCTTCTCCGGAGACTCAGGGCAGCTTACAATGCGTTAAGCAATAACCTTCATACTTTTTTTTTTATAATTTTAAAAAATAAACTTTATTGAATTTAAAAATATTAACAAGAAATAAAAGAGAAAATATACAGATTTTCTCACTCATAAAATTTACATTTTCAATCCACAGTTACACTAACATACTAATACATGTGATTATATAAACACATATATACAAATATACAAACAGTGACTTATTTACTTATTCTATCTATCTAACAGTGCTTTTTTTTTTAATTACTTGCATTTCCCCTAATTCTTATCTTTACCCTTTTTTTCTTTGGTTTATCCACTTATACCATCTATTCCATACTATAAAATATTCTGAGTCTTCCTTGTCTTTTAATTCTAGAGTTAATTTATCCATACTTTTGTATATACCTGCTTAGTAGGGCTTTTTGGGCCCCCCTAAGCGGTGTACTATTTTATACAAAGTCAGCTCATTGTCCCCACAATCCAGGTCCTCATTTTACCTAACTCAGAAGGATGGAAGGCTGAGTCAACCTTGAGCCTGGTGAGATTTGAACTCGCAGTAATTGCAGGCAGCTGGCAGCTAAGTGCTACTTTAACAGTAGTTTAGTCTGCTCCCCCAACTCCATCATCCCCATCTCCGTCTGCATCTCCACCTCTTTGCAAAAATAGTGTCACGTTTTCCCCTCTTCCCTGATCTCTGATATGAATCAGTGTTGCAGCCAACCTCCATGAAAATATATTTGATGAGCCCTTCTTTTTCCCCTTTCTCAAGCAACATTTACGTCATTTGCACTTACCATAAAGAGAACGGAATTACAAAGTCATGAGAAACTTATTTGATTTTCTCCGAGAGACCTCAAAAGGCAGAGATTGCAGCAAGCCTTGAATGCTGGATGGCCCTGTTGCTGATGAGGGAAGATATCAATAATTCATGCTTGCCCTCTGATTAGCAAAGACTTAATTGGACCTCAACGATGCGCTGGCCTCTTTTCCAGATACATGTCAAAATGTGAGCCTGTTAACTAAGGGGCAAAGTTAATTCCTGTTAATGGGCACCGATGAACCTCCAGGGAATCTCTGGGGAAGAGAACAAATGGATTACATTCTCCTATCATTCAGCCAAATCACTGGGGGAAAGGACAACTCATTTAGCAAAGATCTCCTGGCTGTAATTGCTTGGTTAGCTCTGAAAGATGCTGGAGTACGGGATCACATCTCAGGATGCTGAAGATGCTCCCCAAACCATGGGGGGAAAAAAAGGAACCCCTTTCTGGACTTCATTTGTTGGAGACTCAATTCCATCCATTTTGTTATTGGCCAATCGTTGAGTTAATAGGAATTCAAATGTTTTGTCCTTCCTTAAAGGATTGAAGGGCTGGCGATTATCGATCCCGTGGAGACATCTGACAGCAAGGGTGGGGGAAACTCACAGGAGTGTGTCATGGAGGGAGAGGAAGGCTATGGAGACACATGATGGCTGCTCCAGTGAAAGAGATAATGGCGCTCCCATTGCATAGAACTTAGAATCGTAGGGTTGGAAGAGACTTTGTATGTCTTCTAGTCCAACTCCCTGTTTAAGCATGAAATCCTATATCATTCTGGACAAATCTCTGTCTAGTCTCTTCTTGAAAACCTCCAGTGAAGGAAGACCAACCAATTCTGGAATTAGAAGGTTGAATAACTCAGACTGGCTGGTTGCCATTCATATGCATCTGAGCTGGTGGAAAACTGGTAACCCATTGACCGTCTTGAAAAGCTGTTGATTTCTTCCATCTCCTAAAGAACAACCTCCTCTTTTCTTATTCATGGATAAGCCAGACCAGAACTGGAAGGGACCTTGGAGGTCTTCTAATCTTACCCCCTGCTCAAGCAGAAGACCCTAAACCATTTAAGACAAGTGGTTGTCCAGTCTCTTCTTAAAAACCTCCAGTGATAGAGCACCCATAACCTCTGGAGGCAAGTTGTTCCACTGGTTAATTGTCCTCACTGTTAGGAAGTTTCTCCTTAATTCCTGGTTGCTTCTCTCCTTGATTGTTTTCCAGGCAAATTATTTTCCAAAGCATCTAAAGCAGTGTTTCTCAACCTTGGTAGCTTGAAGATGGGTGGACTTCAACTCCCAGAATCCCCCAGCCAGCGCTGCTGGCTGGGGGATTCTGGGAGTTGAAGTCCACCCATCTTCAAGCTTCTAAGGTTGAGAAACACTGATCTAAAGGCAAGGCAAGAAACAAGGGATGGGAACTAATCAAGGAGAGAAGCAAGGAGAATTAAGGAGAAATTCCGTGACAGTCAAAGCAATCAACCAATGGAATGGCTTGCCTTCAGAAGTTATGGATGCTCCATCACTGGAGGCTTTCAAAGAGAGACTGGAGTCTGAAATGGTGTACGGTCTCCTGCATGAGCAGGGGGTTCAATCAATCAAAATAGAGCTGGAAGAGACTTTGCAGCTTCGTCTAGTCCAAATCTCTGCTCAAGCAGGAGACCTTCTGTTAAGGATATTGTTGTTGTGTTACCAACCAGCAAAGTGTAGAGCACAGAGAAACATTGCTGAGAGCAATGAATAAGAGATGTGCAAACTGGTTTATCAAAAGTTTACTTTATAGTGAAAAAAAACAATTGCATAGTCTTTAAATCAATCCAAGTCTTTGCCAGTTAAATCAGTCCAGCGATACAAAAACTCTTCTTACCACACAAACAGTAGTTGGTTAGAATAACAAACTCACTCTGGTTCACAAACCACGATGGTAGCAGATCCATCCAACGATGATAGCACAATGAATAGCAACTCAACACTCAATGGTAGCTTATCATCAACTGAATACGTTACAGTACCTTTCTTAAATACGTTCACAACTAATTACAGCATGACTCAGCATTACAATGATTCAGCAGTAAAGCCTTAAAGTCACACTATACATATTCTTATTAAAGTCACAGAACACATATATTGCCTGGACAACTTGTTAGGCTCAAACCATATCCTAACACCTTCTACTATTCCAGACAAATGGCTGTCCAGTCCCTTCTTAAAAACTTCCAGTGATGAAACATCCACAACTTCGGAAGGCAACTTCTGTTCCAGTGGTTAATTGTCCTCATTGTTAAGAAGTTTCTCCTTCATTCCAGGTTGCTTCTCTCCTTGATTAGTTTCCGTCCATTGTTTCTTGTCTTGGATTTTAAGTCTCACCAGGTTCAACCAGACCAGGGACTGTGGATTCTGCAATCCTAAATATTTAAAAGCGTATCTATGGCTTGTCCCTCCGCTTACCTATGTCCTTGTACCTGGGTTGCTGCTTCTGTCAGTTCCATACATCATCATCAGCTCTGGCCTTCATGTTGGAATAACAGCCATAGATGTCGTTTGTGTTAGTGACTCAATGCCATGTTTGCCGAGCAAATGGGAATGAATAAAATTAGGGAAAAGGAAGTAAGCCAAGGTGGAGCCATCTTTCACTGATTAAAAGTGAAAGAAAAGAGTGCAAAAATCTGTTTGCTCTTCAGTATTAAAAAATCCTTAAGATTTTGTTAATTGGACATGCAAAGTTGGAGCAAAGAGGTGGACGAGAAATTTACATAGCAACTGACTTTTATCTTCCCTGGCTCAGAAAATCACAGGGATGGTGTCTGCGAAGGCCATGAAAGGAAGATTATGACAGTTGTAGACAAAAAGTTGAAGTGCACCAGTACCGTGCTGACAACAAAAGCGTTTATTGCCAAGACCGCGATTTTCTGGGTTGTAACACAGGACTGTGAAAATGGGATCATTAGAATGGCTGATAAAAGAAAAAAGGTTGGCTTTGAATGGAAGCTCAAGAGAAATTGTCAGGAAGACCTTGTTCGGCAAGAAGAACAAATAAATACTATTTGAAAATAAAAACCAGGCTGCTGTGGGGAAACTCTAATAATGGAATGTGAGACTGAAATGTTTTGGACGCGTAATGTCAAGGCAGTGCAGTCCTTGGAGAAGACCCTAATCTTGGAAAAATTGAGAGAGAGAGAGAGAGAGGGAGAGAGAGAGAGAGAGAGATGAGAGAAGCAAAGAAACTGGTGTATCTTATAAGCAACTTACAAGAACTCAGAGGTATTATTACCGGAAAATGATCCCAGAGCTCTGAAGTTCAAGAAGAGTTGGAAGTGATTGAATAAGAACTGCTTGGAGCAACCTGGAGGAAGGGATTCAATGTACGCATTGAATTGGAAAATATGCGGCAGGCAATAAAGTCTTTTTTGTTTCCTCAGCTTTGATGGAAGAGGAGGAGAAAAAGGAGAAGGAGGAAGAGAAGGAGAAAGAGAAGGAGGAGGAGGAGAATAGGAAGAAGAAGAAGAAGACAAGAAGATGAAGACAAAGATGAAGAAGAAGAGGAGGAGGATATGTAGAAGATGATGATGATGAAGATGATGAAGACGATGGAGATGACGAAGATGACGACGGCGAAGAAGAAGATGAAGAAGAAGGAGGAGGAGGATAGGAAGAAGAAGACAACAAAGAAGATGAAGAAGACAAAGAGGAAGAAGGAGGAGGAAGAGGAAGAGGAAGAAGAGGAGGAGGATATGAAGAAGAAGAAGAAGAAGAAGAAGAAGAAGAAGAAGAAGAAGAAGAAGAAGAAGAAGAAGAAGAAGAAGAAGAAGAAGAAGAAGAAGTAGTTATCCATTCAGTCATGTCCGATTAGTCTGAGGATCTCACTATCTATTATTCAGGACGTGATACCAGAAAAAACAAATGGAGTGGCATTTATTGTAAGCAAGAAAGTTACTAGATCAGTGGAAAACTTCTTAACTGTCAATCACTGAGTTGTAACCATGAGAATTCCCTCAAAGTCACAGTTATCCAAGTCTATGTCCCAACGATTGTGCAACAGAGCTTGAAAGAGCGGGCTCTTGTGCCATGGTCCAAGAAATTCTGAAAGAAGTGACAAAAAAAAAAAAAAAAAAAAGAGAGAGAGAGAGATTGTTTGCATTTTGGGTGACTTCAATGCAAAAGTTGGCAAACAAGCGGAGATCGGCGTCACTGATTGTTTTGGAGAAGGAGAGAGGAACGATGCAGTGATCGTTGGGTACAATTTTGCTAATAAAAATAATTTTGGATCATGAATATGTGGGTCAAACAACACAAGCACTGCTTACACACTTGAACCTCACCGAATGGACTTCTCCGTAATCAGCTTCAATACAGACATGATTGGTCATAATCTTCTTCTAACTTTCCCTTTTTACAACTCTGTAATCCCTTAATTCGGGCTAGAGTCAGGGCGACTAGATGGAGCTGAGCGTTTTCTGGCTGGCGGCCCTTCCTGACACCTATGTGAAGTTCACAGCAGATTTTTTTTTTTCTTTGAGCCCTAGGAGAGAAACATCTGCTGCTACCTACTAGGATTGAACTCTCAACCTTCAGAGTTGAAGGTGAGCATCTTCACCACTAGGCCACTATGCCGCTCATTGTCATAATCTTCTTCCAACACGATCTATTGAAGTTTCTAGCGTAGGAATTTCATGTCGGTCTTTCAATCAAGTATGCACCAGATAGGACGTTGTTGATTTTCTGAGATCATTTAAGGTCAACCAGATGAGAGAGAAGTTCCCAAGCTGGTCAACAGACCTGGGATTCCCTGGTTGGCGTCCCATCTAGGTTCAAACCAGGCCTGCCTCTGCTAAACCTCCAGGTCCGAATGAGCTTGGCCAAGGGCTAGCATCTGCTGAAGCAGATGCCACACATGATGAGCAAAATACAACACCGCTAACATGGAATTAAAATTCCTTTCAGTAATGTCATTTCATTCAAAATGCGGCTCTATCTTATTATTTGAATGGGCATTAGGAACACATTACAGCTGGTTTCTTTCAACGAATTGACCATTTCTCTGAAGCTGCAGCCTGCTAGCAGCTTTGCTCCTTATTATTTGTTTATTTATTTATTAATCAGATCTATATTGCTGCCCATCTTGTTTGAAGGTGACTCTTCAAGCCAACACAGTCCTAGGCTGTGGATAAAATCAAGATCATATGAAATGTTAATACCACTTTATAATGCCTTGGTAAGACCACACTTGGAATCCTGCATCCAGTTTTGGTCACCATAATATAAAAAAAGTGTTGTGACTCTGGAAAGAGTGCAGAGAAGAGCAACAAAGGGGATCGGAGGCAAACATATAAAGAACAGTTGCTGGAATTGAGTATGTCTAGTTTGATGAAGAGAAGGACTCAGGGTGACATGATAGCAACCTTCCAATATCTCTAAGGGGCTGTCACAAAGAAGAGGGGGTCAACCTATTCTCCACAGCACCTGAAGGCAGGAGAAGAAGCAATGGATGGAAACTAATCAAGGAGAGAAGCAACTTAGAACTAAGGAGAAATTTCCGGACAGCTAGAACAATAAATAAATGGAACTGTTGTGGCCTGTTCGCGGCCTGTGCAGCTAGTAGGTGATTCAGACAGTGAGGAGGCTGGTGTGGTGCTGTGCCAGCAGCCTGTGCAGCTGGCACTCGAGTCAGACAATGAGGAGGCTGGAGAAGATGTGGTGCCAGAGGCGGGGATTCAACCAGGGCCTTCAGAACCTCCAGAAGCTCCTTTAAGTGAAAAGGAAGAAGAGGAGGAGCCGCTTCTCAATGCACGGGTGCACAGAGCTGCCAAAAGGCAGGAGTGGCTCCTCAGGAGGAGGTCTCCTCAAGAGTAAGGCTTGGGGCTAATTGGCCACTCCCTTAGTCTATTTAAGGAGGAACACCGACTGAAGCAATTTGCAGGGAACAACTTGTTCACTCTCCTTCGTGCCTTGATCTTCGTTCTTTGAAAAATGCTTCTGGGCTTTCTGCCAATCATAGTAAGATTAAGATTATTTATTCTTTGGATTCTTGCAGGCTGTTAAGAAAGTTAATTAACAGCCTTTGTTTGAAGAAAAAACTGATTTAATTTAGTAAAGTAAGGTTTGTACAGACTTTGTGTGTGCTGCGTTCTTTGGGGTCCGTAGCTGGGGCAGAACAGGAACGGTTTGCCTCTGGAAGTTGTGGGTCCTCCATCACTGGAGGCTTCCAAGAAGAGATTGGATGGTCATTTATCCAGAATGGTAGAGGGTTTCCTGCTTGAGCAGGGGGTTGGACTAGAAGAACTCCAAGGTCCCTTTGAACTCTGTTATTCTGGACATGCCCAACAGTAATGTCTTTATCTCAGCAGAAAATGGGAGCGAATGAAGTGGACTTGGCCAATATTTATTTATTTATTTATTTATTTATTTATTTATTTATTTATTTATTTATTTATTTATTTATTGGTTCGATTTATATGCCGCCCTTCTCCGGAGACTCAGGGCGGCTTACAATGCGTTAAGCAATAGCCTTCATACTTTTGTATATACCTGCTTAGTAGGGCTTCTGGCTCCCACTAAGTGATGTTCTTTTTTATACAAAGTCAGCTTATTGCCCCCACAATCCGGGTCCTCATTTTACCTACCTCGAAAGGATGGAAGGCTGAGTCAACCTTGAGCCTGGTGAGATTTGAACTTGCAGTAATTGCAGGCAGCTGGTGTTACTTAACAGCGCTTTAGTCTGCTGCGCCACCAAGGCTCTTTCCCCCCTGTTCCATGAGGTTTCCCCCTCTCTTCGCTTCAGTTTATGAGAGCTGCAGATTAAAGTTTGTGTACGTGTGTTTGTGTGGGTGTCTGTGGGTGTGGGTGTCTGTATGGAAAAAAAAAAAGGTAGGTATTCTAGACAGAAAGATATGACTAATGTTCTCCAGCTGTGGATAATTGCTTTCTGTATTGCTTTGAAAATTGCAATGGATTCTGCACCAGCGTAAACAACTCAAGATAGTGGAGAGAAAAATCAAGAGTGTTTTTCTCCCGCCTATAAGACTAATTTCATTTTAAGTGCGCAAGCCCAGATGATATGTCCTCATCCCCCACCTCCAATTCAGGTGCATGTAGAAGTTGATAGAATCATACGGCTGGAAGGGGCCTTGGAGGTCTTCTAGTCCAACCCTCTCCCAAGACAGGAGACCTTGTTCCATCCTGGTCAAATGGCTATCCAAACTTTTTTTAAAGACCTCCAGTGATGGAGCATCCACAACTTCTGGAGGCAAGTTGTTCCACTGATTAATTCTTCTCACTGTCAGGAAATTTCTCCTTAGTTTTAGGTTGCTTCTCTCCTTGATTAGTTTCCACCCATTGCTCCTTGTCCTGCCCTCAGGTGCTTTGGAGGATAGCTTGACTCCCCTCTTCTTTGGGGCAGCCCCTGAGATACTGGAACACTGCTCTCATGTCCCCCTACTCCTTCTCTTCATTGGAGTAGACGTACCTAGTTCCCTTAACTGTTCATCGTATGATTTAGCCTCCAATCCCGCTATTATCTTTGTTGGTTTTCTCTGCACTCTTTCTAGAGCCTCAGCATATTTTGACAAATCGGGAACTGAATTCACGAAGCAGAGTACAGCAGTGGTGGGTTCCTCCTGGTTCCTCCTGGTTCCGCCAAGCTGGTAGCGGTGACAATATGATGTCATTGAACCAGTTCTGCCCCCCCCATCCTCCCGCTCCCACCCACCCCCCGCATTATTCTTACCTTTTATTTGGCCTCACCCCCAATCTATTGCTGCCTCCTGAGTCCCAGCTGATGGCTAGAGGGAAAAAAACTGTTTAAACTCTTGCCGCGGGGCTTCAAAGGGCTGCCCTACAGCTGATCAGTGTTAAAAGAAAACAAATGAGTACACCGGTGCCTGCAAAAATAAGTGGGTAGACCAGTGCCTGCAAAAATACATGAGTAGACCAGTGCCTGCAAAAATACATGAGTAGATCAGTGCCTGCAAAAATACATGAGTAGACCAGTGCCTGCAAAAATACATGGGTAGATCGGTACAGCTCTGCAAGCAGTTAAAAGCCTGGTAGACCAGTACCTCTTTTAAATCCTAAACAATTGTCACATGACCACCAAGCCACATCCACAAAATAAGCCACGCTCACAGAACCGGTAGTAAAAATTTTTAGAACCCACCCCTGACCTTCTGGATGCGGTTGAGCTCCTCCTAAGCCACTGAAGGACGGAGCTGTCACCTGGAATGGTCTTTAGACCACAACTGCCACTGCATTCTCGGGTGAAAGTTGTGGCAAAGAGCACATTTGTAGAACTACGTTTAATTAACATGTTTAGCCTCAGATACTTTATCATTCTTATTGCTCTTATCTGCACACTCTCAGAATCTTTTTTGTACTGTGGTGATCAGAACTGGATGCAATATTCTAAATATGATCTCACTAGCGTAGTATTGTTGTTAGTTGCAAAGTCATGTCCGACCCATCACAACCCCATAGACAACATTTCTCCAGGCCTTCCTGTCCTCTACCATCCTCTGGAGTCCATTTAAGTTCACGCCGACTGCTTCAGTGACTCCATCCAGCCACCTCGTTCTCTGCTGTCCCCTTCTTCTTTTGCCCTCCATCGTTCCCAGCATTAGGCTCTTCTCCAGGGAGTCCTTCCTTCTCATTAGGTGGCCGAAGTATTTGAGCTTCGTCTTCAGGATCTGGCCTTCTAAAGAGCAATCAGGGTTGATCTCCTCTAGGACTGACCGGTTGGATCGCCTTGCAGTCCAAGGGACTCGCAGGAGTCTTCTCCAGCACCAGTTCAAAAGCCTCAATTCTTTGGCGCTCAGCCTTCCTTATGGTTTTACTAGACTAGACATACCCAATTCCTGCAATCGTTCTTCATATATTTTAGCCTCTGGTCCCCTAATCATTTTTGTTGCAGTGGCGACCAAAACTGCAATATTCCAAGGGTGTTCTTATACCAAGGCATTAGAAAATGGCATTAGCACAACATTGATTTGATACCGCTTAAGACCATGTTGGCTTTTGTGGCTGATGTCAATGGGATTCAGATTTGAAATTTTTAGACCCAAACCTCCTTCTCACGGATACCTTCATGGAAAAGCCATTAGGAAACTATCTGAGGAGCAAAGCAGAGATTGGCCAGAGAGAATTCCAAGCAAGCTCCTTTTTCTTCACACAATACCTGCAATGAACTGGAAGGGCCAGGGTGGGTCTGGGTAACAGATTCCCTTTCCAAAGTCACCCTCTTTTTTCAACGGCCTTTTACAAGAGTTTTATGAGGGCTTTGAATGGACGCTCATGTGTCCGTTAACCATTCTTCAGGTCGATGGGAGGTTTTATCTGTCTGACCTCCACCTTTGCCAGATGGTAGGGGAAACTGTTCAGTTCAAAGGCTAGTGAGTTAAGAAAAGGAGGGACTTCCATTGCTGAATGGCTGGGAACTCATTCTTTCAAGCCATGTTGGCTTATTATTCTAGGTTGGTTGGCTTGGAGAGGGGTTTTTTTTTTTTGCTAGTGTGAGAAAGAGAAAGATCAGATGTAAACGTATTCCTTGCTCCAAGGCGGATCTCTGTTTCAATCAGAAATAGAGCTGGAAGGGACCTTGGAGATCTTCTAGTCCAACCTCCTACTCAAACAGGAGAACCTATACAATTAGAACTACTGCCTGGTACTTGCTAACCAAAGACTGTCTCTGTGGTACTTGACAATAGTCCATCACTCTTGCATCTGTCTGTCTGCCAGTCAGACCTTGCCTATTTTATAATTGTGCAGTTATAATTATTGGGGATTTAGGTATCTTTATGAATTAGCAGTTAAATTCAGTTGGCATGGCTGACTGTTGACTTTTGCTGCTGTCTGGACCAAGCATTGTCTTCTGAACTCATCTATAAGAAAAGAAGAACCAGATCATACTAAATCAATCAATCAATCAATCAATCAATCAATCAATCAATCAATCAAAATAGAGCTGGAAGGGACCTCAGGAGTCTTCTAGTCCAACCCCCTGCTCAAGCAGGAGATCCTATACAATTTGAGAAAAGTGGCTGTCCACTCTCTTCTTAAAAACTTCCAGTGATGGAGCATCCATAACTTTTGGGTGCTTTGGAAAATATGTTGACCCCCTATTCTTGGTGGCATCCCCTCAAATACTGGAAGACTGCTATCATGTCACCCCTAATCCTTCTTTTCTCTAGACTGGCCAAACCCCAATCCTGCAACCTGTTCTTCATTTATTTTAGTCTCCAGGCCCTTAATCATCTTAGTTGCTCTTCTTTGCCCTCTTTCCAAAGTCTCAATTTCTTTTTTGTAATGTGGTGACCAGAACTGGGTGCAGCATTCTTACTAAGGTTTTATAAAGCAGCACTAGAATTTCACCTCTTAGTTGTTTCTGAAGTAGCTCTAAGAAGAGTTCTTAGCTCACAGATGTACCTCGTTGTATTTGCCTCAAGTAACAACTGGGCTGTGAAAGAAATCCATTGGGGGCCTCCGGTACTAGACAGACTATCTAGTTCTCTACATTGAAATTCAATGTAAAGAAAAGTAAAGTATGTATGTATTTATGTATGTATGCATTTATTTATTTCATCAAGCATGTATTTTATGACAGATAGAAGTGTAAACATAATTCTAAATACATGAAAAGGATACGAATAAAAGAAAACTTTAGGACAGGGATGGTAGGCACGCTGGTGTGCTTATGCAAGCCCCTTACAGACCTCTTAGGAATGGGGTGAGGTCTACAGTAGACACTCTAAGGTTAACATTTTGGGGGTTTGGGGAAGAAACCACAGAGTCAGGTAGTGCATTTCAGGCATTGACCACTCTGTTGCTGAAGTCGTATTTTCTGCAGTCTAGTTTGGATCGGTTTACCATGAGTTTGTAACTATTGTGTGCTCTTGTATTGTTTTGGTTGAAGCTGAAGTATTCATTGGCTGGTAGGACATTGTAGCAGATGATTTTATGAGCTATGCTTAGGTCAGACCGAAGATGGCGAAGTTCTAAGTAGTCTAAGCCCAGAATTTCGAGTCTGGTGGCATAAGGTTTTTTTTTTTTAATTTAATTTGATTTATATGCCGCCCTTCTCCGGAGACTCAGGGCGGCTTACAATGCGCTAAGCAATAGCCTTCATACTTTTGTATATTTATACAAAGTCAGCTTATTGCCCCCACAAACTGGGTCCTCAATTTACCTACCTTAGAAAGGATGGAAGACTGAGTCAACCTTGAGCCTGGCGGGATTCAATCTTACTTTTAATTGCAGGCAGCTGGTCTTAAATTACAGAGCTCTGTCTGTTGAGCTATCCAGGCTCCTAAATTTTGTTGCGAGCAGAGGAGTGGAGGACTCTTCTCGTGAAGTATCTCTGGACTCGTTCTATTGTATTAATGTCCAACTTGGTTCACTCCATGGGAAGACGTTGTAAGGCCATCATTCATGCTAAAGGTTACCTAAGTATTAACTGACATGGTGATCATTTTTGTATATCTCCTTTTTTCTACGTGTTTCACTTTTAACTGTTATTCTAATAGCAAATCCTTCCTAAAAGTTATTGCATTACATTCTTGATTAAATTATCTTTCCATTGATATATAATTTTATGCTACTACTCCAAAAAAAAAAAAAGTGGTGTTATTACCTAGTTTTAGAAAATACACTTTTCCCAAAAGGTTTCCACAATTTTGGGCCATTACTGTAGTTGCTTGCTTGCCGACATTTAATTACTCAACTCGGCGACATGATCATTGTTAGCCAGTGCTTTGTTCCCTCTTTGCCTCTAGAAAATTTAAAAAAAAAAACAACCCTAAAAATAGAAGAATAAAATTAATTTATGGTTTCGTTTCCTGTCACAGTACTCTTGACATACATAGATTCAGAAGTAGCACAGAGACTGTAATGCAATGTCTGGAAACTATAGCATCCCACACATATAAACAGAAGTACGGATCTGGTATGTAGTTGACACCTTTGTCATAATAAAAAATAAAAGAACAACTAGAGAAGAGACACGAAACTATCAACAATGGCTTCAAAGGAATAACATTCACAAGGGAAGAAGAAAAGAAGAAAAATGTATTAATCTTCCTGGATATCTTCATTAGTGAAAATGATGGCAAATTAGAAGTAAAGTTCTCCTAAACATCTTAAGTAAGGAGTTATCTACAAGATACAGGATGTAATGGCCATTATGTAGGATGGACAGAGAGTAGAAAGTATCCATGAACATCAACTAGCAGTCAGGAGACATGGAGAAAACACCTTAACCTCACAATCCATGGTCAGACTCAACCATAACACAACTGGGAAACTGCGAGCATCCTAGATGTCAGGTTTTGAGGTCATCTCAAATAAATTGCATTTCAAACAAGTCTTTGAAGAAAACTCCCATTTATTTAGCACAACATTCTAACTCCGACTGCATCGCAGCCAACACTGACTTCCAGACCCAAAACCCTCCCTTTCCGTTCCCCACTCCCCTGCACTCATTGGCCATCTTCCAAGTCACTCTACCCCTAATCTACTGCTCCAGCTCAAAGGAATTTCCCCCCTCCTATCCCATCTCCTAGGGGATATTATCTCCAGGGAAAATAAGTAGGTGAAAAGTCAAACATCCCTTTCCAGACACCTCCACTTCTCCTTCTTATGTCAGCACTAGAGTAAATGTAGCTTGAAGTGCTGACACTAGACCAAGGTAAATCCAAAAATGTTAAGGGATTCCTAGAAGACATTGAGACAAATCAGCCATCGACAGACACACAGAAATAAACTATATTTATACACCATTCAAAGAGACATGTCTGTGGAGATTCACAGTCATCCGGGCCGTGGTTGACCCCAAGGTGCTTTTTCAAAAGGCCACTGGGTTTTGTTTTGCCTTGAAGATGCTTCATCAGAACTGAAGAAGCTCCTTGGATGAGAAGTGAAATGTTTTCAAGGAAAAACAAAGTCCAGTTGCTTTTTGAAAAAGTATGGGGCGATCTTTTGGGACGAAAGAATGTCCACTCTTGGGACATTCCAAGAGACAACAAAAGCTGAGAAGGAAATGAAAACGATCTGAACACATCTTCTCCAGCAGTCAAAATCTAGGGACATGATGGTGAACCTATGGCATGCGTGCCACAGGTGGCACACAGAGCCATATCTGTGGGCATGTGAGCGTTGCCCTAGCTCAGCTCCAGCGCGGGCCGGCCATCTGATTTTTGGGCCTTCCGGGCCCACCAGAAACCAGGAAACGGGCTGTTTCCGGCCTCTGAAGGGCCTCCGAGGGGTGGGGTGGGGAAGGCTATTTTCGCCCTCCCCAGACTCCTAGAAAGTCTCTGGAGCCTGGGGAGGGCGAAAAACGGGCCTACCATGCTCACCGTGCCAAAAGCGTGGGGAGTGTGTGTGTGGGGGGAGCGCATGTGCATGTGTGTGGGGGGGAGCAGGGGGCATTAAATTATGGGTGTGGGCACACGTGTGCACGACCCCCTTGCCTCCCTCCATGTTTGGCACGCAACGGCAAAAAGGAAAAGGGTTAGCCATCACTGATCTAGGATGTTGGAGTACATATTTGTCTCAAGGATCTAGATCCGTGATGGCGAACCTATGGCACGTATGCCGGAAGTGGCATGCAGAGCCATCTCTCTGGGCATGTCAGCCATCGCCCGTTGCTCTTCCGGGTTCCTGCGCGCACATGTGAGTCAGGCAGCTGGTCTTCACGCATGCAGGAGTGCTGGAAACCAGAAGAGCAGCTCTGTGGCATGCATGAGTGCTCTGGGAAACTGAGCTTCCAGTTTCTGGTACGTGCATGCAAGCTGGCTAGCTAGCCTTTGCGCGCACATGCGTTCCAGAAACCAGAAGGCCATGTGACCGGTGCACATGTGCATGCTGGAAACCGGAAGCTCAGCTTCCTGGTTTGCGCATACATGCCGGGAAACTGCTTTTCTGGTTTCTGTTGCTCCTGCATGTGTGTGCTGGGGAGCTGCACTTCCGGCATTCCCGCATGAGCGCGCTGCAGAGGTACATAAGAGCAGTCCGTAAGAGCGACAGCACAAGAAAGTTCCGGAATAAACTTATTAGAAAACTTGTGCCATAGGAGGTCTTGATCTCAAGCCGAAGACTTACAATTAGTGTAAGGAAAATGAAACGGAATCAGAAAAACGAAACCCCGTGCCTGCTGTGGGGATGAGCAGGTACCGCTAGGCCCTTTGGCTTGTTCGAAACTGACAAAAAAAAAAAAAACCCCTCACCCCCAAGAACAATATTTATTTGGCTAATTTCGTTTTGGTTGTTTTTTTTTTTCCCAGCGTGGAAGAATTTCAGGATGGCATGCGGTGCGTCTGGAAGATCAGGCGCTTTCTTCTCCGCAAGTAATTTCCTCACAAAATAGCTTGAAAGGCTTTCTACGCCAGCGCCAGATTTGAGCTGAAGTGGGGAGGAGACGGTGAAGTGGCCCAGAGTGACTCAAAAGTGTTTGGAAGCCTCATTAGGGATTTGGAAGCGAACGCCGGCATGGAAACATCTGTCCCCAAATTCTGCAGTCAAACAAAACAAAAAACAAAACCCCAGGATCAGGATTGTGTAGAGAGAAAGCCGCACCTTGGATTTATACGTCCTGACACCTCTAATCCAACAATAATTTTACCAGAGCTCCCCTTTTTAAAAATGTGGAACGCAGAATAATAAGGTTGCAAGGGACCTTGGAGGTCTTCTAGTCCAGCCCCAGTACCACTCCAGATAAATGGTTGTCCGATCTCTTCTTGCAAACCTCCAGTGTTGGAGTACCCACAACTTCTGGAGGCAAGTCGTTCCACTGGTTAATTGTTCTCACTGTGAGGAAATTTCTTCTTAGTTCTAAATTGCTTCTCTCCTTGATAAGCTTCCATCTGTTAGTAGCCACAAATCAAAAGGATGTTTTACATTTTTAAAATCCTAAACTCATCCAGAAGATGGTGTTTGTTGTAACTATTGAATCAGCAGAGCTAACCATGCTTAGCATGGTTGCTGAAACATTAAGTTCTTAACTGATCTTCTTAAACACGTAACCATGTTGAGTTGGATTATACCTTCTCCGCCTGTTTTAATTGGGGGTCAGGAAGCTCCATCCTTGTCTATGAACTCTGTGGGCCCTATGGACAATGAGCAAAATGAAATTCAATCCCTTTTGTCATAGACACAGTAGGTAGGTAGGTAGATGATAGATAGATAGATAGATAGATAGATAGATAGATAGATAGATAGATAGATACCATAGATAGATAGATAGATGACAGAGAGAGAAAGAAAGAAAGAAATAGATTATAGATAGATAGATAGAGAGAGAGAGAGAGAGAGAGATGATAGAGAGAGAAAGAGATAGATAGATTATAGATAGATAGATAGATACCATAGATAGATAGATAGATGACAGAGAGAGAAAGAAAGAAAGAAATAGATTATAGATAGATAGATACCATAGATAGATAGATAGATGACACAGAGAGAGAGAAAGAAATAGATGATAGATAGATAGATAGATAGATAGATAGATAGATAGATAGATATAGATGACAGAGAGAGAAAGAAAGAAAGAAATAGATTATAGATAGATAGATAGATAGATAGATAGATAGATAGATATAGATAGATACCATAGATAGATAGATAGATAGATAGATAGATGATAGAGAGAGAGAGAAAGAAAGAAAGAAAGAAAGAAAGAAAGAGATAGATAGATTATAGATAGATAGATAGATAGATAGATAGATAGATAGATACCATAGATAGATAGATAGATGACAGAGAGAGAAAGAAAGAAAGAAATAGATTATAGATAGATAGATATAGATAGATAGATGATAGAGAGAAAGAGATAGATAGATTATATAGATAGATAGATACCATAGATAGATAGATAGATGACAGAGAGAGAAAGAAAGAAATAGATTATAGATAGATAGATAGAGAGAGAGAGAGAGAGAGAGATGATAGAGAGAGAAAGAAAGAGATAGATAGATTATAGATAGATAGATAGATACCATAGATAGATAGATAGATGACAGAGAGAGAAAGAAAGAAAGAAATAGATTATAGATAGATAGATACCATAGATAGATAGATAGATGACACACAGAGAGAGAAAGAAATAGATTATAGATAGATAGATAGATAGATAGATAGATAGATAGATAGATAGATAGATATAGATGACAGAGAGAGAAAGAAAGAAAGAAATAGATTATAGATAGATAGATAGATAGATAGATAGATATAGATAGATACCATAGATAGATAGATAGATAGATAGATAGATAGATGATAGAGAGAGAGAGAAAGAAAGAAAGAAAGAAAGAGATAGATAGATTATAGATAGATAGATAGATAGATAGATAGATAGATAGATAGATAGATAAATACTATAGATAGATAGATAGATGACAGAGAGAGAAAGAAAGAAATAGATTATAGATAGATAGATAGATAGATAGATAGATAGATAGATGATAGAGAGAGAAAGAAAGAAAGAAAGAAAGAAAGAAATATATAGATGGTAGATAGATAGATAGATAGATAGATAGATAGATAGATAGATAGATAGATAGATAGATCAGTGGTGGGTTTCTCTCTCTCTCAATCTCTCTCTAGGTGGAAGGCAAACACAGGGGATAAATTTGAGTTGGATAGGAAACCAATTATGGCAGAGTCACCTGAAAGGCCACCCTAGAACTGAAACAATGGCTCCATTGGTTCTCTCTCTCTCTGCCTATTTATAACCACTTGCTCAATCTTGGTAGGGCCCCAGACAGAGCAATTTATCACTAAAATCCATAACCTGCCTAATACACACTCAGGGTTGATGTGGTGTCTCTCCAGCAGGTGGCAGAACGGAGCTGATGTTGTCTAGGTAGGCTTGGAAGCTGAGCAGGATTTGCGTTCTGCTCCCAGATGAAAACAGGGTTGGTTGGGCGCTTCTCGGACTGGACATTGCCAGGGTATCAATGTTGTGGTCTAGGTTGGAAAATCTACCCAAAGAAGACCAACCAATAGAAGACACCAGCAAACCACTTCCATTCTGTTTTCAGAAGGAACGGCAGGGATGTATCTGTGAGGTCACTACCAGCTCAAGTCAGAAAACTGACTTTATAATAAGGGGTCCTTGGTTCTCTCTGAGCTTGTTGTTTTCTTGCAGATGTTTCATTTCCCAACTTGGGAACATCATCAGTGCTAGAAGGGTCTGCGGTTTGCAGAGAGGAGGAGGAGGAAGAGGAGGAGGAGAAGGAGGAGGAGGAAGATGATGATGACGAGAAACTGTGGAGTCCTTGGTGCTCTCTCAGCTTTGTTGCTTTCTTGCAGATGTTTCATTACCCAACTTAGGAACATTATCAGTGCCAGAAGGGCCTAGGGTTTGCAGAGAGGAGGAGGAGGAGGAGGAGGAGGAGGAGGAGGAGGAGGAGGAGGAGGAGGAGGAGGAGGAGGAGGACAATGACTGTGGAGTCCTTGGTTCTCTCTGAGCTTGGTTGTTTTCTTGCAGATGTTTCATTACCCAATTTGGGAACATCATCAGTGCTAAAAGGGCCTGGGTTTGCAGAGAGGAGGAGGAGGAGGAGGAGGAGGAGGAGGAGGACTGTGTGGTCCCTGGTACTCTCTGAGCTTCGTTGTTTTCTTGCAGATGTTTCATTACCCAAACTAGGTAACATCAGTAACTGGCAAATATTCTCCTTTATCAATGACTTTATAATCAACGAGCTGATCTGAGTATCTTGACCTACCATGGAAGTGAGAATTCAGGTGCCCACCATTTTTCACCTTTCCAAAAATATCATTCCAGGTTCCATAAACCAAAGAAACTCTCTGAATGCTGTCGGAGGGAAAACACACATTTTTTTAGCTAGCTAGTCTTTCAGATTTGAATAGGAATAATACTTCAATGTAAGTTTGGAGGAGAAGCTGAAAATAACTGCAAATTAATCTGGAAATAAGGCAGGTTCAGACAATATGGACAAAATACACATCTTTATTGCAGGCAGCCAATATTACTACTTAGGAGCAATTGGTAATTGCTATTTGGAATATTGCATCTAATTTTGGTCGTCACGATATTAAAAAAAAGTTGATACTCTGGAAACAGTGCAGAGAAGAGCAACAAAGGTGATTAGGGGGCTGGAGCCTAAAACATACGAAGAACAGTTGCAGGAATTGGTTCTGGCTAGTCTAATAAATAGGGGACATCATAGCAGTGTTCCAATATCTCAGGGGTTGCCACAAAGAAGAGGGAGTCAAGGTCTTCTCCAAGGGCAGGAGAAGAAGCAATGGGTGGAAACTAATCAAGCAACCTAGAACTAAGGAGAAATTTCCTGACAGTTAGAACAATTAATCAGTGGAACAACTTGCCTCCAGAAGTTGTGAATGCTCCAACACTGGAGGTTTTTAAGAAGAGATTGGACAATCAATTGTCTGAAATGACATAGGGTTTCCTGCCTGAGCAGGGGGTTGGACTAGATGACCTCCAAGGTCCCTTCCCAGCTCTATTCTGATATTGCAAATGTTGTTTGAGAGCCTCTTTGTTTAACTTTACAGAAGCCCCTCCACACCTCACAGAAACTGGCTTCCTCCCTCCTTCTACTCCAAACCCTTCCTCTCTTGATGGTTGCCGAAATTCTGCAGAAATAAATTCTTTCTTTCACTTCCCTTCATTTGTCGCCGGGCCAGTGGTGGAACAGCAGCGAAATTAACCTCATTCATATCGTGTTTGCTCATCATTAGAACTCTTGTTCAGCCCTATTAGCCCCTGAAATGAATCATAAGCCTGATTTTTTTTCAACTCGGCTGCCGAACGCAACCGGAGAGACAAACAGATCTGCCGTGGCACGATGCGGTTTTTCAGAGCAGCCCGAAGAGACGGAGAAGGTTTGTGCGTCGCTTCCATCTTGGTTGCTGTAGCAGCTGTGGCTTTGACCTCTGAGTAGTGCTGCTAAATCTAATCGGCAGCTGGAGGTAATTCAGTTGAGGTAAATGAGTAGTTACTGCAGTTCTGTGGGTTGCCTGAGGTGTAGCAAGGGGACAAACCTTGGGAACATGTCAACTTGTTAGCGAGAATGATAAGGGACGGAAAACTCCCGAGAGATACAGAAACTCTCAGTTGAAAATCAGGACTCCGAGAAAGAGTTGAAAGCTATGTCTTCATGTTGAGGCCTTCCAGATACGTTGGGTTACAAGCTTTCTGTCAACTTGCAAAGCTTTCAAGTTGCCATGAGCAGGAGGGAGGGAGAACTGATAGAGCTGATTGATTTCCCTAACTGAAGTTACATTCCATACATTCTTTCTGACCGCAATCAGAAGGAGGGTGTTGGATTTCACAGCCGGCCAAAGTGGTTAATTGGAGAATGTGATTTATGACATGGCCAGGGAGGAGGGGAGAGACAGGGTCATAGGGGAACGTAAATCTACGTGGGATTAGTTCTAACTGCATCCGAATATTGCCGAAATGGTGCTCCTAATAAATGACTGTATTTCTTTTGAAGTTTGGCTCATGGCTCATGAATTAATTAGGGCATCTTTTGGAAACTTCACACTTTCTCTCTATTGTTGTAGAGCCGTCGTGGCTCAGTGAATGCAGCATTGCAGGCTAATTCTGCCAACTACCAGCAGTTCGATTCTCACTGGTTCAAGGTTGACTCAGCCTTTCATCCTTCTGAGGTCGGTCATATGAGGATCCAGATTGTTGGGGGCAAGAAGCTGACTCTGTAAACTGCTTAGACAGGGCTGTAAAGCACTGTGAAGCTGTATATAGGTCTAAGTGCTATTTCTATAAAAAAAACATTCCCACTGCCAGGAGTTCGAACGTGACCGGTTCAAGGTTGACGCAGCCTTCCACCCTTCCGAGTTCTGTAAAATGAGGACCTAGATTGTTGCCGGGCAATACCGGCAACCTCTTAGAGAGGTCTGTAAAGCACTGTGAAGCGATATATAAGTCTAATTGCTGTTGCTATTCTATTCTATTCTATTCTATTCTATTCTATTCTATTCTATTCTATTCTATTCTATTCTATTCTATTCTATTCTATTCTATTCTATTCTGCCATGGTGGCACAGTGGTTAGAATGCAGCATTGCAGGTTATCTCTGCCCACTGCCAGCAGTTCAATTCTCACCAGTTCCAGGTTGACTCAGCCTTCCATCCTTCTGAGGTCAGGAAAATGAGATTGTTGGGAGAAATGTAAACCACCCTGTAAATCACTCAGAGAAGACTATAAAGCACTATAAAGTGGTATATAAGTCTGTGCTCTCGGTATTTCTACTTCTTTTACCATCTTCTCCCATTAGTAGACCGATTGTG
The DNA here is from genome assembly GCF_029215685.1 of Pituophis catenifer annectens. Lineage (NCBI taxonomy): Eukaryota > Metazoa > Chordata > Lepidosauria > Squamata > Colubridae > Pituophis > Pituophis catenifer. Next base: position 3,505,637 of record NW_027256884.1, read on the forward strand.
GGTTTTTTTCCTTATTTTTTATCTGTTGAAAGCAACTTTTTAAAATTGTTTTTGACATTTGTTGCAAGTCTTACTTTGTTGAAGGGCTTTAGGTTTCCCAACTTCATCTTTGTAGGTTTGAGCTATTTTTTTTTGGTAGTCTACCTTATTTATGTGGCCCTCTTTCCATTTTTTGTACTTGTTCTTTTTTTCCTCTCTCAGTTGGTCTGAGAGTTCTTTTGAGCGGCCATGCTGGTTGATGATACCTGTCGGTTCTTATCTTCCCCTGGAAATTATTTGAGGTTATTTGCAATCCATTTGATCTCCATGACACTGGATTTGCTAGGTTATGAGGGGTCCTTGGTGCTCTATGAGCTTGGTTGTTTTCCTGCAGACGTTTCATGACCCAAACTAGGTAACATTATCAGTGCTAGACAGTGGTGGTATTCAGCCGGTTCGAATTGGTTTGGGTGAACCGGTAGTGACAAACCGCCCACCCACCCCGGTGCTATGCCATCTTATTTAGCAACATTTTCTAAGCCACTGTTGTGGCTCCATTATTGCCTGAGCCTGGGCTATCGACAGATGCAGACTCTGAGAGTGAGGGAGAGGAGTTGGCAAGGCCTCCCTCTCCACAACCCTCCTCTCTGGCAATGCCTCCGGAGGACACCGAAGGCCAAACGATAGGCCCAGAGCCAAGCACGTCCCCCCAGCCACAGGTGGACAGCGATGAAGGAGATAAGTGCTGGCTGGACCCGCGACAGAGGCGCAGGGAGAAGTGTGCGCAGCAGAGGGGAAGGCGTGCCAGAGATTAGCTGAGTCACTGGACCACACCCCACAGGGTATAAATGTGGGTGTGGTGGCCGGTTCAGTTTGTGACGGGCAAAAACTGGAAATAACCCATGATCTCTGCGTTACTGGACTTTGCCTGCTTTATCGGACTGCATTTGGATTAATCCTTGTATTGTTGAAACTCTGCCTGGTTTATTGGAATGCTTGCAGTCTAATCTTTGTTTTGTGTGAGTAAAGTCTGAATTGGCAGCTAGCCACTGGGTTGCTGCCAGCTTTATCTTCAAAGAGTTTTGTCGTGTGGCTTATTAACTCCGGGCTGTCTGTGGGGGTGCGTGTGTGGGACGGGGACAGAACAGCCACATATATACATGTAAGCAAAGCGCATGTGTGGAAGCTGCGCCCACTCGCATTTTTGGTGCACAGCGAACCGGTGGTAAAATTATGGGAAACCCACCTCTGGTGCTAGAGTTTGGATAATGAAACATCTGCAAGAAAACAACCCAGCTCAGAGAGCACCAAGGACCCCTCGTTTCAACCCTGAGCTACAAATATTCTCCTTTATTGATTTGTTAGCTTAGTTCAAACCATTGCTCCAAGTGAGATACAATGTTCAACCCTTGAAAAAAGTCCTGAAGTCCTGAGACAGAAGTCCTAGTGAACTTAAGGAGGACCAACCAGCAAGGAATGCCTTTGTTTCTGTTAATTGGATTGAATCCAGATCTCAAACAGCCTTGGAAAATCAGGCTGTGTTGTGGCCCACCAGCGGCCAGCAGAGCTGGCAGCAGATTCAGACAGTGAGGAGGTTGGGGAAGAACGTGGGCCGGTCCTGGAATCTGGGGAAGGCTTGGATGAGGGCTTGAGTTGGAGGCAGAGAGGGGGCCAAAGCCATCTGGTAGTTCTTTGCTCCTCCAGAGTCTCAGGAGTCTGACATCAGCGAGGCAGAAGCACAATGTGAGCCTGTTCCCAGTGTATGCATGCGCAGACCTTCCAGAAGACAGGAACAAATAAGAAAAGAGGGTCAACTTGGGAGTAAGGCTTGGAGATGATTGGCCCCTCCCATAAGACATAAAAGAGGAGCGAACGGGAAGTGAGCTTTTACAGGAAGCAATTGATTCATCTGGTCGGTAAAAGCTCTGGAAAAGATCTGTTTGACTCTGTGCTAAATTTGGCTTTGTCCTGCGTGTGGCGATTAGTTCTCTGGCAGCATTCCAAGGGAGATAAGGTGAGTGTTTGTAAACACTCCCCTGATAGACTGTTTGAGAAGCCTTTTGGACTGGGAATGAGAATAATTCACAGCCGTTTGAATTAAAGATGTTTGCTGGGACTAAGTTTGTGCTGTTTCTAAGGAAGCCTAGGTCAGAACAGGCTGTGCTAGTTGGGAATTAAAGCAGATACTCCAGCACGGATAGAAGATGTAAGGTTTAGAAAGAGCGGTGTGGTGAGTATACCTTGGATGAGATTTGGGAGAAGAAAAACAAGTCCAAGCTAATTGGGCTTTTCCTCTTTGATTTCTGTGGACTTCTGCCAACTGTTCGGAATCCAGGAGTGATTAAAAGGTAGTCAGAATTCTTCCAGACAACCAGCTGGGTAGCTACACACATGGTAAGTGGCCATCTGTACAAAATTATAATTCAGGATGGACCCATTGGGTAGTTAAATTCTACCGGTATCTCCCGTGTCATCAAAAAATATTACAACTTCTCCTACTTCCTTCGTTCTTCCTCTCCTTCTCTTTCCTACTTCCCCTTCTCTTCTCCCACTCCTCTCTTCTTTCCCCCTTCTAACCTTCTCCTCTGCTCCTCTTTCCCCCTCCCTTTTCTTCCTCCCCTTTTCCCTTTCTTCTTTCTCCTCTCCTCTCCTCTCCTCTCCTCTCCTCTCCTCTCCTCTCCTCTCCTCTCTCTCTACTCCTTCCCCTTTCTCCGATTGTTTCCCTTTTCAGTTCAACCTAAAGTGGTATTCGAGCAGCCCCGATTTTCTATTTATCTCTATTCTCATTTCAATTTCTTATTCAGTTATTATTTATTTTTTATTTCATCATTTGCGTACATTTTTATAAGGAAGTAGGAGGAGAAACAGGAAGGAAGAGAAGGGGAGGAGAAGAAGAAAGGTTAGAGTAAAGGTAAAGAATAAAAGAGCAGCCCCGAAAAAGTAAAAATGAAAAATGAAAGTTAAAAGAAAAGATGAATGAAAAATTGATGGAAATGACTGTACATGTAAATGTGTTTGAGAAATAAAAATAAAAAAATATTACAACTTGAAGGCAATCCGGAGAAGGGAGGTAGAAGGTCTCTTTTTAATAAAAGGCCGTTTCCAGTTCAGAGCTGCCAGCCAGTGTAGCAACCATCTAGAAATGCAAACATTAATATGAAGATCAGGGTAGCATGAAGAGAACAAGGCTGCAGTAAATAGCGTGTTGAATCTTAGTGAAGAATTAGATTGTTATGGGAATCGACAGCGTTGGTTATAAAAAGGAACAACTCTTGGCTAAATGGAATTTGTCATCATATGCAGCTTTAGTCTGATTATTCAACCCAGTGAGCAATGTGTTGAACATTCACGGCTTGGGAAGAAGGGGGGGTGGGGGGTGGGGGTGGGGAAAGAGAGAGAGGGTTTTTGGTAAACAGCCACGATAACAGTGGAAGATAAATGGATCAAATCAATTTACGATAGAGAACATTCTTAATCCTAAAGATGACCCTTAACGTCTTAATGTTTGGGACCCGGGAGAAGTTTTGCACAATGCTTGCCAATCCTTTGAGGTGAAGCAGGTCAAGGAATGAATTTGACAAGAATAGCTGGAACTCAACTTTATTGATATACTGCAGGCTGTAGGAACACAATCTTTGAAAGGCTGACATGTTTTCTTACTTTCCCTCTTATACTCAAGAGAGTTAAGGTAGAGGCAGTTTGAATTTGTTTCTTATGTTTGCTTCCCATTCTGGGCTTAAATCATGTGTAGAGAATAGAATAGAATAGAGTAGAGTAGAGTAGAGTAGAACAGAATAGAACTTAACAGAACAGAACAGAACAGAACAGAACAGAACAGAATAGAATTTTTTATTGGCCAAGTGTGATTGGACACACTTGGTGCATAAGCTCTCAGTGTACATAAAAGAAAAGTTACATTTGTCAAGAATCATAAGGTACAACACTTAATGATAGGGTACATAAGTAATTAGGAAACAATCAATATCAATATAAATCATAAGGATACAAGCAAGAAAATTACAGTCATACAGTTAGAGGTGGAAGGAGATGGGAACAATGAGAAGATTAATAGTAGTGCAGACTTAGTAAATAGTTTGACAGTGTTGAGGGAATTGTTTGTTTAGCAGAGTGATGGCATTCGGGAAAAAAACTGTTCTTGTGTCTAGTTGTTCTGGTGCGCAGTGCTCTATAGCGTCGTTTTGAGGGTAGGATTTGAAATAGAATAGAACAAAATAGAATAATTTATTGGCCAAGTGTGATTGGACCCACAAGGCATTTGTCTCCAGTGCAGAAACTCTCAAGTGTACATAAAAAGAACAAAGTAATATGATCATAAGCTAACACTAGGAAGAGATAACAGGAAAGATGAGAAGGATAATAGTAGTACAGACCTACTACATGGGTAAATATCCTCAGGCATAAGGCAGTACTGTGGGAATTAGGTGTTCAGCAGAGTGATGGCATGGGGAAAAACTGTTTTTGTGTCTAGCTATTTTGGTATGCAAGGACACGGTGACTCAGTGGCTAAGACACTGACTTTGTCAACCGAAAGGTCGGCAGTTCAGCGGTTCGAATCCCTAGTGCCGCGTAAAAGGATGAGCTCCCGTTACTCGTCCCAGCTTCTGCCAACCTAGCAGTTCAAAAGCACGTAAAAAATGCAAGTAGAAAAATAGGGACCACCTTTGGTGGGAAGGTAACAGCGTTCCGTGCGCCTTTGGCGTTGAGTCCTGCTGGTCACATGACCATGGAGACGTCTTCAGACAGCGCTGGCTCTTTGGCTTTGAAACGGAGATTAGTACCGCCCTCTAGAGTCAGGAACGACTAGCACATATGTGCGAGGGGAAGCTTTACCTTTACCTTTATTTTGGTATGCAATATCCTATAGCAGCATCCAGAGGGGAGGAGTTAAAACGGTTTGTGTCCAGGATGCGAGGGGTCGGTAGATATTTTCTCAGCCCTCTTTCTGGCTCATGCAGTGTACAGATTCTCAATGGAAGGCAGCCTGGTTGCAATTATTTTTTCAACAGTCCTTACTATCCATTGAAGTCTGTGTCTGTCCTTTCGGTTGCATATATGAAACCAGACAGTTAGAGAACTACTGCCTGGTACTTGCTAATTGAAGATGTCTCTGTGGTTCTTGACAATAGCCCATCACTCTTGCATCCATCTGCCTGCCAGCCAGACCTTGCCAATTTTATAATTGTGTAATTATAATTATTGGGGGTTTCGGTATCTTTATGAATTAACAGTTGAATTCAGTTGGCATTGCTGACTGTTGACTTTTGCTGCTGTTTCGACCAAGCATTGTTTTCTGAAATCTATAAGAAAAGAAGAGTCAGCTCATACTACAGCAATCAATCAATCAATATCTATCTATCTATCTATCTATCTATCTATCTATCTATCTATCTATCTATCTATCTATCTATCTATCCATCCATCCATCCATCCATCCATCCATCCATCCATCCATCCATCCATCCATCCATCTATCTATCTATCTATCTATCTATCTATCTATCTATCTATCTATCTATCTATCTATCTATCTACCATCTATATCTGTCTGTCTGTCTGTCTGTCTGTCTGTCTGTCTGTCTATCATCTATCTATCTATCTATCTATCTATCTATCTATCTATCTATCTATCTATCATCTATCTATCAGAATAGAGCTGGAAGGAAACTTGGAGGTCATCTAGTCCAACCCCCTGCTCAAATAGTTTACAATTTCAAACCAGTGGCTGTCCAATTTCTTCTTAGAAGCCTCCAATGATGAAGCATGCACAACTTCTGAAGGCAAGCTCTTCCACTTGTTAATTGTCCTCACTGTTAAGAAGTTTCTCCTTCGTTCTAGGTTGCTTCTCTCCTTGATTAGTTTCCATCCGTTGTTTCTTGTCTTGCCTTCAGGTGCTTTGGAGAATCTGGGACTTGTAGTTCCCCAAACTCAGAAGCCACTAGGTCACCTGTAGCTTTAAGGAAGACGTGCCATCAAATGTCCTACCAGGTTTTCCCCCCAGGTTATGTTTGCTTGTTAAGAACTTTGTGCAAGGAAGGAGATTCCACAAAGTTCTCGAAATAAAATTTCCTTGGGAGAAAAGTAATAGCAAATCACTTTGGTATGGCTGCAAGGCCACGCTCATAAAAATCGCAGGGCACTGACCTTGACTTGAAGGAAACTTCATCTTATAGAACCGAAAGATGGTGGGAGATTTTATGTCACAGAATAATGGCTCTCGGATATTATATTTGTGATGTAATCTGTCTCAACAATACTTGGAGATAGATTGTGTCGCCTAGACATATGCGGGGTAGCTCACCACTTCGTTGATTGTCTTGCTTTTTCACTCAGAAGATCAAATGCCCCAGTATTGTCAAATGTGGTCCACTTAAAAGGTTCTTCACAATTTAGGGTCAATTTAGAATTCTGGAGACCTATTGTCAAGAGTTGAGTTAGATATGTATTTCTCACCCTCCAAATACCTAACTTAAACTAGACTTGACCGTCATGATCTCATTTTTCTCCAGTTCTGTAGATTGTGGCTGTGATTCCCTTTTAGTACCAATAGTTTTAGACTTTCTTGAATATTACTAATCTATGGTCTTTCCATGACAACCAACCTTTGGAAGATCATTTTCCACATGATATAATTTTGGGCATTAATTTTAGGTAAGCATCGGAAGGGGGGGAATTCCCAAAGGTGCTTTTTTAAAAGTCAACTGGACTTTCTTTTGTTTTTCCTTGAAGACGTTTCACTTCTCATCCAAGAAGCTTCTTCTGTTCTAGAGAACAGTTCTCAATGTCTATGGAGGTTCTCAGTCATCCAGACCATGGTTGTCCCAAAGGTGCTTTTTCAAAAGTCAACTGGACTTTCTTTGTTCTCCCTTGAAGACGTTTCACTTCTCATCCAAGGAGCTTCTTCAGAAGCTTCAGAACTGTTCTCTAGAACAGAAGAAGCTTCTTGGATGAGAAGCAAAATGTCTTCAAGGGAGAACAAAGAAAGTCCAGTTGACTTTTGAAAAGGCACCTTTGGGACAACCATGGCCTGGATGACTGAGAACCTCCATAGACATTGAAAAAAAAAATCTTGAGATCACTTTGTCCCAAAGGTGCTTTTTCTGGAGGCAATTGGACTTCCTTGTTTTTTTCTTTGAAGATTGAGAATAGACTTTTAGCTACTGTATAAAATTTGGGATGAAGACCCTTGGAATGGTGTGGGAGTAGGAATGGATTTCCAGAGGGAAAGAAACTGCAGACTTCAGGAACCATTTGCACCCCTCAGGTGACCCTGAGGACACAGGTAAACCTCCAGGTGCTTCAATGACCCTCTGAAAGGATGCAAATGACCAGCTGTCTGCAAGGAGTATCAATCCTTCCATTCCCCACTATCCTGTCAGAGCTGAAGAAGCTTCTTGGATGAGAAGTGAAACGTATTCAAAGAAAAAACAAGAAAGTCGAGTTGCTTCCTGCAAAAGCACCTTTGGGACGACCACGACATGGATGACGGAGAATCTCTACAGATTTTTATCTATGCAATTTGTGATGAACGCCTTTTGAATGGTATGGGAGTAGGAATGGATTTCCAGGGGAAAAAATGCAAAGTACAGGAACCATTTGCACCACTCAGGCGACCCTGAGGAAACCTCCAAGTGCTTCAATGACCCTCTGTCTGTAAGGAATATAAATCCTTCCATCCCCCACTATCCTGTCAGAGCTGAAGAAGCTTCTTGGATGAGAAGCGAAACGTCTTCAAAACAAAACCAGAAAGTCCAGTTGCCTCCTGCAAAAGCACCTTTGGGAAAACCATGACCTGGAGGACTGAGAATCTCTACAGACCTTGAGGTCACTTCTATCCAGAAGACATTGAGACAAATGAAAAATTGGCAGGGTGGGCTTTCCATTTACAGAATCTCAGTCTCTTAAAAATCCACCAGTTCTGTCCTACCACCATACCCTGAGAAAGTGTTCTGCCCCAGCTCCGGATTTCCGAGGATATTGACACACACCAACGGTCCTTACCAAATTTATTAAGTAGCAAGGATAAACAAGACCGGCAAAGGTTGGCAACCAGCCCAGAAAACAAGATATGATAAACCAAAATACTCTGATAATAAATACGAGTTGTTTCCAGCAAGAAAGCACTAGCTGCGTGCGACTTAAATAGGCTAAGGGAGTGGCCAATTATCCTCAAGACCTATTCTCGAGTAGACCTCCTCCTCCTGAGTAGCCACTCCTGCCTTTTGGCAGCCCTGCGTTCTCGAGCATTGAGGAGAGGCTCCTCCACTTCACTCTCTCCACTTGAAGGAGCCTCTGGAGGTTCTGAAGGCCCAGGCTGAGTCTCTGCCTCTGGCATCACATCCTCTTCAGCCTCCTCGCTGTCCGACGCGAGCGCTGGCTGTGAAGGCTGCTGGCGTGACACCACACCAGCCTCCTCTTCATCGGGATCAGCCACAATCCGCGCAGGCCACTGGCGGGCCACAACAGAAAGTCAGATTGTGTACAAATTTATTTTCTGCCCACAAAACATCAGGCAAAAATCTTTTTCAACTCCTGGAGAAAGACGGCCGCTAGCGTCAACCTTGACACTTTCAATGAACTTAAGTTTTCCTGGAACAAATTAGGGGCCGTTCAGAATGTATCCACTTTAGGAATACGCTACCTGAGCTTACCTGAATATAACAGTAGGTTTCTGACAGATAAAGATACAGGAGGCTATTGTGTAAACCCAGAGCTGCAAGCTCCTTTGTTAACAGCAAATATACCCAACCGTTTGCTAGTTCACAGGAACACCGAAAGAAAATAAAGAAGTTTGTCCTCTGACATACTTTGGGGAAATATTGTTCTAAATGAGAAATGGTTCAGTGGCTGGAATTCTTGTAACAAAGGAGTCAAACGTTCCACACGCTATATAAAATGTTAAGCAGTTTGTTCTTCTCAATAAATCTTACTAAAAGGGAATGTGTGAAAAACCAGGCTTGGAAAGAATCCAAGCAGCTACTAAACCAGTATCAATGTTTCTAAAATGTTATATGAAACAAACAAGCGCATTGGGTCTCAATTCTACATCCTTGACCACGTATCTTTGTTGGTAGAAAAAAAAAAAAATCCGATTCGGTTCCAAGCTGGGAGAAAGACGCTGGAAATAAAATGGAGTCAGGCTGCAGGAAAAGAGGTCTCTGTTTATTTGGTAGCCAGAAACTAGTGACAGCAACATGTTTCTGAGGTGGCTGACAAAAGGGGGTTGAGAGTCGGTGGGTTTTTATAGATTCTTTGGGGCTTTGTGATAGAAATGCCTGTTCCCGTGGAAGAATGTGTCCTTCAATATTTTAATGGATGTTGCCAGGTTCCTATAGGGTCATGTAGGGGTCATGACTGGCTCTACAGGCAAAAGGGGAAATGCAAATCCTAGGTGTTTGTCTGAGCTAATCTTGTCAGCTTTGGCTTGCCTAATTGTGTTGCTTATTTGGAATCTCTTTGCTTATGAATAGGTTGGCCCAGTTTTTCCAAATGGATACAAAATCTCAATTCTTAAAGCCCAACCTGTTCAAGTTTCTGCTTGAGGCTGTTTTCCCAAGAGAGGAAGACTGGGACTGCTTTCTCCCTTTGTTAAGGTTTTTTTCCCTCTTCTCCTTTATGGGAAATATTCAATTCTTTATGGGAAATATTCTATCCTGCCTTTTTTTTTTTTTTTTAATATTAAGCATATAGAACATTTTAAACTGCGGAGGGAACCTTTCTACATCTTTCTATTGGTAAAATATCACTGAAATTCAGGATATAATTTTCTATTAGTAGGAAGTAGAGCCTTTTATTTCCAAACTGTGGTGCACTGTTTCCAAGAGCCAAGAGCAGGGATGAAATCCAGCAGGTTCTGACAAAATCGGTAGCGGAAATTTTGAATAGTTCAGAGAACTGGCAAATGCCACTTCTGGCTGGCCCCAGAGTGGGGTGGGAATGGGGATTTTGCAGTATCCTTCCCCTGGAGTGGGGTGGGAATGGGGATTATGCAGTATCCTTCCCCTGGAGTGGGGAGGGAATGGGGATTTTGCAGTATCCTTTCCCTGGAATGGGGTGGGAATGGGGATTTTGCAGTATCCTTTCCCTGGAGTGAGGTGCGACTGGAGATTTTGCAGTATCCTTCCCCTGGAGTGGGGTGGGAATGGAGATTTTGCAATATCCTTCCCCCAGGAGTGGGGAGGGAATGGGGATTTTGCAGTATCCTTCCCTTGGAATGGGGTGGGAATGGAGATTTTGCAGTATCCTTCCCCTGGAGTGGGGTGGGAATGGGGATTTTGCAGTATCCTTCCCCCAGGAGTGGGGAGGGAATGGAGATTTTGCAGTATCCTTCCCCTTTCATGCCCACCAAGCCACGCCCACAGAACCGGTAGTAAAAATATTTGGATTTCACCACTGGCCAAGAGATTGTGGATACCTTTTCACTTCATGTTCTTCTTTAATTGATCCTCTCCTTCCTTTAAAATTAAAAAGGTTCAGAGTTGGGGGATGCGAAAAAGATGACAATTTTTCTGACTTCTTTGGAGGCTGAAAATTCAGTGCAATCAGGAACTGAGAAATGCTATCCCACTTCCCGCTCCCTTTTCTAATCCTTTTCTCTTTGAAGTTTTTTTTTTTTAATACACACACACACAAACACACACACATATATATATATGGACAGTCGTGAGCTGCAAAAAGGCATTGGAAAGAGCTCAGCTAATGGAAACAATTTGTTTTAGAAACAGTTCAGAGATTGCTAATTTCCAAATAATAAGGAACGGCTTGCATGACAGGGTTTTACTTTCGAGATTTCTGCTGCATACCAAGTAGAAGCGAGCGGCGAATGGAAGGGAAAGAAAGAAAGAAGAAGAAAAAGAGAAAGATTTTTTTTAAAAAAAGAAAAAGAAACAGGGAGAGCAGAATGAAGCTTGCTTCCAAAGCTGCATGGACGCGAGAAGGTTAGCAAAAATGATTGGCATCATCTAAAAAATAAATAAACAATAATAATGAAATCCTGGCTGGTATATTTTCATAAGCCGCATGATTATTTTCAGCGAGTGACTGCAAAAGGGGGATATTTATGAGGTGCTCGGCCGAACGGATTGGGTAAGGGTTGTTTTTTTTTTGTTTTTTTTTAAATTTGATTTATATGCCGCCCTTCTCCGGAGACTCAGGGCGGCTTACAATGCGCTAAGCAATAGCCTTCATCCTTTTGTATATATTTATACAAAGTCAGCTTATTGCCCCCACAAACTGGGTCCTCAGGGTTGAATTGTGCAAAAGCCCTCGGTGTAACTGGAGAGGCGGTTGTGGTTTTTACTAGATAAGGGTTCAAGGCATGGAAGCTCCGAATCAGGGAAGGAAGAGCCTCCTTCCATTCCACCAGAGTGATGGCGGTATTCACTTACCTTCGCTACCGTTTCGCAAATGTGAGCGCGAACATGCCTTCTACGCATGCGTACAGCATCAAAAACAGGATTTGATGACATACGGGCAGGTGGGCGGAGCTTCCCGCAGCTGCCGCTACCAGTTTACCCGAACCGGATAGAACCGGCTAAATACCATCACTGTGATGGGGGGGGGGGTTGGAGAAGAAATGGAGGAGACAATGGTGTGTATACATCTTCAGCTTAGGGAAGAGTGGCAAGATGCACAGGTCGAGCATCGTATCATTGAGGAGAAGACGGATATGAATAACCTCCTATGTGCAAGGTTGACTTTCCTCCCTAGCGGTTAAAGCATTTGGAGGAAGAATAAATCTGGGCCAAAGGATAAACCGTCCATCGCTTGGAAGGAACTTCGAGATGCCCGCCCAAATGGAATGATGCAATGTTTCAGAGCAGGGCTTTTCAGACTTGCAATTTTGGGATTTGAAGGCCGCACATCTCCAAGGTGCCGAGTTTGAAAAAAAAAAAACGGCTTTAGAGGGTCGGCCAATGAAGACGGATCTTCAAGGTGTTGCTCTCCATGGAGAAAAGGACTAACCATCTCGCAGGGCTTGTTTGCATAAATGGCAGTTCAGGACTGTTCCCAAATGGCTTGCTTCTTTCTTTCTTTCTTTCTTTCTTCTTTCTTCTTTCTTTCTTTCTTTCTTTCTTTTCTTTCTTTCTTTCTTTCTTTCTTTTTTCCCTTCTTTCCTTCTTTCCTCCCTCCCTCCCTCCCTCCCTTCCCTTCCCTCCTTTCCCTCCCTTCCCTTCTTTCCTCCCTCCCTCCCTTCCTTCCCTCCCTCTTTCCCTCCCTCCTTCCTTCCTTCCTCCCTCCCTCCCTCCCTCTCTCTCTCTCTCTTTCTTTCTTTCTTTTTTTCTTTCTTTCTTTCTTTCTTTCTTTCTTTCTTTCTTTCTTTCTTTCTTTCTTTCTTTCTTTCTTTCTTTTTTCCTTCTGTCCTTCTTTCCTTCCTCCCTCCCCTCCCTTCCCTTCCCTTCCTTCCCCCCTTCCCTTCTTTCCTCCTTTCCTTCCTTCCTTCCCTCCCTCTTTCCCTCCCTCCCTCCCTCCTCCCTCCCTCCCTCCCTTCCCTCCTTTCTTTCTTTCTTTCTTTCTTTCTTTCTTTCTTTCTTTCTTTCTTTCTTTCTTTCTTTTCTTTCTTCTTTCTTTCTTTCTTTCTTTCTTTCTTTCTTTCCTTTCTTTCTTTCCCAATTGGTGTCATGAATTAAACTGCGCTAAATGGACCCATATTCTAAATTGGCATAAGGCACTGCCTTACGTTTGAGATACCTGATGAGAAGAGCGAAGGGATGAAGGCAAAACCGCAAAACTGCACCTCGCTTATTTTGGCCATGTCATGCAGGGGAATTTGCCAGAGAAGGCAATTCTGTTTGGAAGAGTTAGCAGTAAAAGGAATCCAGGCCACCAAAGAACATGGTGGCTGGACACCATCCAGACTGACACCAATCAGAGCATAGAACAACTCAAAGTAGCAGCACAAGATAATGGCCCATAGAATTGCCAAGAGTCAGACACGGCTGAATGGATATCCTTCTCTTCCTTTCTCCTCCTCCTCCTCCTTGCAAGCCCCACTGCCTTCTAGCATTGATGATGTTCCCTAGTTGGGTAATGAAACATCTGCAAGAAAACAACCATTCTTCCTCTTCCTCTTCCTCTTCTCTTCCTCTTCCTCTTCCTCTTCCTCTTCCTCTTCCTCTTCCTCCTCCCTCCCTCCCCTCTCCTTCCTCCTTCCTCCTTCCTCCTTCCTCCTTCCTCCTTCCTCCTCCCTCCTTCCTTCTCATCTACAGTTCTTCTTTGTGACTCTTACCTTTCTTTCTTTCTTTCTTTCTTTCTTTTCTTTCTTTCTTTCTTTCTTTCTTTCTTCCTTCCTTCCTTCCTTCCTTCCTTCCTTCCTTCCTTCCTCCCTCCCTCCCTCCCTCCCTCCCTCCCTCCCTTCCCCTGCACAACATGGCCAATGAATCATCTTCAAGAAAACAACTATTCTTCCTCTTCCTCTTCCTCCCTGCTCCCTCCTCCTCCTCCTCCTCCTCATCTACAGTTCTTCTTTGTGACTCTTACCTTTCTAGAAATGGTGAGCTCTCCACGGCGCCCTGCCTCCAACCCTACCATTGTCCAATCCAGTTCAGTCAATCCAGTAACAGCTTTAACTTCGCTGAGCAATTGTGATCTCGGCAGGCTTTAGAAGAGCTGAAATGACTCTCAAGAAATGCCCTTTGGCCGCGCTTGTGAAGGTGAAGAGATGCTTCTGGAAGCAGGGGCCTCATTTTGTCCTTCAGTAGAGGTGGACAAAATACCTGACTGTAATCTCTGATAAGGCAATGATTATGCCGACGTTTTTTCCTCCTCTCCAAAAAGAATATTTCCAAGCCACCATTCAAACAAAATAGAGACTACTGGAGTCATGCTAAGGGTTTTGTTTTCTCCCCCCCCATTATTTCCCCTTCTCCCACCTCTGTTCAATTCTGCAGCAAGCCTCCAGAAGATCAAGGCACAGATGGGGGGGAAGAAAAAAAAAAAGAAAAGAAAAGCAATACAGAAACAGAAGTTGAAGGCATTTTGACGGCAGCACACATAAAAAAAGAACAAAGCTTTCCCAGCAGAATGAGATGGAATATGTTCAACTGACCTCGGGCCAGACAGCTGTAGGAGTTGTCGATTGCAATCCTCTCTCTTGCCTACCGAAGGGGAATTGTGGGCAGCTTCAGATGGAATAAAGAAGTGCTGACAAATGAGCGCTGCACAACCGTTGTGATGCCAGAAACAGGCGCGAGGGCCTAAACTAGCTCCCAAGGTTAGGGACTTTGCAGAGAAAACGAGAACGGCGGTGGACAATTAAGGATGCAGCTACTGGTATTCCAAGCTAGCTTGCTGCTCAGAGGTTCTCCAGATGACAATCTGTGGGTTCCATCAGTCTCCTTTTCCCCCCTCCTCCTCTTCTCCCTGCCACTAGAAAAGCAGGAAGAATTGTGTAGCTGAATGTTTGTGAAGAGCTCCTCTGGCTATAGAATAATTTGCAGGATGGATAGAATCTCTGGTTGAGTTCCCTTATTACAAAAGTTGCCATCAGCTGGTTTCTGGTCTTGATATAAACTTCGTTGGGATAACAGAGTTGGAAGGGGGCTTGGAGGTCTTCTAGTCCAACTCTCTGCCCAGGCAGGAGACCCTACACCATTTTAGACAAGTGGTTGTCCAATCTCTTCTTAAAAACCTCCAGTGTTGGAGTACCCATAACTTCCATTCTACTGGTTAATTCTTCTCACCGTCTGGAAATTTCTCCTTGGTTCTAGGTTGCTTCTCTCCTTGATTGAGTTCCACCCGTTGCTTCTTCGGGTGCTTTGGAAGATAAGTTGACTCCCCCTCTTCTTTGTGGTAGCCCCTCAAACATTGGAAGACTGCTATCATGTCACCACTACTCCTTCTTTTCATCAAACTAGACGTACCCAGTTCCTCCAACCGTTCTTCATATGTTTTAGCCTCCAGTCCCCTAATCATCTTTGTTGCTCTTCTCTGCACTCTTTCTAGAATCTCGACATTGTTTTATATATTGTGGTGGCAAAAAGCTTTGTTGTGGGCCACGCTTTCAAAAAAGCACTGCATTTTTTACGATTACATCTATCTATCTCCGTCTCTCTCTCTCTCTCTCTCTCTCTCTCTCTCTCTCTCTCTCTCTCTCTCTCTCTATCTATCTATCTCTATCTATCTATCTATGTCTATTTATCTCTCTATCTCTCTATCTCTCTATCTCTCTATCTCTCTATCTCTCTATCTATCTATCATCTGTCTGTCTGTCTGTCTGTCTGTCTGTCTGTCTGTCTATCTCTATTGTCCTATCATCTATCTACATCTGCATCTCCCTCTCCCTCCCTCCTCTCCTCAACCATTGATATAGCCACCCACCTTAGATGGAATTCTACTATGGAAAATTAAGGAAAATTAATCTAAGGTCTCCACATAGGAAGGGAAGGAGGAGAATTTGAAACAGAACGGATAAAGAAAGGTGCCAATCAGGGGACGGGCCCCTCAACAATACCTGCCTCCCGTATCGTCTCTTGATAACATGTTTATTCCGTCCATCCTTTCGGTGCCAACTTGGTTTGGTCCCCCCACCCATGACCAAGGCCCCCTTAAGTCCTCCTTGATTATACCAGCCTTGAGGTGAGCTTATCCACTCATTTTGACCTTGTTCAAGGGCAGTCTTGGGGTGCAAAGGATTGGCCGGGTTTTATCAGCCATTACCTGTGGTGATTTGAAGTTGAGGCGACAGATGCCAAATTCAGATTGGCAACACTCAAAGCCCCAGTTTTGGACAAGAGAGTTCTTGGTCAGCTTGAGGGAGGGCGGAGGGTACTTTGACTCCTTGGGTGGGGAAAAGCCCACAGATCTTTGTTCTTCTGAATGTGTGCCTCTTAAATGGTGAAACTGTAAAGCATGAATATTCATCTAGAATATTCTAGATGCTAGCCCTCTTCCCCGCCATGCATTATAGATAGACACATAGAAAGACAGAAAGAAAGAAAGATAGACAGAAAGAAAGATAGACAGAAAGAAAGATAGACAGAAAGAAAGATAGATATAGATAAATAGATAGATAGATAGATAAATAGAGAGATGATAGATAGTGAGATAGATGCAGATCAGGGATGAAATCCAGCAGATTCTGACAGGTTCCTCAGAATCAGTAGTGGAAATTTTGAGCAGTTCGGAGAACAGGCAAATACCACCTCTGGCTGTACCCAGAGTGGGGTGGGAATGGAGATTTTGCAGTATCCTTCCCCTGCCACGCCCACCAAGCCACACCACACCCACCAAGCCACGCCCACAGAACCGGTAGTAAAAAAAAATTGGATTTCACCACTGCTATAGATAGATATAGATCAGGAATCGGCAACCTGCGGCTCTGGAGCTGCATGTGGCTCTTTCATCCCTCTGCTGCGGCTCCCTATCGCCAGTCAGCTCCACAATTGATAGGTCTTTCAGTTAGGATGGGTAGAGGAAAAAGGACACTGCACTAGGAGGAGACACTAAGGTGGTGGTGGTGGGGAAACTGGACTTCTGGTTGGCTCCAGAATTGAATGGGGGGCTTCCGGTTAGGGCCTTTGTGGGTCTTTGAGTGTTTAAGGTTGCCGACCCCTGGGTTAAATAGACAGATAGATGGACATAGATAGACGAATAGATAGATGGATAGATAGAGAGACAGATAGATAGATGGATGGATAGATAGACAGATAGATAATAAATGGATGGATTTAAGAGCCTTGGTGGTGCAGCGGACTAAAGTGCTGTTAAGTAGCACTTAGCTGCCAGCTGCCTGCAATTACTGCGAGTTCAAATCTCACCAGGCTCAAGGTTGACTCAGCCTTCCATCCTTTCGAGGTAGGTAAAATGAGGACCCGGATTGTGGGGGCAATAAACTGACTTTGTATAAAAAAGAACACCGCTTAGGGGGGGCCGAAAGCCCTACTAAGCAGGTATATACAAAAGTATGAAGGCTATTGCTTAACGCATTGCAAGCCGCCCTGAGTCTCCGGAGAAAGGGCGGCATATAAATCGAACCAATAAATAAATAAATAAATAAAAACAATAAAATAAATAAATGGATCCTGTTTCATGAGGAGAGAGTGAGGAAGGGGATTGCTATCTCTGCATTTCCCTCAGAGAAACTGGGAAGGAAATAATCACCTTACGGGGAAAAAAAAGAAAAAAGAAAAAAAGAAAAAAAATGCTCTCACATTCTTTCTTTACTCTATTTCTCTCTAAGGAGCCCAGAGCAGTTTCCAAGACAGCAATCAAAACAATCTTAAATAAAGCTATCACAATAAAACCAACAGTCCCTAAAAGGAATGCTTGCCAAAATTAAACGAACTTAATTTAAAAATAAATAAATAAATAAAAATAAAACAGGAAAGCAATATCACAGGCCATCCAAAAGACAGCTCCCCACACCGCTGAACCTCACCGATCTCAAACACAGGTAGTCCTCAACTTACGGCCACAACTGAGCCTCACATTTCTGTCGCTAAATGAGACATCCATTAAGTGAGTTATAACCTTTCTTGCCACAGTTGTTAAGCGAATCACTGCGGTTGTTGAATTAGGAACCCGGTTGTTAAGTGAGTCTCCACCCCCCTTGACTTTTTTTATCAGAAGGTCAGAAAAGGGGATTGTGTGACCTCCGGGACAAAATCGTCATAAATGTGAGTCAGTTGTCAAGCGTCTGAATGTAAATCACGTGACCTCGGGGATGCTGTAAGGGTCATAAGTGCGAAAAACGGTCGTAAGTCACTATTTTCAATGCTGTCGTAACTTTGAACAGTCACTAAATGAATGGATGTGAGTCCAGGACTACGTGTATTCTCAAGCTACTTTTAGGGAGACGTGGGAAAAGATTAAACTCAACAAAATCCAAGTTACAGATTAACAGAGTTGGAAGGGACCTTGTAGGTCATCTAGTCCAACCCACCGCCCAAGCAGGAGACCCTACACCATTTCTGATGGATGGCAGTCCAGTCTTTTCTTGAAAGCTTCCAGTGATGAAGCTCCCACAACTTCTGAAGGCAAGCCATTCCATTGAATATAGAATAACAGTGTTGGAAGGGACCTTGTAGGTCATCTAGTTCAACCCCCCGCCCAAGCAGGAGACTCTACACCATTTCTGATGGATGGCAGTCTAGTCTCTTCTTGAAAGCCTCCAGTGACGAACCTCCCACAACTTCCGAAGGCAAGGTTGTCCTTTGCTTTCCAACTTCTTCCTTTTTCAAAGTCGATCCCCTGTCCTTTTTTTTTTTAAATCATATATTTATTTTGCCAACACAATGTCTTACAAGAACTACCATATTTTTCGGACTATAAGACGCACCAGAGTATAAGACGCACCAAGATTTCGAAGAGGTAAACAAGGAAAAAAACAGTTTTTGCCCTCCCCGGCCCCCAGGAGCACTCTGCAGGCCTCCCAAATCCTTTGCGTGTCCCGTTTTTCACAAAAACAGGAAGCGCAGAGGGCCTGCAGAGTGCTCCTCAGGGCTGGGGAGAGCAAGAATGTGACACGTGGGGGGGTTTGGGAGGCCAAAAATGGGCCCGTTTTTCAGAAAAATGGGATGTGCAGAGAGTTTGGGAGGCCTGCAGAGTACTCCTGGGGGCTGGGGAGGGCAAAAAATTCCCATTTTTGTGAAAAATGGGCCTGTTTTTGTCCTCCTCCCCACACACATCATATTTTTGCCCTCCCCAGGCCCCAGGAGCACTCCGCAGGCCTCCCAAACCCTCTGTGCATCCTGTTTTTGTGAAAAACGGGCCTCCTTTTGGTGGGGTTTCGGGAGGCCAAAAATGGCTGTATTCGGTGTATAAGACGCACCAACATTTCCACCCTTTTTTAGGGTGGAAAAAAGTGTGTCTTATAGTCCAAAAGGTACGGTAGTTTCCCCAAGCATCTCAGGTATTCCTGGGTAAGGGGAAGTTTGGTCTCTCTCAATTTCAAAGAGAGTTGACGTGAGTGACAGGTATTTTTGCAATCTTGACTGACCAGATTGCTCAAGCTTCCCTTTCCCCGGTTCTCCCTTCCTGAGGATGCAAATCAGTCTCTACCAGGTTGACTGAGTAGATTACCTGAGCTATAAATCTACAGGGATGGTCTGTTTTGACTCTCTGGGTAGCAATGTTCAAAATTCCCTACTTACGCCTTTCAGGTATTAACCAAGATCTAAAATTCCCTGGTCTCCCTCTGTAAACCTCTAGTTGAGGGAAATCGTCACAGGGGTGGGTGGAGAAAGTGAAGGAGAAGGAAGTTGAAACAACATTTCAATAAACCCAATAAACATTCCCTTGAACAATTCTGTACAGGGGTGAGATGCTCCCGGTTCGGACCGGATCACCCAATCCGGTAGCGATGGCGGTGGGTGGTTCGGAGAACCGGTAGCAAAAATCTCTGTGCCTCCCCATCATGCCCAGCTGAGCCACACGATCATCAGAGGCTTTTTTTCTTTTTTACTTTTAAAAGCATTTTTTCTACAACCTCTTCCGACGAAAAAATGCTTTTAATAGTTAAAAAAAAAAGCCTCTGATGATCGCGCAACTCAGCTGGGATCGTCAGAGGCTTTTCAAAGCAATTTTTTTTTGCAACCTCTTGGCTTAAGAGGTGGTAAAAAAATGCTTTGAAAAGTCTCTGGCGATCCCAGCTGAGTTGCCTGATCAGTAGAGAAGCATTTTTTAAAAAGCTTCTCTGGCGATCCCAGCTGAGTTGCCTGATCGGCAGAGGCTTTTCAAAGCATTAGAAAAAATGCTTTGAAAAGTTTTTTTTAAAAAAAGTTGGCCACACCCACCCAGTCACATTACTCCTCCCCCACCAAGCCACGCCCACAGAACCGGTAGTAACAAATTTTACATTTCACCCCTGACAGGTAGGTATTAAAAACCAGGATCCACAAGCACCGGCTGGCAGTCAAACGCCACAATCACAAATCTCTACCCACACCGACACCAAACAGCACCGGTTTGATTGGAACAACACAAAAATAATTGGCCACATTACCACCCGCCATGCTCATCACTTCAACAAAGCTTGGCTTGCCATAAGCCATTCCACCAACAGACACTTTGACCTACAACCAGCCTACAAACCCCTCAGAATCCACATCAACCACACAGTCAACCAGAGATGGCACCAACTCATGCAAGACCCCTCAACCAGCAGTTCACCTTTCAACAACCTTCACCTGATGTAACTTTCCCATCACAAGACCCATCACAAGACCCTCACTTGAACACACTCACACCTGACCCATCTCAAGACCCATCTCAAGACCTTCACTTGAACACACCCACACCTGTCCCATCACAAGACCCTCACTTGACATATGACCCATCTCAAGACCCATCTCAAGATCCCACTGATGACTCACACCTGACTCATCTCAAGGCCCATCACAAGACCCTCACCTGACACACCCACACCTGTCCCATCACAAGACCCTCACTTGACACACCCACACCTGTCCCATCACAAGACCCTCACTTGACACACCCACACTTGACCCATCACAAGACCCTCACTTGACACATCCACACCTGTCCCATCACAAGACCCTCACTTGACACACCCACACTTGACCCATCACAAGAACCTCACTTGACATATGACTCATCTCAAGACCCATCTCAAGATCCCCACTGATGACTCACACCTGACTCATCTCAAGACCCATTACAAGAATCTCACTTGACACATCCACACCTGTCCCATCACAAGACCCTCACTTGACACACCCAGACCTGCCCCATCACAGGACCCTCACTTGACACATCCACACCTGTCCCATCACAAGACCCTCACTTGACACACCCAGACCTGACCCATCCCAAGACCCTCACTTGACACACCCAGACCTGACCCATCCCAAGACCCATCTCAAGGCCCTCACCTGAACACACCCACCCCTGTCCCATCACAAGACCCTCACTTGACACACCCACCCCTGTCCCATCACAAGACCCTCACTTGACACACCCAGACCTGACCCATCCCAAGACCCTCACTTGACACACCCAGACCTGTCCCATCACAAGACCCTCACTTGACACATCCACACCTGTCCCATCACAAGACCCTCACTTGACACACCCAGACCTGACCCATCACAAGACCCTCACTTGACACACCCAGACCTGACCCATCCCAAGACCCATCTCAAGGCCCTCACCTGAACACACCCACCCCTGTCCCATCATAAGACTCTCACTTGACACACCCAGACCTGACCCATCACAAGACCCTCACTTGACACACCCAGACCTGACCCATCCCAAGACCCATCTCAAGGCCCTCACTTGAACACACCCACCCCTGTCCCATCACAAGACCCTCACTTGACACACCCACACTTGACCCATCACAAGAACCTCACTTGACATATGACTCATCTCAAGACCCATCTCAAGATTCCCACTGATGACTCACACCTGACTCATCTCAAGACCCATCTCAAGATTCCCACTGATGACTCACACCTGACTCATCTCAAGACCCATTACAAGAATCTCACTTGATATACCCACACCTGCCCCATCACAAGACCTGCCCCATCACAAGAACCTCACTTGACATGTGACCCATCTCAAAACCCATCTCAAGACTCACACTGATGACTCACACCTGACCCATTTTAAGACCCATCTCAAGACCCTCACTTGACACACCCACACCTGCCTGTCCCATTTAGTGATGGTTCAAAGTTAGAACAGCACTGAAGAAGTATCTTGTGACCACTTTTCACACTTAAGAATATTACAGCATCCCTTTGTCACGTCATCAAAATCCAGACCCTTGGCAACTGATTCATACTTACGACGGTTGCAGTGTTCTGGGGGTCATCTGAGCCCCTTTTTCTGACCTTCAGACAAGCAAAGTCAACGGGGAAACCAGATTCACTTAACAACCAAATGACTAAGTGACCAGCTGCAGTGATTCACCAAACGACAGTGGCAAGAAAGCAATTACTGTAAAATGGAGCAAAATTCATTCCACAAGACTTAGACTAACTTTATTGTCACTTTGAATGCGCGCTAATCGGCGTACATTAAAAATGAAATTCCGTTGCATACAGCTCTCAAAGGGCCACCGCTTCCAATAGACACTACACAAACACGACAAAACAGATGTATAAATAAATGTGTCTCCCTTTGCAACAGAAATTTGGGGTTTACTTGTGGTTGTCATTCAAGGACTCCCTGCATTTGTGTCAACACTGTAGTTGAAAAACCACCAGCTGAAGTCCTGCCTCCCAGGTAGTGCTTTAAATACAAAGGAGAGAAACTGAAATATTCAGAAGGTGAATTTTTTTTTTTGAAACATTGTGTAATTCCCGAGTACAATTTTGCAAGTAGGTCAGACTGTGTTACGAATAACACCGCTGAAATTTTGCTCGGAGGATTCAAGCGTAAGATTATAATGAAGGAAGAATGTCCTTGCCCAGTTTCTTATTTCTCCCCCCCCAAAAAACAAAATAATTAGATGCTTTAAGAACTCTGAAAATAGAGCATAATATCCATATTTCTTTCCCAGAAGTGCATATGGGTAAACTCTTGGTTGTAACCCACCTGTCCTTAGCTAATTCATAGTTTTCATGAAATACAATATGCAATACGTACTATATGTAATACAAACTAATTGAAGTCATTCGGTTATGAAAGTCATAAATCATTGCTGTGTACATTGACTGTCACGGTGTTGATACAATATCGCAAGATACACATGCTTACACACCCACATACGACCCTATTAAAAAAAAAACTTTAAAGAGGAGAGTGCTTCTTTTTATAGATTTAAAAGTATGGGCTGTTATTGGCTTATAAGTCACATTTTCGTAAACCTCCTAATTGCTTGACAGGTTTTTAATGTCAGGGTTCCAAGTAACACCCCCAACAAAAGAAAACTCTGAGGTTTGAGTATCTTCATAGTTATATTTTATTAGAGATGTCCTATTGGCACATCTGGGAAAACCCAAATCTGAAAGCTTCCAGGTTTCCCCTACAAAAAGAAAAGTCCAAGTCCCTTTCCCCTGCACCCACATGTCCATCACGTGGTCCAATCAAAGCATGGTCCCAACTGGAGATGCCTCCCAGTTCCAGCCTCCCAGGTGCAGGGCAAGATGACCTTGACTCTCTGAGAAAGGAATGTTATTATGACTACATATCACCCATGCTCCATACAAACCCTCCTCCCAATTTCCCACAGTAGTAAATGTGGCAGGCCTGAAGGCCCAATGCAAAAGATGGCTTCCAGGTCTACAGGCCGCCCTCCCCCCATCAGAAAAGTGTATCCTGAAACGAGAGTAGCATAGTGGTTAAGCATCCAGTATACTAACCACTTATCTTGATGGTCCATGGACCTACAAGTATTGAAATCGAGCATTGAAAACAGCACCACCAAATATTTTGCTAAGAAATTTTTTGGGATCCCCTACAAAGGATTGTCCCAAAGGTGCTTTTTCAAGAGGTAGAAGAGCTGGAGAAGCTTCTTGGATGAGAAGTGAAACGTCTTCAAAGAAAAACCAAGAAAGTTCAGTTGCCTCTTGAAAAAGCACCTTTGGGTCAACCATGACCTGGAGGACTGAGAATCTCCATAGACACCTACAGAGGATGGTTTCTCGATGTATAAATCTGCCAAGCTTGTCACATTAAGATCTCACCACATGGCAAGGAAGAAAACTGAGAACTTGGTCAAAGCAACCAATGTTGCCAGTGGGCGTATATAGACATAATCCGGACGTAGGGTGTAACTTGTTTGTCTTCCTCAAGCCAGTGGTGAAATTCAAATTTTTTTACTACCAGTTCTGTGCTCGTGGCTTGGTGGGCGTGGTGTGGCTTGGTGGGCGTGGCTTGGTGGGCATGGCAGGGGAAGGATATTGCAAAATCCCCATTCCCTCCCCACTCCTGGGGCCAGTCAGAGGTGGTATTTGCCGGTTCGCTGAACTACTCAAAATTTCCGCTACCGGTTCTCCAGAACCTGTCAGAACCTGCTGGATTTTTTTTTTAAAATTTGATTTATATGCCGCCCTTCTCCGGAGACTCAGGGCGGCTTATAGTGCGTTAAGCAATAGCCTTCATACTTTTGTATATTTATACAAAGTCAGCTTATTGCCCCCACAAACTGGGTCCTCAATTTACCTACCTTAGAAAGGATGGAAGGCTGAATCAACCTTGAGCCTGGTGAGATTCGAACTTACAGTAATTGCAGACAGCTGGTGTTAATCACAATGCTATCAGTCTGCTGAGCCACCAGGCCCTCTATTTCACCCCTGCCTCAAGCCCCTTCTTCTAATATGGCCATTGGAAGATTCTGACTTCGTTTTTATAAAAAAAAGATTGTCCTAGATTATTCTTTTTCTTCCCCATTCAATATTTATTTTATTTCCAACGTTAAAATACAAATTTCAAAACAAACAAACAAAAACCCCAACAACACAGCAAAACTAAATAGGACAAGGAGAAAAAAAAATGTGGATTAAAAAAAGAAGAAAAAAAACCCACATATAGATTGTTCCTCCTAGGTGAATATGGATAAATATATTTCAACAATAATAGTTTCCCTCCACCTTGCAAAGCAGGGCCACAATTTATGAGCTTCTACATCCTGTTTACCCTACAATCTATCTACTGTAAAAAAACAGGTAAACCCAACATCAAAGCTAAACTTCAAAGCTGTCTTATTGATATCGTATTTAACTAGCACAAAGTCCACAACTGCTTCTAATCAACCATAACCCACTGCAGTACTTAGCTCTGATCCATCCAGGATCTGTTGTAGATTGTCCTTGATAGGAATCCAATGTTGCATCCAGTTTTGGTCACCATGATATAAAAAATATGTGGAGACTCTAGAAAGAGTGCAGAGAAGAGCAACCAAGATGATTAGGGGACTGGAGGCTAAAGCATATGAAGAACGGTTGCAGGAATTGAGTATGTCTGGTTTAAGGAAAAGAAGGAGTAGGGGTGACCAGTCTTCCAATATTTGAGGAGCTGCCACAAGGAAGAGGGAGTCAAGCTATTCTCCAAAGCTTGAGAAGGTGGGACGAGAAGCAATGGATGGAAACTAATCAAGGAGAGAAGCAACCTAGAACTAAGGAGAAATTTCCCAACAGTGAGAACAATTCATCAGTGGAATGAATTGTCTTCAGAAGTTATGGGCACTCTGATGGCCAGAATCTACTGTACAATACTAGCACTGTTTAAAATAGTATATATGTTATTTTGTTTTTACTTTTGTTTTAAGGCAAGTGGAATGCCAGGACAATTACACTGTATTCAATATAGGTAAAGGTAAAGATAAAGGTTACCCTCGCACATATGTGCTAGTCGTTCCCGACTCTAGGGGGCAGTGCTCATCTCCGTTTCAAAGCCGAAGAGCCAGCGCTGTCCGAAGACGTCTCCGTGGTCATGTGGCTGGCATGACTCAATGCCAAAGGCGCACGGAACGCTGTTACCTTCCCACCAAAGGTGGTCCCTATTTTTCTACTAAGTGCTTTTGAACTGCTCGGTTAGCAGAAGCTGGGAGAAGTCACAGGAGCTCACCCCATTACGTGGCACTAGGGATTCGAAACCACTGAACTGCCGACCTTTCGATCGACAAGCTCAGCGTCTTAGCCACTGAGCCACCGCATCCCTCACTGTACAACACTAGCACTGTTTAAAATAGTATATATGTTATTTTGTTTTTACTTTTGTTTTAAGGCAAGTGGATTGCCAGGACAATTACACTGTATTCAATATATTTATATGTAAACAATAAAAATATATCTTAAAAAAAAGAAGAAGTTATGGTTGGACAATCATTTGTCTGAAATGGTGTAGGATTTCCTGCCTCAGCAGGAGTTGGACTAGAAGACTTCCAAGATCCCTTCCAACTTTTGTTATTCTGTTATTCAGAATGGAGCATATACCCAAAGTACAGCGATAGGTAGCAGCATCACAGAAAATCTCTTCAGTCTTCCCGTAGTCTTCCTTTGTCTCCTTAATACAGCAATTCTTCCCTGCCTTCATCCAGCAAAAGGAAGATGGCCATGGATGAATAGAGGCCTGATGGCTGTTGAGTGGGTATTTTTGTTCTCCCTCTTTTGAAAAGGAAAAAGAAAAAGAAAAAGAAAAAGAAAAAGAAAAGCTATTTTGGATTGTTTGTTTTTCTTCTTCTTTTTTAAACTCTGAGCTAGCAGAGTTGCTGCGCACTGCAGCAAAAAAACCCTTTTCATTCTGCAGATGCAATGCCGGATTTTGAGTGCAATCCAGTTTAGGTTTTTTTTCTTCTTCTTCTTTCTCTCTCTCTCTCTCTCTCTCCCCCCAAGAGTGCGTACACATTGTGTTTCTTTCCAGCAGAAGTTAATTCAACCCAGCTGCAAACCGCTGGGAAAGAGAGGCTCAGTTTGGCAACACGAAGACCCGTTGCTGCCTCCGAGAAGTTTCTTCGTTCCAAATGCTACTGGTGCTAACAAAAGGCTACTTTGCTTGCTCAGATGTAATAATTCCTGATTCCCTCTGAACTGCAGAAAGCCAATTAGCAAGTGGTGGCTGGAACACGCAGGAAAGGAAGAGGGAGGGAGCCCTATAAAAGAGGAGGAGGAAGAGGAGGAGGAAAAAGGAGGACTCCGAACGAGATTTGCTAATGAGGGCAAAATGTCATTTTAGAAGTTGTGCGGTTGAAAATTCCTGAAGGGTGTCACTTTCATAGGAATTGACAGCCAACATCGATGCACGCACATTGACTGTGGATGTGTTGGAAGAAATGTCCATCTGGGTTCAGTTCCAAGACACTAGGAAACATGGAGATTGCTTGAAAAGATGGTTTAATGGTGGACAGCATCACGTGGTTTTGAGGTCCTGAGCAAAAAGGCACATGGGAGGGAGAGAGAGAGAGAGAGAGGGAGGGAGGGAGGGAGGGAGGGAGGGAGGGAGAGAGAGAGAGAGACCGAGAGAGAGACCGAGAGGGAGGGATATACACCCTCTGTTGGGCTTTGAATTTGAACTCGAATTCTGATTGGTTGTCAGACTCCCATGGGGCCATGTACAGGTAACTATGTAGGTTGCCTTTTGAGTCCCAGGCTTGGTTGAGCCTTACTGGGTGATGTAATTTCCCCAGGTGCCATGTGGTGAGTTCTGTTGCTAGATGAGTAGGGGGCAGTGGTGGTATTCAGCCGGTTCTATCCGGTTTGAGTGAACTGGTAGTGGTGGCTGTGGGAGGCTCCACCCACCCGCCCGGATGCCATCATGTCCCATTTTTGATGCTCTGGGCATGCGCAGAAGGTGCACGCTCCCATTTGCGAACCGGTAGCAAATACCATCCCTAGTAGAGGGCTAATCCTACCTTTGTTAGATCTTAGGTGAGGGCATTTGCTTATGAATAGAGCTAGCCATCTCTTTATCTCTTAAGTGCTGACATCTGCTATGGGCTATTGAGGAGGGTGGAGGCTATTAAGAGTGAGTCTGCTTCCTGCCTCTAAAAACATGTTTCTACATTTCTCATCCAGGGAAATATAATATTCTGCCTTTTTAATATTTCCTAGAATATTTCATTCTTCTAGAAGAGGGGAGGGTGCTAACTTCCTACAGATGTCTGCTTGGAAACTGAAGCCTGCTACCATGTTGCTTTGCTAAGTAGTGAGACATCCATCCATTTGCCTTTTCTCTTCTCACTTCTCGGCAGTTTTGGGAAAACGCATTAGGTCTTTGTCGGCAGGTGAAATTCTGCTCCCACACCTGCTCCTGCCATTTCTTTGCTCTTCCTCTGCATCTTTACAAAGACAATCCAGATAATAGATCTTTGGGGGGGGGGAAACAACTGAACCAGCTGGATGTTAGAAAACAGAATGGCCAGTTCCAGTAGAGAAGAAGGATCTTGAAAATTTCATAGTCCTACAAAAGACAAATTTGAAGAGGAACCACATCTTTCCTTGCAGGGTATGCTGGACAGGGCTAGTCTAGTGAAGAGGAGGTCCAGGGGAGACAAGATAACAGTTTTCCAATATTTCACAGAGAGGAAGGAATTTTCCAAATCATCCGAAGGCCAGACAAGGAACAATGGATGGAAACTGACCAAGGAGAGATTCAACCTGGAAATAAGGAGGAATTTCCTGACAGTGAGAACAATCAACCAATGGAACAGAAGTTGCCTTCAGAAGTTGTGGGAGCTTCATCCCTGGAGGCTTTCAAGAAGAGATTGGACTGCCATCTGTCAGAAATGGTGTAGGGTCTCCTGCATTGGCTGGGAGTTGGACTAGATGACCTACAAGCTCCCTTCCAACTCTTAATCTGTATTCCAGGGGTGTCCAACCTTGGCAACTTTATGACTGGTAGACTTCAACTCCCAGAATTCCTCAGCCAGCCAATTCTGGGAGTTGAAGTCCACAAGTCATAAAGTTGTCAAGCTTGGGGATCCCGGCTTTATTCTACTTCATTCTACTGTATTCTACCTTCAGCCCACTCTTCTGCAAATGCTCAACCAATCTCTTGATCTGCTTTAGAAGCAAACCATCTTCGCAGCAATTAAAAAGGGACAATTTAGCTTTTTGGAAAGCTTAAAGTCAAGACTGATTAGATTGGAGTAACAGAGTTGGAAGGGACCTTGTAGGTCATCTAGTCTAACCTCCTGGCCAAGCAGGAGACCCTACACCATTTCTGACAAATGGTAAATCCAGTCTCTCTTGAAAGTCTCCAGTGATGAAGCTCCCACAACTTCTGAAGGCAACTTCTGTTCCATGGGTTGATGGTTCTCACTGTCAGAAAATTTCTCCTTATTTTTGGATCTCTCCTTGGTCAGTTTCCATCCATTATTCCTTGTCTTGACCCCTTCTTCTCTGTGGGAGCCCTTCAAATATTGGAAGACTGCTATCATGTCTTCCCTGGTCCTTCTCTTCACTAGACCAGCCATGCCCAGTTCCAGCAACTGTTCTTTGTATGTTTTAGCCTCCGGCCCCCTAATCCTCTTTGTTGCTCTTCTCTGCACTCTTTCTAGAGTCTCCACATCTTTTTTGTAGTGTGGTGACCAAAACTGGATGCAATATTGTAGATGTGATCTTACTAAGGCTTTATAGAGTGGTATTAGTACCTCCCTTGATCTTGATTGTATCCCTCTTTTCATGCAATTTAGGATTGGATTGGCTGGTTGGGACTCCATGGGACTTCAAGGTTGAAGAGTTGATTTTATCCTGCTGGAAGTCTGAATATGTACAACACTTCTTCCTTGGTGGTTTAGTAGACTGTTTTATTGTTGCACTATTATTAGTTTTTAGTTGTGTTAGAGTACCGTTGGTAGTTAGTAACCTGATAAGAGTCAGATATGATTGGAGCAGTTTGTTAGCCTAGTTTTTTCTTTTTTAAAAAAGTGAGAGGTAGATAGAGAGATACAGGTAGCCCCTGACTTACAACAAGTTTGTTTAGTGACCGTTTGAAGTTACAACACCACTCAAAAAGTGACTTATGAATATTTCCCACACTTACGACTGTTGCAGTATTTTTATTTATTTATTTATTTATTTATTTGTTTGTTTGTTTGTTTGTTTGTTTGTTTGTTTGTTTGTTTATTTATTTATTTATTTATTTATTTATTTATTTATTTATTTATTTATTTATTTTGTATACCGCCCTTCTCCCAAAAGTATCCTTATGGTCACATGATCAAAATTCAAAGATGTGGCAACTGAGAAGTATTTATATGTTGTAACGTCTATTAAGAAGAGACGAGGTGGCGCAGTGATTAGAGTGTAGTACTGCAGGGTTACTTCTGCTGCCTGCCAGCTGCCTGCAGTTCGGCAGTTCAAATCTCACCGGCTCAAGGTTGACTCAGCCTTCCATCCTTCCGAGGTGGGTAAAATGAGGACCCAGATTGTTGGGGGGGCAATATGATGAGTCTGTAAACTGCTTAGAGAGGGCTGTAAAAATACTGTGAAGTGGTATATAAGTCTTAAGTACTAATGCTGGTGCTATTGTTCCTTCCTTCCTTCCTTCCTTCCTTCCTTCCTTCCTTCCTTCCTTCCTTCCTTCCTTCCTTCCTTCCTTCCCTCCCTCCTTTCCATCCATCCATCTATCCATCCATCCACCCATCCATCCATCCATCCATGGTACACAATGGTTATAAGAGCCTTGATAGTACAGGGGTTTAGTGCACCCTGTTATTAACACAGCTGCCTGCAATTTCTGCTGGTTCGAATCTCTCCAAGGCTCAAGGTTGACTCAGCCTTCCATCCTTTCTAAGGTAGGTGAAATGAGGACCCAGTTTGTGGGGGCAATAAGCTGACTTTGTATAAATATACAAAAGTATGAAGGCTATTGCTTAACGCATTGTAAACCGCCCTGAGTCTCCGGAGAAGGGCGGCATATAAATCAAATTAATATATATATATATATAGTAGTGCAGGCTAACTCTGCCAAATGCCAGCAGTTCGATTCTCACCAGCTCAAGGTTGACTCAGTCTTCCATCCTTCCGATGTCTGTCAAATGAGGTCCCGGATTGTTGGGGGCAAGAGGCTGATTCTATAAACTGCTTAAAGAGGGCTGTAAAAGCACTGTGAAGCGGTATGTAAGTAAGTGCTATTGCTACGTCTCAGGATTATATGATTCCCTTTTGTGACCTTCTGAGAAGCAAAGTCAATGGGGAATCAGACTCACCTAACTATGGTGTTAGTAGTTTAACACCTGCAGAAATTCACTTAACAACTGTGTCAATAAAGGTCGTAAAGTGGGACATAACTCTCTTAACCACTGTCTCAGGTGTCTAATCAGCATTGTGTCTATTAAGCTGGGATTTATGGTTTATACATGCAAAGATTGATATTCCTTCAGCATTAAACTCAAAACAGCCAATGTTGGGTTTGTACATGTTTTTTTCCATTCAGTCTCTGATTTTCTTAGCTTCAAGAATTTGGGTTCAGGATAAGGAAGAATAATTTTCTGCATCTACCCAAGGTTGAGCGGAAAAAAAGTATTAGCAAATATTGATAAAAGCTCTTGTTTTTATTGGCCAAGTAGACCTTCTGTGAGATGGGAGAAGAGGACAGGTACAAGGAAGCTGTGATTACAACTGCAGCATTTACTCTTTGACTCAAATAAAGTATATATAAAATAATCCCATAAATACTTTGATTAATGGATTTATTTCTGAACAGGTTATGTAAAAAAGGAACTTTGAACTCAGCCAGTTTATATTTGCACTGGTTCTTTGGCACGAAGTCGTGGTAGACTTTCAAGTTTCCTCCTACGCTGATTGTATTTCAGCCTCGATTTTAACTTTGTTTAATTTAATTTTAATCTGGTTACGTTCCTTTGGGTATCTTCTACTTGCAGACATTTTCTTAATCGGTTCTTTATGTCTTCTATTTTGTAAACTGCTGAGTCTCCTTCGGGATTTGGTATTCTGAAAATGCAGCTGTTAATAATGTGCTATGTATATTGTTATATTATATTATATTATATTATATTATATTATATTATATTATATTATATTATATTATATTATATTATATTATATTATATTATATTATATTATATTATATTATATTATAATATTATATTATTATTTCAATTATGATTGAACTTTCCAGAGCAATATCTAAAAGACTTACTTCATATCTGAAGGTATTGAATTTATCAGACTTAAGCACCCTAATTTTACAAAAAAACAAAAACAAACCCAACAACAACCAAAACCAACCAGTTTTGGAATTGTCTATATTCTTGGATGCCATCTTAATAACACCCAGATCCAGTGGTGGGCCAATCTGCGCACGCACAATACATTTGAAAACAGCACCTTCTCCTGCAGCTCCAGTGAATAAAACAGCTGAGGTGTGGCAATCCACTCTGCTGCGCCGATCAGCTGGGCTTCAAACAAAGGAAATAAAGGTACTGTGTTTCCCCAAAAATAAGACCCTGTCTTATATTTTTTTGAACTCTGATATAAGTGCTTGGCCTTACTGCCATGCACTCAAAAGCCCAATTGGGCTTATTATCAGGGGGTGTCTTATTTTGGGGGAAACAGCGTATCTATCTATCTATCTATCTATCTATCTATCTATCTATCTATCTATCTATCGTGTTTCCCCAAAAATAAGACCCTGTCTTATATTTTTTTGACCTCTGAAATAAGCACTTGGCCTTACTGCCATGCACTCAGAAGCCTAATTGGGCTTATTATCAGGGGGTGTCTTATTTTGGGAAAAACAGCGTATCTATCTATCTATCTATCTATCTATCTATCTATCTATCTATCTATCTATCTATCATCTATCTATCGTGTTTCCCCAAAAATAAGACCTTGTCGTATATTTTTTTGAACTCTGAAATAAGCGCTTGGCCTTACTGCCATGCACTCAAAAGCCCAATTGGGCTTATTATCAGGGGGTGTCTTATTTTGAGGGAAACAGCATATCTATCTATCTATCTATCTATCTATCTATCTATCTATCTATCTATCTATCTATCTACTTATCTCTGTCTGTCTGTCTGTCTGTCTATCTATCATCTATCTATGTATCACCTATCTATCTATCTATCTATCTATCTATCTATCTATCTATCTATCTATCTATGTATCTATCTATCTATGTATCTATCTATCGTGTTTCCCCAAAAATAAGACCCTGTCGTATATTTTTTTGAACTCTGAAATAAGTGCTTGGCCTTACTGCCATGCACTCAAAAGCCCAATTAGGCTTATTATCATTGGGTGTCTTATTTTGAGGGAAACAGCGTATCTATCTATCTATCTATCTATCTATCTATCTATCTATCTATCTATCCATGTCTGTCTGTCTGTCTGTCTGTCTGTCTGTCTGTCTGTCTGTCTGTCTATCCATCTATCTATCTATCTATCTATCTATCTATCTATCTATCTATCTATCTATCTATCTATCTATCTATCGTGTTTCCCCAAAAATAAGACGTGCCCACCAAGCCATGCCCACCAAGCCACACCACGCTCACCAAGCCACGCCCACAGAACCGGTAGTAAAAAAAATTGAAATTTCACCAATGCCTCTGATGTCCTTTCCAACTCTGTTATTTTGAATATTTGCAATCGGCAGAACGTTTTGGTGGAGATGAGCAAAACCAAAATGAACAGACACATTCTTACAGAAAACCCAATATTAGAGAGACAGATATACTGCAAAAGATAAGCCTGACTAGGTGGCTCAGTGGCTAAGACACTGAGCTTGTCGATCAGAAAGGTCGGCAGTTCAGCGGTTCGAATCCCTAGTATAGGACTCCTGTGTTAGCAGGTGTTGTGACCCAGACCCACGTAGTGAATATTAAATGCAAAACAGTTCCAAAAAACAAACAGATTTCATTAAAACAGCTGAGAATTAACTCATTCTCAGCGTATTCCAAATGAAATGAAAGCAAAGTCCTCAAAACACCATTCTTCAGTTTATCTCTGACCTTGGGATAATTAGGCAAACTGCCAAAGGCTTTTCTTGGCAACAGTTCAGGAACAGAAGACGCCGACAAGAAAGAAATACATCCAAACACGAAGCAAATCTCTCAACGTTGTTTTCCGGCAAAGAGCCCAAGAGCCGTTGCTGGTCTTTTAAGCCTTACGGGAGGGGCAATCATCTCTTGGCCTTACTCCTGAGTCATCCTCTCTGCTTTAGCTGCTCCTGCCTTCTGGCAGCTCTTCTCATACGTGCACTAGGAACAGGCTCATCCTGTTCCTCTGCCTCTCTGCTGTCTGAACCGGGGGCTTCGGAGTACGTGCATCGCTCCCCGATGGCCCTGGCCCCATCTCTGCCTCCGACACAGAGCCCTCATCTGGGCCCTCCCCAGCCTCCAGGACTGGCCCATGTTCTTCCTCAGCCTCATCGCTGCCCGACTCCACTGCCAGCTCTGCAGGCTGCTGTTGGACCACAACAGCAGGGGGTTGGACTAGATGACCTCCAAGGTCCCTTCCAACTCTGTTACTGTTAAAAAAAAAAAGATGTTTCAGTGTTTTTAGACACGTGAGCCAAGAGAGGTCCTTGCACAAGGAAAACAGCCAAAGGCGAGACCCACCAGCAAACCACCAAGGGATGAAGAAATCAAATGCTTGAGCAGAAATCTCTTCCCCCCCCCCTTTGCAAAAGATTGCAAAAAAATGCCCCGGACTTGCTTAAAATGAAGCAAGGTTATTTCTTCAACTTAGGCTAGTGACACGAGATAAGAATAAAAAAACCCCCCAAAACACGTTTGATTTCTGCAACGAGCTCACACAAAATATGAAACGATTGTATTTTAGGCTACGAGGTAGTTCTCTCTCTTTCAAACATCCCTGGAGAAGTTCTTCTGATTTTTATCATAAAATATTGATTGGTCAACCAGTTCTGAGCTTTTAATTTTCTGTTTTTTGAAGGTTGTAATATGAGAGATAAGGGAATTCAGGTAGATCCGCAGAAGATCTCGGATTTTCTTATCAATAAACGCCTGACTGCTTCAGAGTTTTACAGTTTTTCCCCCCACATCTGGTTCAGACACCAGATAAACTCTTTTGGCTTACTAGATAAAGATGTCTTATTTCGTCTTAAACCATTTTTGATTTGGGAGCTGGAGTCAAAATTTTGTATCATGATTTACAACAGATGCTGAAGGACCTTCTATCTTTATATACCCCTTTATAAGGCCTTGGTAAGGCCACACTTGGAATACTGCATTCAATTTTGGTCACCATGATGTAAAAAAGATGTGGAGACTCTAGAAAGAGCGCAGAGAAGAGCAACAAAGAGGATTAGGGGACTGGAGGCTAAAACATATGAAGAATGGTTGCAGGAACTGGGTATGTCTAGTTTAGTGAAAAGAAGGACTAGAGGAGACATGATAGCAGTGTCCCAATATCTCAGGGGCTGCCACAAAGAAGAGTGGCACGTCGACTGCTTCAGTGACTCCATCCAGCCACCTCGTTCTCTGCCGTCCCCTTCTTCTTTTGCCCTCAATCATTCCCAGCATTAGGCTCTTCTCCAGTGAGTCCTTCCTTCTCATTAGGTGGCCAAAGTATTTTGAGTTTCCTCTTCAGGATCTGGACTTCTAAAGAGCAGTCAGGGTTGATCTCCTCTAGGACTGACTGGTTGGATCGCCTTGCAGTCCAAGGGACTCGCAGGAGTCTTCTCCAGCACCAAAGTTCAAAGGCCTCAATTCTTTGGCGCTCAGCCTTTCTTGTGGTCCAACTTTCACAGCCAGACATTGCAACTGGGAAAACCATCGCCTTGACTATATGCACTTTTGTTGGCAGGGTGATGTCTCTGCTTTTAAGTAAACTATCTAGCTTACTTTAGCTTTAGTAAGCTATCATAGCTTTCCTCCCCAGGAGCAAGTGTCTTTTAATTTCTTGGCTGCAGTCCCCATTTGCGGTGATCTTGGAGATAGAATAATCTCTTACAACATAGAATAATGGAACAATGGACCTTGCAGGTTTTCTAATCCAACCCCTTACTCAAGCAGGAGACTCTACTATACTATTCCAGACAAACATTCAGTCTCTTTTCGAAAGCCTCCAGTGATGGAGCATCCACAACTTCTGAAGGCAAGCTGTTCCATTACTTGATTGTTCTCACTGTTCTCACTGTTCTTCTTTCTAGCATTATTCCCATATGCTATGGCAGGGTCCACTTATTTGGGGTAGAATTGGTGGCGACTGAATGGAGCAGATCATTTACTGTCTGGATGCCCTTCCTGATGCCTACACAGAGTCTGCAGCAGATATTTTTTTCTCTTTGCACCCTAGGAGAGAAACATCTGCTGCTACCTAGGCTTGAACTCTCAGCCTTCCAATCAAGAGGCAAGCATCTTCACCACTAGGCCACCCACCACTCTCTTAAATAAATAATTGATAGGTCATTAAAAGAGCAGCTCCATCTACATGGGGCTCCCCTTGAGGAGCACCCGGAGGCTCCAGCTGGTCCAGAACACGGCCGCATGGGTGGTTATGGGAGCAACGTGGCGCTCCCATGTGACCCCCCCCCCTGCGCGAGCTGCACTGGCTCCCGGTGGTCTTCCAGGTGCGCTTCAAGGTTTTGGTTACCACCTTTAGAGCGCTCCATGGCATTGGACCGGGGTATTTACGAGACCGCCTTCTGCTACCAATAGCCTCTCATTGACCAGTATGCTCCCATAGAGAGGGGCTCCTCCGGGTGCCGTCGGCCAAACAGTGTCGACTGGTGGCCCCCAGGGGGAGACCCTTCTCTGTGGGGGCACCTACCATCTGGAACGAGCTCCCCCCAGAGATACGGAGGATCCCGGACTTGTGCACGTTTCGTCATGCTCTCAAAACTTTTTTGTTTCAGCAGGCTGGCCTGGCCTAACTCTCCTTTTTTAAATTTTTAATTTGTTTGATTTTATAAATTGGGTGTTTTAATCTGTGTTTCGGCCAAAATATTTAATAATTTTAAGGGACTTTTAATATTTGTATTATCTGTATTTTATCTTGACTGTTCACCGCCCTGAGTCCTCTGGGAGTAGGGCGGTATAGAAATTTGATTAATAAATAAATAATAAATAAATAAAATCTGTCTTCATATTCAGAAGTCCAACAAGATCATTTATCCAGAAAATAAGATGCACTTTAAAGGATGTTTCTGATTGTATTGTACTTTAAAATAAATTACAGCATCACTTCCCTTTACAGTAAGACGCATATTGGCAAAATTACTAGAGCACTCAAGAAAAGATTATCGAGCAGGTATTGAAAATCAAATGTGCAAAAATGAATACATTTTGGGTGAGTCATTTCATGCCCTGCACTCTCATGGAGCAATAGATTTACTTTTCTGGAGGCGGTCAGGCCCCCATAATTTATTTGAGTTAATTTGGACAGCAGGGGGAAAAAAAATCATTATCCACTGAATTCAGGTAGCCTAAATGAGAATTCATATTTACATGAACTTTTGAAAGTTTGTTCACCAGATAATCTGAAATGGATCTCTACCATAAATTTATGGTATTAGGCCTTGGAAGACAAATGTATTTGTGAAAGGCGGTTATGAACTGAAGACTGAGATATTTTATTATTTTTAAGGGATATTTATGCCAGCCGGGAGATGGGAGAAGAAAGCAATTAGACCAATTATATAAAAAAGTTGGGATCGGGAGGGTCACGTTTATGTTGCCTTGCGTAAACGCTAGATAAGATGTTATCGCCTGCACTTTATAGATTTATTTCTGAAGACGGTGTGTACAAAGTGAAGGCTGAATTTGGCCGGAGTGTAATAAAGGAAAGAAAGAATGTGTTTGCTTTATTAGATAAGAGCTTTATCAGCAATATGAAGGAAACAAGGTTATTGCCGTAGTGGCAGCTTTGTGGCGAATCTTAAGATGTTTATTTTTTTCTTAACTGTTCTATGGACACGGCTGTTGGATGGTGATTCCTGCTTTTCTTGAAGAATTTCTTTCTCTGTTAACCAGCCCTACTGGAAAATTAAGAAGGAAATGGTGGAAGTATTCCGAGAAAGCAAAAATCAGGCCCAGCTTTTTTTTGCGTCGTTTTTCAGGAGTCTTAACCGGGAGTGGGCTTCAAAAATTTTGGCAAGGGGTTCTCTGCCCGGTTGCTGGGTGGGTGTGGCCATGGTGGGCGTGGCCTAGTCGGGCTCCTGCACCATGGTGGAGGGGGCATTTTTGCCCTCTCTGGGCTCTGGAGGCTTTCCTCGAGCCTCTGGGAGGGCAAAAACAGCTCTGTGTCAGCACTTCAACCTGCATTTACTCTAGTGCTGACATAAGGAGAAGAGGGGGCAGCTGGCAAGAGGACGCTTGACTTCTCACCTACTTATTTTCCCTGAAGATATTATCCCCTAGGAGATGAGATGGGAGGGGGGACATTCCTGGGAGCTGAAGTAGTAGATATGAGGAGAGTGATTTGGAAGATGGCCAATGAGACACAGAGAATTGGGGAATGGAAAGGGAAGGTTTGGGGTCAGGAAGTCAGTGTTGGCTACACCACAATCGGGGACAGATTGTCGTGCTTAATAAATGAAAGATTTCATCAAAGACTATTTGTTTGGAAATGCAATTTATTTTATTTGAGATGACATCGAAACCTGACACTCTGGAGGCCCTTCCCAAACTTCCAGTAGGCCCATTTTTCACCCTCCCTGAGCCTCCATGTGTGCCCTGCACTTACCTGCATCCAAAATGGGCTGCGTGGGGACTCCTGGGAGGGGCAGGGTGGGGTGGGCGGGGCCAGCCAGGAGTGGGATTTGGGGGGGGGGGGGTTCTCCGAACTGCACAGAATCTTAGCTAGAGGTTCTCCCGAACCCCTGCGAACCCCCAGCAGCCCATCCTTGGCCTTAACATAGAGGTCTTTGATATATGTGAATGCCTGGGGAGATGGACTATAGACAGAGATATGGTAGCAGTAACTGAACTAGCTGAGAGAGCTACACATTGTCTGCCCAGTTTTGTGAAAGAATATACCGTAGTTGACCTTGTCTGATGTTTTTGTAGGAGATAACCAAGGTGGAGCCTAAAGGTGAGGTCAAACATGTTATCAGTTTGGAATTGCTACGCTTCCACATGAGACTTAAGTCCAGTCCCCCTTGAATTCCTTTAACTCTCATCTAGGGCAGTGATGGCTAACCTTTTAAGTCACTGTGTGCTGACCTGTATGCCAGAAATGGCACATGAAACCATCCCGTCTGGACCACGCGGCCTCACTGGCCTTCACGTGTGCAGGAGTGCTCAAACCTAGAAGAGCAGTGTTCTTCTCTCGCATGAACGCACTGGCACCTGAACTTCTGGTTTCCGGTGTGGACGTGCACCCGACGAATAGCTGGCCGCGATGGAAACCAGGAAGTTCGGGTGCTGGTGCACGCATGTGCGACTTGCTCTTCCAGGTTCAGTGTATCTGCGTGCGCGAAGGCCAGCTGACCGACACTTGTGTGTACACAGGAATGTGGAAGAGGAGACAGTGAGGCCGCGCGTCCCTCGTGGGATGGTTCTGCATGCTGCTTCCAGCACGCGTTCCATAGGTTCGCCAACATGGATCTAGGGTCCATTTGCCTTGAGCATTAGTAGATCAGATTCTTGTGTATAGGTATGCATGTAATAAACTTGAAACTGTCAACTTGCAAAGCTTTCAAGTTGCCATGAGCAGGAGGGAGGGAGAACTGAAGTGAATTCCATACATTCTTTCTGACCGCAATCAGAAGGAGGGTGTTAGGTTTCACAGCCAGCCAAAGTGGTTAATTGGAGAATGTGTTTTATGACATGGCCAGAGAGGAGGGGAGAGACAGGGTCATAGGGGAACGTAAATCTACGTGGGATCAGTCCTAACTGCATCCGAGTATTGCCGGAATGGTGCTCCTAATAAATGACTATATTTCCTTTGAAGTTTGGATCATGGCTCATGAATTAATTAGGGCATCTTTTGGAAACTTGACAGAAACGCTTTGAACTCAACTCCTGTTCTTTGTTACTTGACAGGTTTGTTTTAAACTAGGTTGGACCGGATTAGCATTTGGATGAAAATCCCAAAGGTGCTTTTTCAGGAGGCAACTGGACTTTCCTGTTTTTTTTTCTTTGAAGACGTTTTGCTTCTCATCCAAGAAGCTTCTTCAGCTCTGCAGGATAGTGGGGAATGGAAGGGTTTATACTCCTTGCAGACAGCTGGTCATCTGCATCCTTTTAGAGGGTCACTGTAGCACTTGGAGGTTTATCTATGTCCTCGGGGTCACCTGAGTGGTGCTAATGGTTCCTGTGGTCTGCCTGGACTTCCTGTAGTCCTGTAGGTGACTCTGATGGCAGAGTGGTTGGAATGCAGTATTGCAGGCAAACTCTGCTCACAGTCTAGAGTTTGACCCCGACAGGCTCAAAGTTGACTCAGCCTTCCATCCTTCTGAGGTTGGTAAAACGAGGACCCAGCTTGTTAGGGGCAAGCTGTTGATTTTGTAAATGGTCCAGAGAATTCTGTAATGCATTGTGGGGTGATATATACTGTAATTTTAAATGTTATTGCTATCGTTTCTACTGCTAGTAGCTAATGGTTAACTTTCTTCTGGGTAAGTAGATGTCCTCCTTGAGCATTCTGGACTTCTGCGCTGCCCTGCTCCACCCCCACATACAGCAAGAGTTCTACAGGTGTTTATTCGAAACCCACCCACCCCCAAACAGGTCCTCAGAGAACACCCCCATCACACAGATCTGCATTCTGAGCTGAGCACGGCAAGAATCCCTGGGTAACTGAATCCAACAGGGACACAAAAAGTCCAGGAAAGCAATCCCTGCAGAGATGGTATTCAGCCGGTGCAGACCAGTTCGGGCGAACCAGTAGTAGCGATCTCTGGGTGGACCCTCCCGGGAGCAATCTCGTCCTATATCTCTGTGGTTTTGATGCCGTACGCATGTGTGGATGGTGCACGTGTACGAATTCCCGTGGTGTTTGACACCATACATATGCACGGATGGTGCATGCATGCTCACATTTATGATGCTGGGTGAACTGGTGGTGACTGAATGTGAAGCCCACCTCTGAATCCATGATTCAAATGGGTCAGGATACACGGCACGAGCATACAAGGCACAGAATTCCAGCAACACTCAAGTGGGATTAAGTAGGCAATGCCAGCATGACCCTTCATGAGAGGTGAGATTGCCTCCTCATGAGCAGTCCAGCTGGCCCACATTGTGCCTGTCTCCTCTCTGCCCTATGTGTCCTTGGATCAGGAAGTGTTGTGAACTCCCCCCTTCTCTTCATTGATAATAGGTGGTCCTAGACTCCTGGCCAACTTGCTGTGGCTGTACCTAAGGCTGTTGCCTTAGATAGATAGATTAACAGAGTTGGAAGGTCCACCCAAGCAGAAGACCCTGCCTACACCATTCCCGACAAATGGCAGACCAATTTCCCCTTGAAAGCCTCCAGGGATGAAGCTCCCACAACTTCTGAAGGCAACTTCTGTCCCATGGGTTGATTGTTCTTCTCGCTGTCAGAAAATGTCTCCTTATTTCCAGGTTGAATCTCTCCTTGATCAGTTTCCATCCCTTATTCCTTATCTGGCTTTCACGTGCTTTTGACCCCTTCCTCTCTGTGGCAGCCCCTTGCTCAGCTTGTCATTCATCTGATTGACCCAACTGAGGTGCTCCATCACTCTCTGAGCCCCGATTCTGACTTCTGTAGACTCAAACTCACCCTCCTCCTCTGAACTAGCATCTGGGGAAGGATCTGGGGACGGATCTACGACAACTTTTTCATCGGGCCCTGAAAACCTATTTATTTCAACTAGCTGGGCTGGCTTGAGTTAAATTTTAAATTGATTTTAAATTGGGTTGTTTTAATTCACGGCCAAAATAGTTAATTTTTTTAAACTGTTTTTAAATTTTGTATGTTCTGTTTTTACTTTGGCTGTTCACCGCCCTGAGTCCTATTTGGAGAAGGGCGGTATAGAAATGGAAACAAATAAATAAACTTCTAGTATTATCTAAGCAGCCTACTAGAGAGGAAGAGACTTTCTTGGAAACCCTGAAGATCTTCCAACCTATTTCAGCGATGGCTTTGGAAGGCAGCCAAGACGATGTCCGTAGTGACCTCGAGGCTACCAAACTGGGCTGCAAGAGTGCCCCATTCTTGTACTGTTCGTTCTTCACCGTACTCCGTTTCAGCTTCTTTATTAACACAATAATGTTCTCATATTTGCTCCTGCAGGTTTTGCTGTTGTTCTCGGGTTAATAAATTGCGTTATTCGTAACATAATGCAAAAGGATACCGACATGGGGGAAAATACAAATGTAATATTGTGCAATGGTTATTACAACATCGGAGCTGCTGTAATACATTTTTTGTTCTTTCCTAATGTCCCCAGGAAAGTCTTTTTTTGCGGCCCTTATTAATTCATTCATAGAACTCTTTTGTTCCTCTTCTTGCTGCAGTTATTGTTTTTTCCCTCCCTTCCATTGCCGCACATCTTCTTGCAGTTACTACTATTCAATAGGTACCACCTATTCCATACATGTGCATTTGATTTTTCTTGCCTTAAATGTAAAACCTTACTTTTCACTAATTCCAGAATGAAGGTAGTGTAGCACCACAAGGAAAACTCACCCATGAATGATGGCAAGATGGCACTCTGAAGTTCTAAGCATAAGCAGTAAAATGACTCTATATGAAATCAGTGATTGATTAGGTCTGTAGCTATCAAGGTAGGCCATCAAGATCTTGATTGTCACCAAAAGCTTGAGCCTTGAACCTTGCCAATTGCTGCAAGAGCCAAAGCATTGTCGTCAGGTTGTCACCATTTAAATATGAGCCAGCCGTGTGCAGCAGCTGCCAAAAAAGCCAACACAGTTCTAGGCTGCATAAACAGAGGGATAGAATCAAGATCACATGAAGGGTTAATACCACTTTATAAGGCCTTTATAAGGCCACACTTGGAATACTGCATCCAGTTTTGGTCGCCACCATGTAAAAAAGATGTGGAGACTCTAGAAAGAGTGCAGAGAAGAGCAATAAAGATGATTTGGGGACTGGAGGCTAAAACATACGATGAACGGTTGCAGGAACTGGGCATGTCTCGTTTAATGAAGAGAAGGACTAGGGGGGACATGATAGCAGGCTTTCAATATCTCAGGGGCTGCCCCAAAGAAGAGGGAGTCAAGCTATTCTCCAAAGCACCTGAGGGTAGAACAAGAAGCAATGGATGGAAACTAATCAAGGAGAGAAGCAATTTAGAACTTAGGAGAAATTTCCTGACAGTTAGAACAATTAATAAGTGGAACAACTTTCCTCCAGAAATTGTGAATGCTCCAACACTGGAAGTTTTTAAGAAGATGTTGGATAACCATTTGTCTGAAGTGGTGTAGGTTTCCTGCTTGGTCAGGGGGTTGGACTAGAAGACCTCCAAGGTCCCTTCCAACTCTGTCTATTCTATTCTATTCTATTCTATTCTATTCTATTCTATTCTATTCTATTCTATTCTATTCTATTCTATTCTATTCTATGGTTGGAGCTCAGGATGAAACAGAGGGATAACCTGTTGTATTTCCCATCCCTATGTTAGAATTTGTGGTTTTTCAGGTGACACAATGTAAAAGTGAAAGCATTCTTTAACACTTTGGAAGAAGCCCTCGCTGTGTTTGTTAAGACAGGCCCCCGATATTTTGCTAGGTAGTGGAAAAAAATCACACGCTGACCTCTTTTTCAAGCCACTTTCTCTCACTAGCCAAATCACACACGATTATTAGGAGCCGTCATTTTCCCTCTAAATGGATGAAAAGAAAAAAGCGAGTTGAATATAAAGTCCTGATTTGAAACAGCCCCAATGAAGTCATAAATATGGAAACCTTCAAGGGCGCATTTCTTCCTGATCTAAGATGATAGATGAAGCAATATGAGATTAATAGCATAATCCAGGCATGGATCTCGAATGCTGCTTTCATATGAGAATGAGAAAACAGTAAAAATGGTCTCAAATTGTGTTAAGATGTTTACAAAGCTTGTATGCCTTTGCTTAACGAATTCCCGTTGAAATTAACAATTGCTTGATGAAATTTAAGTTGTACATTAACCTTTAGGTTGTTTACTTTTGTAACCCTCTTTTCCTAACATGATTTCATAAACCGAGTTAATTAATTTGAAATCGGTTATGTGTATATAGGGACTTATATGAATCTGTTCAGTTGGTAGAAACATCTGGGTCATCTTAGCTGACCATGGAAAGTCACTCAGGGTAAGCAGGAGCGGACCTGGTGAGTATTTAGAATAGTGTAGCATAGCGTAGCGTAGCGCAGCGCAGCGCAGCGCAGCATAGCATAGCATAGCATAGCATAGCATA
Source organism: Pituophis catenifer annectens (assembly GCF_029215685.1). NCBI lineage: Eukaryota > Metazoa > Chordata > Lepidosauria > Squamata > Colubridae > Pituophis > Pituophis catenifer. Next base: position 3,549,305 of record NW_027256884.1, read on the forward strand.
GCATAGCATAGCATAGCATAGCATAGCATAGCATAGCATAGTATAGTATAGTATAGTATAGTATAGTATAGTACAGTACAGTACAGTACAGAACAGAACAGAATAGAATAAAATAGAATAGAATAACAGAGTTGGAAGGGACCTTGGAGGTCTTCTAGTCCAACCCCCTACTCAGGCAGGAAACCCTACACCTGTGATGGCGAACCTATGGCACACGTGCCCGAAGTTGCATGTGGATCCATGTCGCCTGGCACATGTGTCTTTGCCCGTTCCTCTTCCGGGTTTCTGGCATGCATGCGCACGTGACGATCACCTGGCCTTCGTGCTTGTGGCAGTGTTGGAAACTGGAAGAGCTGGTCTTCCGTTTTCCCGTATGAGCATGCGCGCTGGCCAGCTGATTGTCGCATGCGCATGTGTGCCAGTAACTGGAAGACTAGCTGGGCGGTCCTCCTCCTCCTCCTCCTCCTCCTCCTCCTCCTCCTCCTCCTCCTCCTCCTCCTCCTCCTCCTCCTCCTCCTCCTCCTCTTCTTCTCCTTCTCCTTCTCCTTCTCCTCCTTCTCCTTCTCCTTCTTCTCCTTCTCCTTCTTCTCCTCCTGCTCCCCCTTCCTCCTCCACCTGCTCCCCCTTCCTCTTCCTCTTCCTCCTCCTCCTTCTCCTCCTCCTCCTCCTCTCCACAAACCCAACTCCCTTCTAGCACTGATGCTGTTACCTAGTTGGATAATGAAGTGTCTGGAAGAAATCAACGAAGCTCAGAAAGGACCAAGGACCCCACAGTCCTCCTCTTTCTCCTCTTCTTCCTCCTCCTTCTATTCCTCCTCTTCCTCTTCCTCCTCCTCTTCTCCTTCTCCTTCTCCTTCTCCTTCTCCTTCTCCTTCTCCTTCTCCTTCTCCTTCTCCTTCTCCTTCTCCTTCTCCTTCTCCTTCTCCTTCTCCTTCTCCTTCTCCTTCTCCTTCTCCTTCTCCTTCTTCTTCTTCTTCTTCTTCTTCTTCTTCTTCTTCTTCTTCTTCTTCTTCTTCTTGCTTCCTTCCTGCGGGGCACTTAGATCTGGCCTGTGGGGCCACCCTGGAAACAGTGAAGGACCAGCCCTCAGTGCCTCTGCAAATGAAAGTGAAGCTCAGGAGGGTGTGTGGTCCTCCCGAGCTCCATTTTCGCTGGCAGAGGGTTGCAGGAAGCCACTGCAGCCAAAACGGAGCTCACGAGCCCATTTTCACTGGCAGAGTGCTTGGGCCACCACAGGCGCCCCCGACATGAGTGACGTCGAGCTGGCCATGCCCACCATGGTGACGCACACCCTGGCCCCCCAAGGTCAAACACAACCCTGATGCGCCCCTCCATGAAATCAAGTTTGACACCCCTGACTTAGACTAGCCTTCTCTCCATGTAAAATGTTGGACCTTGTGTGAGTTGGGTTGGTAACAAACCTGGAGCATTCCCATTTTGGCAATAACCTCTCTCACACAACATGCATGTTTTGTCCTGCGAGATGGCCCATGAGTTGCTCTACTCTTCCAATCTAAAGGATGGCTCAAAGGAAAGACTTAGGGATAATTCTGTGAAGCCACAATTTATAAATCATAGTCAATAGGCTTGGACGTATTTCTAGGACCTCAATAAAATATAGTGTTGTAACGCAACATGGAGGATCTGTTTTTGCCCAACTATACAAAGTATTTGCACAGTCTGTTTACCAAATATTGAACTTAACCTAGCTGTATTCAATGAATCCTGGTGGTTAGGTTCTGATAGCACACCAAAGCTTCAATTAATCACACTGACAACTTGGATTCACACAACAATTAGTTCAATATGATTAAGTCTGTGGCATGACCACAGCCCTTGTCTCTTCCCACGTGGGTTAGTCCTTAGTTATTGGTTAGAATAACAGACTTGGAAGGGACCTTGGAGGTCTTCTAGTCCAACCCCCTACTTAGGCAGAAAACCCTTCACCATTTCAGACAAATGGCTGTCCAATCTCTTCTTAAAAACTTCCAGTGTTGGAGCATTTACAACTTCTGGAGGCAAGTTGTTCCACTAATTAATCGTTCTAACTGTCAGGAAATTTCTCCTTAGTTCTAGGTTGCTTCTCTCCTTGATGAGTTTCCACTCATTGCTTCTTGTCCTGCCTTCAGGTGCTTTGGAGAATAGCTTGACTTCCTCTTCTTTGTGGCAACCCCTGAGATATTGGAAGACTTCCATCATGTCTCCCCTAATCCTTCTTTTCATTAAACTAGACCTACCCAGCTCCCGCAACCATTCTTCGTATATTTTATCCTCCAGTCCCCTAATCCTCTTTGTTGCTCTTCTCTGCACTCTTTCTAGAGTCTCAGCATCTTTTTTTGCATTGTTGCTGAGGCTTTCTTGCCATTCATGGGAACATGAGAAAAAAAACACCCCTTCCCCCCAGTGATTATTCACAACCTTTTAAAATATTCATTGCATTAGGTCTAACCTAGGTAGAACTCCGTGCCAAGGAGATTCTGCCACTCCTAGTGATTTTCACAGCCTTTTAAAGTATTTATTGCAACAGATCTTCTGCTGTGATTGAGCGTTTTTTGTTCTCTCTCATTTTAGCTGCTGCAAAAGATGTTTGTTACAAAATGCAAATAGGAACCCTCTGTTTACTTGATGAACTCCATAAATGACAATTAAAAAAAACACGTGATTTCCCTGATTACCTTTTTGCATTCCTTGTTTTAACCCTCTGAAATAGAATGTGGGTGGAAAGGCAACCATACCTTCTTGCTTTAATAAATCAATGAATAATCTTTTTTTTCTAAGTATTCGGTTTAGCTAGTAGCCGGAAACAAAAGGAATATTTGAGCAACAGACACTAAAAATGATTATCTTGGAAACTTGGGTGACTTGTTAAAAATTGGGTGAAACCTATCAACTTTTAAAAGTACATTCTTCTGATGTTGAAAGACATCTGCCTGGGAAAATAGCTAGCTTGAACTCTTTGTTAATGGACCTTCCTTGACAAGGTTTTCTTTGAAACATGAAAATTACAGATCAAGAGTAAGCAGGAACCTGTATAAATCTGTCCTGGGCAATAAGACATTTCACTTAGTTCTTCTTGTTTTTTCTATTAGGAACTGTTAGGTGAAAAGCTGGTTAGGAAAAGACGCTTCCTTCGTAGCAAGTGGTAGCTAGGAAGGATGAGATCTTTGCCAGTAACAGTCCCTAGGTTTTCTATCATGGTCCTTGAGGGAAGATTAAAGCATGTTTATTGCAAGAAAAGATATTTTTTCCTGGTTAGAGAGGCTATCTGTACACTGAGGGGTCCTTGATGCTCTCTGAGTGGGTTTGCTTGCAGATGTTGATCTTTGGTGGGTTTTCTAGCATTGTCTATCACTGATCATCACTTTCAAGCACTGATATTGTTACCTAGTTGGGTCATGAAACGTCTGCAAGAAAACCATCAAACTCAGAGAGCACCAAGGATGCCTCACGTCAACCCTGAGCTACAAATATTTTTTGTTGTTGTCACAAATATACTATTTAATATTAACTAGTTGAATGTACATGCTACTTGAATGAACAGATGGTATTTTGATACGTGATCTGTGTCTTTTGGCCAGGCGAGGACCTCTGTCTCTCTCTCTCATCTCTCTCTCATTTGTCTCTGTCACTGTCTCTATCTCTCTCCCCCCCCCCTCTCTCACATCTATCTATCTATCTATCTATCTATCTATCTATCTATCTATCTATCTATCTATCTATCTCTATCTATCTCTATCTATCTCTATCTATCTATCTATCTATCTATCTCTGTTTCTATCTATCTATCATCTCTATCTATCATCTATCTATCATCTATCTATCTATCTATCTATCTATCTATCTATCTATCTATCATCTCTCTCTCTCTCTCTCTCTCTATCTCTGTTTCTATCTATCTATCTATCTATCTATCTATCTATCTATCTATCTATCATCTATCTATCTATCTATCTATCTATCTATCTATCTATCTATCATCTATCATCTATCTATCACCTCTATCTATCATATCTATCATCTCTATCTCTCTCTATCTGTCTGTCTGTCTATCTATCTATCTATCTATCTATCTATCTATCTATCTATCATCTATCTATCATCTATCTATCTATCATCTATCATCTATCTATCACCTCTATCTATCTATCTATCATATCTATCATCTCTATCTCTATCTATCTATCTATCTATCTATCTATCTATCTATCTATCTATCTATCTATCTATCTATCTATCTATTATATTAACTGCCATCCTGCTACCTCTTGTCAATTTCTTGGGTTCAGAGTGAAGTCTTCAGAAGGAAGTCTTGTCAGTGGAAAGATAAAATGCAGTAAAAATAAAATCAGTTGTATTGTGTCAGAGATTGGGAAATGGGACCTCTTGTTCCAAGCATTAGGAAATAGTCGGCTGTACAGCTTTGATAAGGCCACAGCTTCTCTCATTTCAGGGAAATGCATATGAAAAAAATAATTAAAATCTTTTAATCAATATAGATATCTTATACTCTCCTTTATGGGAAATCAAGTGGAAGTTTGAGAGATGATGTTCGTATCTGGGACTTTTGCTGAGAGTCTAATCAAAGAAAAGGCACACACACACACACACACACACACACACACTGAGAGAGGGGGGGAGAGAAGGGGAGAGAGACCCAGAGAGAGAGAGACAGACAAAGAGACAGACCATGAGAGAGACAGAGACAGACCTACAGACTTAGATCTCCTGTGGGTGCGAAGGACTCGAGGCTGATGATGTGTTTGACCCCTCCCTCAGTTTCAGCCTGGCCATCTCCTCCATCATCCATGCCATTTCCAATATTGTGTATCCACCTTTCCCATCCGTGATGCAAGAAAGACAGTGTGCCATATGATACAGCCCCCATTATGAAGGTATTCCTCGATTTTACAACAGTTTGTTTAGTGACCATTCAAAGTTACATCAGCACTGAAAAGGGGACCTATAACCATTTTTCACACTTACGACCGATGTGGCATACCCGTGGTCATGTGATCAAAATTCGGATGCTTGGCAACGGATTATATTTCTGACAGTTTCGGGGTCAGGTAATCCCCTTTTGAGACCTTCTGACAAGCCAAGTCAATGGGGAAGCTGGATTCACTTAACAACCAGTTCACTTACTAACTGAACAGGTGTGGTGAGTCACTTAACAACTATGGCAAGGAAAAAAAATCGTAAAATGGGGGCAAAGCTCACTTGTTTCACTTAGCAACATACATTTTGGGCTCAATTGTGGTTCATAATTCTAGGACTATCACTTATCAATATCCAGAACATTTCTTGCTGTGGTGATAGAAAGATCTACCATTATTGACTTGTTGGTTCTACTTGTCAACATTCCGACTGAGAAACCCAACCAAAGCAAGCACAGCCGAGATGATCTACAGTATCTCTGAATGCAAACCTTTATTGAGTACATGATTTCGGTACCGATGAGGGCAAAACCAGATCTAGCTAATTCCTGCACAAACTCACATAAATAAACGATAGGATTCTTCCTCCCCCCTTATTAGAGCAGGTCACATTGTTCCAATGGAATCTCTTCGTATTGTTATGAGAAAAAGTCTTTGGCTTTGGCAAACACCTGCTGAAGTGACCTTGGCTCTCACTCTTGTCTTCTTGATGTCTGGCGCAAACATTCCATCTCTCACCCTTCTCTTGGTCCTGGTTTGCTGGCAAACTGAGAAGCGATAATGGTTGCAACAGCAAATCCACGGTTTAAACTTGACATTATTCTTGTTTTGGGTTATGCTCTGGTTTCTCTTTGGTTAGTATAAATCTTTTATTCTACCTTGTTGCTGGCTGGTGTTTTGAAGTTTGAAAAAAAAAAATTAAAATGAGAGTCTGAAAATGGGACAAGGACAATGTCAGGGGAGACAGAAGGAAGTTTCCAGCCTTTTCTGAGGCTGTAAATTGCCAGATAGGAAAGGCTCTACATTCCCATAATCAAAAGTTTACTTTTCTATCTCTCCTAACGTTTCCTTGTTTTCAGAGAAAACAAAGCACTAAGGAATTGACCTGATTAGCTTCAGAAAAAAGAAGCACTTTGCATTCAGATGAGATGGTGGAAAAAAACATAACATTGAGGAACCCTCGATATTGTGTCTTGTGGGAGACGAGAACTCCACTTTCCTTTGTCTTTTGGTCTTGATTGAAAACAACTCAAAGGGTAAGTGTGTGTATGTGTGTGTGTGTGTGTGTGTGTGTGTGTGTGTGTGTGATTACTTGTACAATAGTGGATCAGATTGGCTAAATCTACAAGGTGAAATGAAGACTCCAGCACAATGCAAAGGAAACATTGACTTAACGAAATTTCAAAGGTCCATCAAATAAGCAAAAGGCCGGTTTTGCCAGAAGCAGGGCTGGCCTTCTCACAGAGCAGAGTCTGGGGCTTCATATCTAGATTGCAACAATCCTGACAATGACTGGGGAGAAGTGTCATGTTTCCGAAAGATGCCCTAATTAATTCATGAGCCATGATCCAAACTTCAAAGGAAATATATTCATTTATTAGGAGCAACATTCCGGCAATACTGGGATGCAGTTAGGACTGATCCCATGTAGATTTACGTTCCCCTATGACCCTGTCTCTCTCCTCCTCTCTGGCCATGTCATAAATCACATTCTCCAATTAACCACTTTGGCTGGCTGTGAAACCTAACACCCTCCTTCTGATTGCGGTCAGAAAGAATGTATGGAATTCACTTCAGTTCTCCCTCCCTCCTGCTCATGGCAACTTGAAAGCTTTGCAAGTTGACAAGAGGAAAGGGAGAAAGATTATGGGGAATGGCTTTGCTGCATCTAGCACAGTGGTGGGTTGCTACTGGTTCACCCTGGTTCGGGTGGGAGGCTCCGCCCACCTGCCCGGACATCATCAAATATGCTCTGTGCATGGGCAGAAGCTTCTGCTCCTCAACCTTTCCAGCTTGGGGATGGTTCATTGTAAGGGATGGGTGTGCGCATAGCTCCATTTGCATGAGCAGCCAGCACGCGTGCCTATTGCTCGCACAAATGCGGCTATGCACGCATGCGTGCTCGCCTGCTACTCCAAGTGGAGCTGCACACGTGTGCTTGCCTGCCACTTCCGTGGCCCGGTTCTGAATGGGCCATGGTCCGTTACTGTGCCATGACCTAGGGGTTGGGGACCCCAGCTATAGATGTCTGCATTAGTGGTGGGTTTCAAAAATTTTTGCTACCAGTTCTGTGGGTGTGGCTTGCTGGGCATGGCTTGATGGGCATGGCAGGGGAAGGATACTGTAAAATCTCCATTCCCTCCCCACTCCAGGGGAAGGTTACTGCAAAATCCCCATTTCCTCCCAATCAGCTGGGACTTGGGAGGCAGAGAATAGATGGGGGCAGGGCCAGTCAGAATTTTTACTACCGGTTCTCTGAACTACTCAAAATTTCTGCTACCAGTTCTCCAGAACTGCTGAAATCCATCTCTGATCTGCATCCCAGGTTTGGCAGGTATATGCAAGCTGAGACCTTTGTCAAGATTCCAAATAACAGACCCATCGCAAGCAAAAAAACTCCAAGACAGGTAGATTCCTCAAAGAACAGCTTTATTAGATATATCATATTGGCACAGATTGTGGGAACCTTCAGAGTTGGTTTTCACCTAATTAAAAGTAAAAGCTCGTTCCCAAGAGAAAGTATTTTGTTTTGGCTACAAAAACCCAGCTATATAAAATCCCCTCTCCCTATCCCTCAGCTCCAGTGTGGCAACACTGAAGCTCCAAGATGGCTTCAGTCAGGTCAGCTTCAGGGTTGACTCTTCTTGTGATGAGTTGAGAAGAATAACTAGAAAGTGATTTAAGAAATGGTACTTTCTTGTCTAGACGTTGGAGTCTGTTAAGGTTATTGTTGTTGTGTTACCAACCAGCAGAGTAAATGCACAAGGAAACGTTGCTGAGAGCAATGAATAAGAGATAAGCAAACTGGTTTATCAAAAGCTTACTTTATAGTAGAAAAACAGTCTCATAGTCTTTAAACAAATTCAAAGTCTCTGCCAGTAAATCAGTCCAGTAGTTACAGAATCTTCTTACCCAACAAACAGTAGTTGGTTAGAATAACAAACTCACTCTGGTTCACAAACCACGATGGTAGCATATCCATCAAACCATGATTAGCAAATAGCAACTCCTCTCAATGATAGTTTATCATATCAGCTTCATCATCTCATCATCTTCATACACAATGGCAGCATAGCATAGCAGCAACTGAACATGTTACAATACCTTGCTTAAATACTCTCACAACCAGTAATTATGTAATTACAGCATGACTCAGCATTAAAGTCACATAATACATTTTCAGATTAAAGTTACAGTACACTTATATTGCCTGGACAACATAGTTAGGCTCAAACCATATCCTAACAGAATCGAACCAAAACGTATCTGGAAATTCTGCAAGCAACGTACAAATATAAATCAACCATCAGATGTAATCTAATGACTTCTTGTATCTTGTGTGGATCCCTGGACTTCAAGGAGATCAAATCAGTCAGCCTCAAAGGAAATCAGTCCTGATTGCCCTTTGGAAAGACAGATGCTGAAGCTGAAGCTTAAATGCTTTGGCCACCAAAGGAGGATGACTTGGTGAAGACCCTGATGTTGGGAAAGACGGAAGGCCAAAGGAGAAGGGGACAGTAGAGGATGAGATGGTTAGTAGTGACATCAAGGCAAGGAATTTGGGTGAACACTGGAAGAGAGTGGAGGATGGGAGATCTAGCATGCTATGGTCCATGAGGTTGTGAAGAGTTGGACACAACCAATTAGAATGGATCTGGAAGGGACCTTGGAGGTCTTCTAGTCCAACCCCCTCCTCAAGCAGGAGACCCTATACCATTTCAGACAAGTGACTCTTCAGTCTCTTCTTAAAAACCTCCAGTGATGAAGTACTCACAACTTCCGAAGGCAACTTCTGTTCCACTGGTTAATTGTCTCCCTGTAGACTACAATCTGGCGACTGAACAACAAAATCATGTGTGTTACTGATTTAATTCAAGTGCAGATTGCTGATTTGTCTCAAGGTAATATCCCTAGATTATTCTTGAAGGTCTACTTTCAGGGAATAAGTCTACTATAACTGAGTTGTCGTAAAGAAGCTGATGGATAAGACTGCGATTTTTTAACAGAAGCTTCCTGCATGGACATCTAAGGTTCAAAGGTATTCAACTGTCCCATTAGCTCAAGGGCCACATCACACAGTAGGCAACATGCTGAGAAGTGAACAGAACCAAATCTCAATAGTTTAGGGGATTTTTTTTTCAGGTTTTTAAGGAACGGAACAATGCCTGCAAGCTGTAGATTTAACACCACAAATAGCAAGGTTGTGAAAGGATAGTGAAAATGGCAGAGTATAGATAAGTGTGCTGAATGTGGAAAGCCTGAGCTGGGTGTGGTGGGCTTTGTGGTTTTGTTGGTGGGGGGGACATGGTAGCTTCCTTCTTTCTCCCAAGAAGATACAAGATACTTAAGGTAAATCGCCTTTGTCTAACATTGTGTCGATTTCCTTATGAACAGGAAGGGGAGCTACTCTTGGCAAGGCCATAAATTTTCAGTCCATTTCTTACAGAATTGGGTTTGAGATTCTTTAACTGAACTTACAATTCCATCATGTTGCTTATGTGGCATAGTTTGAGAAGGGCAGCAAAAATAATTAGGGGAGTGAAGGCTAAAACATACGAAGAACGGTTGCAGAAATTGGGACTGTCTAGTTTAATGAAGAGAAGGTCCAGGGAAGACATGATAGCAGTTTTCCAATATTTGAGGGGGCTGCCACAAAGAACAGGGGGTCAAGTTATTCTTCAAACCACCTGAAGGCAGGACAAGAAGCAACGGATGGAAACTAATCAAGGAGAGAAGCAACCTAGAACTAAGGAGAAATTTCCTGATGGTGAGAACAACTCATCAGAAGTTGTGGGTGATCCAACACTGGAGGTTTTTAAGAAGAGATTGGAAAATCATTTGTCTGAAGTAGTATTGGGTTTTCTGCTTGAGTAAGGAAGTTGGACTAGAAGACCTCCAAGGTCCCTTCCAACTCCATTCTGATTGGTTGTGTCCAACTCTTCGCAACCTCATGGACCATAGCATGCCAGGTTTCCCATCCTCCACTTTCTCCTGGATTTCATCTAAATTCCTTGCCTTGATGTCACTACTAACCATCTCATCCTCTGCTGTCCCCTTCTCCTTTGGCGTTCCATCATTCCCAACATCAGGATCTTCTCCAAGGAGTCTTCTCTTCTCATTTGGTGGCCAAAGTATTTGAGCTTCACCTTCAGGATCTGTCCTACCAAAGAAAATCAGGGTTGGATTTCCTTCAGGATTGGCTAATTTGATCTCCTTGCAGCCCAAGGGATTCTACAGTGTCTTCTCCAGCACCATAATTCCAAAGCATCATTTCTTCAGCACTAAATCTTCCTTATGACCCAACTCCCACAACCATGGACAACTGTTGTTCAGTTGCTAGGCTATGTCTGATTCTATACAACCCCATGGACCACAGTATCCCAGCCTCTCCTGATCTCCATTGTCTCCCAGGGTTTGCCCAAATTCACATTTGTTGCATCAATGACCTTATCTAACCATCTCATCCTTCTCCTTTGGCCTTCCATCTTTCCCAACATCAGGGTCTTCTCCAAGGAGTGCTCTCTTCTCCTTTGGTGGCCATCTGTCCAGTGGTGAAATCCAATTTTTTTTTACTACCACTTTTGTGGGTGTGGCTTGGTGTGCGTGGGTTGGTGGTCGCGGCAGGGGAAGGATACTGCAAAATCTCCATTCCCACCCCACTCTGGGGCCAGCCTGAGGTGGCATTTGCCGGTTCTCTGAACTACTCAAAATTTCCGCTACCGGTTCTCCAGAACCTGTCAGAACCTGCTGGATTTCACCCTGCATCTGTCCCTTCCAACTCTGTTATTCTGTTATTCACATAACAGCCTTTAGCATGCTGATCAGTGCATCCTAAACTCTGATTCAGAAATATACAAATTTGGAAGGGTGACGGACCAACAGACCAATCTTGATTATCCCCACTAAGTACATATTCTTTAGTGGGGGTAGATAGAGAATATTATTTTTGTAGGTCAACAATCACATAAGGTCCTTCTTTTTTCTTTCTTGACTTGGCTCAGTTTGCGTTGCAATCTTTAATTTGCCTGCTGATCAGTGGGGCCCAATGAGAACATTTTTTTCACCGTTAAAGGTAAAGGTTCCCCTTGCACATATGTGCTAGTCGTTCCCAACTCTAGGGGGTGATGCTCATCTCCGTTCCAAAGCCGAAGAGCCAGCGCTGTCCAAAGACGTCTCCGTGGTCATGTGGCCGGCATGATTCAACGCCAAAGGCGCACGGAACGCTGTTCCCTTCCCACCAAAGGGGGTCCCTATTTTTCTACTTGCATTTTTTACGTGCTTTCGAACTGCTAGGTTGGCAGAAGCTGGGACAAGTAATGGGAGCTCACCCCATTATGCTGCACTAGGGATTCGAACCGCTGAACTGCCGACCTTTCAATCAACAAGCTCAATGTCATTTTTACTAAAATGACTGTTACTAAAGCGTAATTTTAATAAACATGTCTATGTTTCACTTTCGCCATCATAATTTGTTAACTCAGACAAGAACCTCGCCTTTCAGTTTAGAATTTGATTAATAAAAGTATGATTACTATTGCAACAAATGGATTTTTCGCACCAGAGTGAGCTGCAGCAAATGCAGAGTTGCCCTTTTACGTAGAATTTGACTGATGTATTGTACTTTTTAATTAAAAAAACAAGACCCTGTATTACTCTTTTTTTTTTAAAAAAATGCTTTTTTCCCCTCTCTTGACTTGCAGACATCTGCAGCAATTTAATCTGGTTTTGATGCACCGTAAATAATGCTCCCTTAGAAAATATGGAGAGAAAAACCCATACTTCCTGACATAATGATTTTTTTTTTGCACATTATGGACATAACTTCTGAAATAGGACAATCCATAAAAAATATGAAATATAGCCAAAGTCCTAGATATAATTCTGGAGACGGGTGGGAATAATAATATTAAGATGCAGTTTTGCAGTCTGGGGAGAATGTTTTTAATTTGTTTACAGAAATGAATGCCCAGTCTAAACAAATGGTAAATTACAGTATATGTGTTGAATTGGTATCTCTCTCTCTCCCTCTCTCCCCCTCTCTCTTCCATCTCTCTATCTCTTTCTCTTTTCTCTCTCTCTCATCCCTTTCTCGCATCCATCATATCTATCTACCATTCTGTCCATCTGTCTGTCTGTCTATCTGTTATCTATCTATCTATCTATCTATCTATCTATCTATCTATCTATCTATCTATCTATCTATCATCTATCTATCTATCTATTCATCTATCATCTATCATCCATCTCTCTCTCATCCATCTCTCTCTTTCTTATCTATCTATCTATCTATCTATCTATCTATCTATCTATCTATCATCATCTATCTATCGTCATCTCTCATCCATCTCTCATCCATCTCTCTCTCTTATTTCTCTCTCTCTTATCTATCTGTCTGTGTGTCTGTCTATCTGTCTATCTATCTATCTATCTATCTATCTATCTATCTATCTATCTATCTATCATCTATCATCCATCTCTCATCCATCTCTCTCTCATCCATCTCTCTCTCTCTCTCATCTATCTATCTATCCATCTATCTATCTATCTATCTATCTATCTATCTATCTATCTATCTATCTATCATTATCTATCTATCGTCATCTCTCATCCATCTCTCATCCATCTCTCTCTTATCTATCTGTCTATCTGTCTGTCTATCTATCTATCTATCTATCTATCTATCTATCTATCTATCATCTATCTATCATCTCTCTCTCCCCCTCTCTATCTATCATCTCTCTCTCTCTATCATCTATCATCTATCTGTCATCTCTCATCCATCTCTCATCCATCTCTCTCATCCATCTTTCTTATCTCTCTCTCTCTCATCTATCTGTCTGTCTGTCTGTCTGTCTGTCTTTCTATCTATCCGTCCATTATCTATCTATCTATCTATCTATCTATCTATCTATCTATCTATCTATCTATCTATCTATCTATTCATCTATCATCTATCATCCATCTCTCTCTCATCCATCTCTCTCTTTCTTATCTATCTATCTATCTATCTATCTATCTATCTATCTATCTATCTATCTATCATCATCTATCTATCGTCATCTCTCATCCATCTCTCATCCATCTCTCTCTCTTATTTCTCTCTCTCTTATCTATCTGTCTGTGTGTCTGTCTATCTGTCTATCTATCTATCTATCTATCTATCTATCTATCTATCTATCTATCTATCATCTATCATCCATCTCTCATCCATCTCTCTCTCATCCATCTCTCTCTCTCTCTCATCTATCTATCTATCCATCTATCTATCTATCTATCTATCTATCTATCTATCTATCTATCTATCATTATCTATCTATCGTCATCTCTCATCCATCTCTCATCCATCTCTCTCTTATCTATCTGTCTATCTGTCTGTCTATCTATCTATCTATCTATCTATCTATCTATCTATCTATCTATCTATCATCTATCTATCATCTCTCTCTCCCCCTCTCTATCTATCATCTCTCTCTCTCTATCATCTATCATCTATCTGTCATCTCTCATCCATCTCTCATCCATCTCTCTCATCCATCTTTCTTATCTCTCTCTCTCTCATCTATCTGTCTGTCTGTCTGTCTGTCTGTCTTTCTATCTATCCGTCCATTATCTATCTATCTATCTATCTATCTATCTATCTATCTATCTATCTATCTATCTATCATCTCCCATCTCCCATCCATCTCTCTATTTTATTTCTCTCTCTCTAATCTATCATCTCTCTCTCTCTCTCTCTTTCCATCTCTCTCTCTCTCTCATCTCTATATTGCATAAAATGATGGATCTTCCATTTCCTGCATTTACTTATCTTTTAGAAGCACGTGGCTAAAATTCTGACCACCGTGACTGGCCTTGATGAGTAAGGAACATGGAACAAAGAACAAAGAGGTTTTTGTACAGTTTGTGGTGGAACGTGACTCATTTGACAGTGTTATCACCCACCTGTGTTGGCACCACTGTGAATAGGAGTTGTGTAACTTCCTCCTTCTGACTTGGAGCTTCTGGCGGGGAAATACCCTGCCGGCCCTATAAAGAGGGCTTCCTTCTCCTGCCTTCTTCACATCTGTCAAGACTGAGAAGATGAAGTTCCTTGCAGCTGCTGGACTGCTGCTGCTGCTTATGCAGAATGCGATTGCAGCATCTACAGCAATGCCAAACAAAATGGTAAGGAAAGTTTGCAATTCACCTAGTCTGTAGCCTGATGCTGGTGAATTAGAGCCCTAGAATGACATCCAGTTTAAGCTAAGGAAGGTTGCATTGGGCTCTTAATTTTGCAAAAGACCAGGGGCTCTGATTTGCTAGTTTATTATTCTGCAACTATCTGCTGCGGAATAGAGAATAATACAGCCTGATGCCTATTTTTCTCAACCCACACGTGTGCCTCCTGCACAATACTAGAGGCAGCCTCCCTGGCAAGAGTTCTTAATCCATAAATCAATGCAGGGAAGGTAAAAGTGGGATCAACGGTGGAAAAATACGTCTTTATTTCAGTTACACGCATTGATTGCTTTTTAAAGTGAAGATAGCGGCCTGCCTCAAAGGGCCTCTTAGCAAGTTGACGAGAATCTTCCCATGAACGCTTATGGCAGCCGGGATGATCAAAAAAAAAAAAAAAAAAGGAGATGAAATGGACAGCAGTTCCTAGGTGGCATCTGCAGACTGAAAGGTCAACTTGCTTGGTGTATTCAGAAACAACAAAGGGAACAGAGTTGGAAGGGACCTTGGAGGTCATCTAGTCCAACCCCCTGCCCCCAAGCAGGAGATCCTACGCCATTTCTGACAAATGGCAGTCTAGTCTCTTCTTGAAAGCTTCCAGTGATGAAGCTCCCACAACTTCCGAAGGCAACTTCTGTTCCATGGGTTGATTTTTCTCACTGTCAGAAAATTCCTCCTTATTTCTAGGTTGAATCTCTCCTTGATCAGTTTCCATCCATTGTTCCTTGTTTGACCTTGAGGTGCTTTGTAAAATAGCTTGACCCCCTTCCTCTCTGTGGCAGCCCCTCAAATATTGGAACACTGCTGTCATGTCTCCCCTGGTCCTTCTCTTCACTAGATTAGCCATGCCCAGTTCCTGTAACCATTCTTCATATGTTTGCACCCATTATTCCTTGTCTGGCCATTGGGTGCCTTGGAAAACAGGCTGACCCCCTCCTTTTTGTGGCAACCCCTCAAATATTGGAAGACTGCTATCATGTCTCCCCTGGCCCTTCTCTTCACTAGACTAGCCATGTCCAGTTCTTGCAACCGTTCATTGTATGTTTTAGCCTCCAGTCCCCTCATCATCTTAGTTGCTCTTCTCTGCACTCTTTCTAGAGTCTCAACATCTTTTTTATAATGTGGTGATCAAGTCTGGATGCAGTATCCCAAGTGGGGTCTTACTAAGGCTTTATAGAGTGCTATTAGTACCAACCTTGATCTTGATTGTATCCCTCTGTTCATGCAATTTAGGATGAAAAGAACAACATAACAGGCCTGTGATATGAATATTTTGGGGGTCTTTTCTAGAAGACTTTATATGCAATTTTGGAACGAGGAGATGGAGAACTTTATTTCTCTCCTTAGGAATCATCTTTGCAGGAGGGGTTACATTTTGGCTGACATGATCTCTTCTGTCTTAATACCCAGTCTTCCCACCAAGGATCTTGAGAAAGCAGGGATCAACTGCATTTAAACTATAGATTTATTAGACACAAAGGAGACACCATCAGGTCACTCTCAAACTGTAAACAAAAGAGGTCAGAGAAGTTCGTGCCCAGGGCGAACTTCTGAATTTCAAAACTTCTTAGAAAGAAGAGGTTCCTGATTTTAAATGGAGATGAGGAGATGGACAGAGAGCTCAAGGTCACGTACTTGTCTGCTTTCATCCTTCCATGTTCTTGAACATCTCAAGATCTTTTCCTGACAGTATTTTGTTTGCACCAGAGATTATACTAAGGCAATGCATTTTTAAATTTCCCACCATGCATTTGAGGGACATGTCTTCCAGCCATATTATGGCTACATGTATTTTCCCCAGCAAGGTAGGAAAGAGGTCCTCACCATGTAGGAAGTGGCTCATGAAAGGGCTGTGTCATGGCTCCTCCCGGCTGAGCCCAGATCGCTGGGCGCCGGCTGCACACGTCTCAGCCAGGTGCCCTTCGCTGCAGATCCGGTCCACTGCCAAGCATTCGAGAGCCCTGCTGCTCATTCAGGCAGCCCCCAAAGCTACAGTTCTGCCTTTTCTCATGCTCCAAATTCCCTGAGTCTTCATGCTGCCCGGTTTCGGGTTGGTGCTTGGGGCTCAGGACCCTGGACAGCACCCCAGGTTCTGGGGAGCTGATGAATTGTTTTAATGCAGATTTGGGTTAATGTCAGGGTTCCAAGTAACACCTCCAATGAAAGAAAGCTTGGAGGCTTGAAGTTACTTAAAGCTCCATTTTATTAGAGATGTCATATTGGCACATCTGGGAAAACCCAAATCTGAAAGCTTCCAGGTTTTCCCCACCCAAAGAAAAATTCAAGTCCCTGCCCAGCACCCACAAGTCCATCACAGGCTGTTTCTATCCTTGAATTGCTCCCGGAATCCTCACATACATGCTGCTTAATTACATCTTCTTCCCTCTTTATCAGAAAGTGCCATTATAGAAATTGCTCTTACAATTTCAGCATCTCAACTTGGAAACTAAGTTCTTGGATGCTTAGTACTTGAATGGAAGGGCACTTACAATTCCCAAGGAACTGCAAAGTTTTGTGATCAAAAACATTCTTTATCTGGTCGTCCCAAACTCTGCAAGGGTGGGTCTCTGAGGTGCCAAAGAATGCAACTCAACTCAAAGATGCTTCTTTTTTTTCATGTTTCTGAACAAAGATAGAGCTGCTTTAAAGAGCTGACACATCCTTCATGCTATATAAGCTAGAGAAGCATGGGTTTCCCCATAAGAGGAAAGATTAGCATCAAATTTAAATTCTGGAATGGGAATAGAGTAGAGTAGAGTAGAGTAGAGTAGAGTAGAGTAGAATAGAATAGAATAGAATAGAATAGAATAGAATAGAATAGAATAGAATAGAATAGAATAGAATAGAATAGAATAGAGCTGGAAGGGACCTTGGAGGTCTTCTAGTCCAGCCCTCTGCTCAAGCAGGAGAACCTATGCCATTTCAGATAAGTGGCTGTCTAGTTTCTTTTTAAAAACCTCCAGTGATGGAGCTTCCACGATTTCTGGAGGCAACTTCTGTTTCACTGGTTAATTGTCCTCACTGTTAGGAAGTTTCTCCTTAATTCCACGTTGCTTCTCTCCTTGATGAATTTCCATCCACTGTTTCTTGTCTTGCCTTCTGGTGCTTTGAGGAATAATTTGACCCTCTCTTCTTTGTGGCAGCCCCTCAAATACTGGAATAGTGCTATCACGTCACCCCTAATTCTTCTTTTCTTTAGACTAACCAGACCCAAATCTTTCAGCAACCGTTCCTCATATGTTTTAGTCTTCCAGGCCTTTGATCATCTTAGTTGCTCTTCTCTGAACTTTTTCTCAACATCCTTTTTTGTAGTATGGTAACCAAAATTGGTTGCAATATTCCAGGTGTAGCCTTACTAGGGTTTATTATTATTATTATTATTATTATTATTATTATTATTAGTCATATTTCTATGCCGCCCACTCTCCGAGGACTCTGGGCGGCTTACACCAAAGACAGTATACTAAATAGCATATTGCCCCCAACAATCAGGGTTCTCATTTTACCCACCTCGGAAGGATGGAAGGCTGAGTCAACCTTGAGCCGGTGAGATTTGATCCGCTGATCTGCTGAACTAGCAGTCAGCTGAAGTAGCCGCAGTACTGCACTCTAACCACTGCGCCACCTCGGCTCTTACATTTAGAAATGTAGTTTAGTACTAGGGTTTAGGATGGGGACAGGTTAAGACCAGAGACCTGTCTTTAAGAGAAACCACTGTCCCATGTTCCAGTGCAAAAATCACATAGGAAATGAGAGAGAGGGAATCACCTTAGCTCTGCTCCAAGGCAGAGGTGGGTTCCAGCAGGTTCTGACCAGTTCTGGAGAACCAGTAGTGGAAATTTTGAGTAGTCCGGAGAACTGGTAGTAAAAATTCTGACTGGCTCCACCCCCATCTATTCTCTGCCTCCCAAGTCCCAGCTAATCGGGAGGAAATGGGGATTTTACAGTAACCTTCCCCTGGAGTTGGGTGGGAATGGAGATTTTACAGTATACTTTCCCTGCCACACCCACCAAGCCACGCCCACCAAGCCACACCCACCAAGCCACACCCATAGAACCAATCGTAAAAATTTTTGAAACCCACCACTGTTCCAAGGATATTAAAAATGCATGGCAT
>NW_027256884.1:3572790-3622790 GCF_029215685.1 Pituophis catenifer annectens
GACAGTGAGAGGAATTAATCAGTGGAACAACTTGCCTCCAGAAGTTGTAAATGCTCCAGCACTGGAAGTTTTTAAGAATAGCTAAGAATAGAATAAGGTAGAGTAGAGTAGAGTAGAGTAGAGTAGAGTAGAGTAGAGTAGAGTAGAGTAGAGTAGAGTAGAATAGGATCAGGAATAGGAATAGGAATAGGAATAGGAATAGGAATAGGAATAGGAATAGGAATAGGAATAGGAATAGGAAATCAGAATAGAATAGAATAGAATAGAATAGAATAGAATAGAATAGAATAGAATAGAATGGAATGGAATGGAATGGAATGGAATGGAATGGAATGGAATGGAATGGAATGGGATGGGATGGGATGGGATGGGATGGGATGGGATGGGATGGGATGGAACTAGGCTTCCCCAAAAAGCACAAAGCAGATTCCTGGTCCTGACAAAACCACTTTTATTAAACAAACAGTGAATTCCTCTCATTCACCTTCAGCAAAGGCCTCGCAAACAGTCTTTCAAAGATGAATTTATGACTTCAGACCTTATCTATCTTGGACAGCTGCCATGTAAATATTTTCCAAAGGCAGTGCTGTGCAAGGAAAGACTTGGCATAGCATCTCTTAGATTCACGGACATTTCTTCTCACTCCTGAACCGACTGACCGAACGAATTGTTTCCTTCAAAAGCCCACTCCCCTTTTGCTCCTCTTTTAATTCCTATGGGAATTAAATCATTCATCGTCCTCCTGTGGCTTTACTCCCAAGTCAACCCTTGTTCTTTAGCTGTTCCCTTCATCTGGCAACTCTGCACATGTGCACACTCGGAACAGGCTCCAGTTGTTCTTCTGCCTCACTGATGTCAGACTCCGGAGGCAGCAAAGAACTACCAGATGGCCCTGGCCCTCTCTCTGCCTCCAACACAGAGCCCTCATCAGAGCCTTCCCCAGACTCCAGGACTGGCCCATGTTCCTCCCCAACCTCCTCACTGTCCGAATCTGCTGCCAGATCCGCTGGCCACTAGTGGGCCACAACAATGGGATAGGTTGGGATGGGATGGGATGGGATGGGATGGGATGGGATGGGATGGAATAGAGTAGAGTAGAGTAGAGTAGAGTAGAGTAGAGTAGAGTAGAGTAGAGTAGAGTAGAGTAGATTAGATAGAGTAGAGTAGAGTAGAGTAGAGTAGAGTAGAGTAGAGTAGAGTAGAGTAGAATAGAATAGAATAGAATAGAATAGAATAGAATAGAGTAGAATAGAATAGAATTCCAGCTCAATCAGGAGAACCTATACCTATAGATTGGACAACCATTTGTCTGAAAAGGTATAGGGTTTCCTGCCTAAGCAGGGAGGTTGGACTAGAAGACCTCCAAGGTCCCTTACAACACCGTTATTCTGTTCAACGTTAGTGGCTTTAGGCACAACCCAGCTAACGAGAAATTACACGCGTGGCCAGACCAAGGAAACACGTGGCTATTTAAGAGACATCGCGAAGCGATTTCCATGCAAACTTTCAAGGGCCGTTTTTCTCGGCAGGCTGGAAAAACTGCTGAGCTGAGCAGAAGCAATAGATTGCAGGGATGGAAGGAAATCAACTCTATAGGAAGAATGATCAGGATCTGAGGCTCCTAAGTGGCAGCTGAGTTCAGCTAGATGGTCTCTCTCTTTCCGTCAATTGTAATGGATTCAAGCCCCCCCCCCCTCCATTCTTCTCTGCCTGCTCAGTATTGACTGGCTAATTGAGGGCATGGTGCACTAAATCAACATTAGATATATGATACCAAGTTGCTTTCAATTAAAACTCAAGATTCTCCACTCTGGAGGAACAGTTCTTTTTTTTTTAAATGAAATGAAATAAAATATAAAATAAAATAACATAAAATAAAATAGTAAACTAACTCGTGTAGATTCCATTATAATCTTTCGGTTCAGGAAATAGATCATTTTAAAAGCATTATTCATCGGAAAAGGGCTGTTTTGCTTCGTGATTTTTATTGAGTTATTCTGCAAAGCATTAATCTTCAAGCCGCTTCAGATCAGAGACAGTTTGCGATGTAACAATGGCTCTAATTATTCTAGCCAAGTTGTGACTTGTTTTTTTTTTTTTTAATTTTATGAATAGCGTTTTATTTATGTCTCAATAAGTTTCTAGGATTCGTGGTTGGTTTCTCCAGGGTGAAGATCAACAAACTGAAACGCCCCTAACTAGGTAGATTACTGAAACTTCCCTCTTTTAAATCTTTTTTTTTCCAGCCATTTACCAATGTGACCGGCGTCGTGGATGACCATGGAATGTGCCAGTGCTTGGTTTACCTGCCCGATACAACATTTCCTGTACAGAAAGTGGAATACCTTGAAATTCTGGCTAAGGAGCTCTCCGCAAAATTTGACAGTGAACTTTCAAAAGTAAGTGGCTTTAGCCTTGATCATTAGGAGACCGAGCCAAAAGATAGCAGATCTGATAGCAAGTCCTTGATGTTTAGGTAGAACTTATCAGGTGCTTCAAGGTCTGGTTTCACAGGTAGCTTCCTTGTTGTTGTTGTTGTTGTTGTTGGAGGAGGAATTCTTACCAAGGGAAGCTGAGAAGGAATGTGGTCTCTTAATTTCTTGTGCTATTGGGGGGGTGACAGGGCTAATTTGCATGGTCTCAACATGAGTGTATAGAGATCTTTGTGTGTGAGTCATGACAACGTCAAGGAAAGCCAAGTTTGGAAGTTGCCCAGATGTCACCTTGTGAGGGAGATGGGCAGCATAAAAGTTTAATAGAGATAGATAGATAGATAGATAGATAGATAGATAGATAGATAGATAGAGAAAGAAAGAAAGAAAGAAAGAAAGAAAGAAAGAAAGAAAGAAAGATAGAAAGAAAGAAAGAAAGATATTGAGATAAATAGCTGGATAGCTGGATAGAGAGCTAGGGATAGAGATGATGGATGGATAAATATGGATGGATGGATGGATGGATGGGTAGATAGATAGATAGATAGATAGATAGATAGATAGATAGATAGACGGACAGACAGAAAGATAGACATAAACAGATATAGATAGATGGATAGATGAATAGATAGAAAGATAGAAAGATAGATGGATAGATGGATGGATGGATGGACAGACAGATGGACAGACAGACAGATGATAACAGAGAGATGGATAGATGGCTAGGTAGATAGTTGGATGGGTGGATGAGTGATTGGGTAGGTGGATGGATGGATGGATGGATGGATGGATGGTGGATGGATGGATAGATAGATAGATAGATAGATAGATAGATAGATAGATAGATAGCATCAAAAAAGCCAAGGACTGCTGCTTTAGAATGTTGTACTTCTTTTTCTTGAAAAGCCCTTGATGTTGCAACAGTGACCATTAGCTGTGTATCTTCCTCTGTCCACCTCTGAGGTCCTCCCGTAGGAAAAGCAAGAGCAAAATGAAGCCAGGTCATGTCACACTATTCTCCTCTACTGTAGCAGCTGGAGGAACTGCAAAAGGGTTGAGAAGACTTTGGAAAAGAGCAACCCACCCTGAAGTCCTGACCTCAATCTAGCTGTATTATCTGTGTTATTTATGTGAGAGGAAGGATGTCAGAGAGAAGCACTTAAGCCTTTTCAATTATCCATCACTCGTCTCTCTCTAAAGATACTGCAATTATCTTAAGTTGAATTTACCCAGTTCTTGGTTTTTCCCCTGAAGGCTAAACGTTTCCCAAGGCTACAAGACAAGTCAGGGAACTTGTCATACAGATGTTGCAGGACGTCAGCTTTGAGTAGTCTCAGCCAGTTTGGTCAATGATGGAGAATGTTGGTGGTTGTGACCCAACAACATCTGGAGAGATCCTTGAAAAGTCACGTTAACCATCGCTTTCTAGAACAATACAATGCTGTTAGCCCTTTCTATGAAAGAATGAAAACACACTTTGACTCCTTCCATTGACACCCAATCTTTGGGTTGTTTTTCAAAATCTCATAAAATTAATTAATTAATTAATATCTAGAGTTGCCCATCTCCATTGATGACTCTGGGGTGGCTTATAAGCTTCTCTGGAAGGTCTAATCCTAAATGTGTAGTTAAGAGTTAGTTCCCCCTGAATTTATCCATGTTTGTTTCTGAGGACTCAATTATGGAATTGCTCCATTAGAGGCTAGAAACCTGAAGATCGATCAGTTGAAACCAATAAACCAACAATCCCAAGAAATGCCAATACTAAGATTTTATGTACCTACCAGGGGTGAAATCCAGCAGGTTCTGACAGGTTCTGGAGAACCAGTAGCGGACTTTTTGAGCAGTTCGGAGAACCGGTAGTGGAAATTTTGAGTAGTTCGGAGAACCAGCAAATACCACCTCTGGATGGCCCGGAGTGGGGAGGGAATGGGGATTTTGCAGTATCCTTCCCCTGCCACTCCCACCAAGCAATATGGGTTAGAAACTGTGGATTTAGAATCCAAAGATAAGTTTTGCTTAGGCATGTAATTCTCAATTTACGACCACAACTGAGCCCCAAATTTATGTTGCTAAGTGAGCCATTAGTTGTGTCCCATTTTTTATGACTTTTCTGGCCACATTTGTTAAGTGAATCGCTGCAGGTGTTAAGTTAGTAACACGGTTGTTAAGTGAATCAGGCTTCCCCCTTGACTTTGCTTGGCTGAAGGTCGCAAAAGGGAATCACGTGACTGCCACCGTCATAAATATAAATTGACAAGCATCCGAATGTAAATCATGGGACCCTGGAGATGCTGCAATGGTCGTAAGCATGAAAAATGGCCATCAATCACTTGGGGTCTTGACTTACAACCACAGTTGAGCCCAAAATTTCTGTGGTTAAGCGAGACATTTGTTCAGTGAGTCTTTTACGGCCGTTTTACCACCTTTCTTTCCACTGTTGTTAAGTGAATCACTCACTTGATCAGTTAGTAATCTGGTTGTTGAGTGAATCTGGTTTCCCCGTTGACTTGGTTTGTTCAAAGTTTGCAAAAAGGAGACACAGCAACGGTCATAAGTATGAAGTGGTTGCCGAGCCTCTGAATTTCGATCGCACGATTGTGGGAAATGCTGCAAAGGTTGTAAGTGTGAAAAACGGTCATAAGTCACTTTTTTCAGTGCCATTGTAACTTTGAACGGACGCTTTACGAACTATTGTACTACCTGTATTAACCTCAGGGGATCTCCTGTTATTTGATGTGCAGGCAGCTTCCCGGAAAAACCAAATGAAAAGCAGTCACAATCCTTGATCTTCTCTCTCCAAAGAAAAGAGCAATCATCTTCTTCTTCTTCTTCTTCTTCTTCTTCTTCTTCTTCTTCTTCTTCTTCTTCTTCTTCTTCTTCTTCTTCTTCTTCTTCTTCTTCTTCTTCTTCTTCTTCTTCTTCTTCTCCTTCTCCTTCTCCTTCGCCTCCTCCTCCTCCTCTTCCTCTTCCTCCTCCTCCTCTTCTTCTTCCTCCTCCTCTTCTTCTTCCTCCTCCTCCTCTTCTTCCTCCTCCTCCTTCCTCCTCCTTTTCTTCTTCCTCTTCTTCCTCTTCTTCTTCCTCCTCCTCCACCACCACCACCTCCTCCTCCTCCTCCTCCTCCCCTCCTCCTCCCCTCCTCCTCCTCCTCCTCCTCCTCCTCCTCCTTCTTCTTCTTCCTCCTCCTCCTCTTCCTCTTCCTCTTCCTCTTCCATATCCGTCATCAGACGTTGGCAATCATGTTGGCGATCCTATTTTTATCAACAGCCGCATGAAAAAGCGCTGCTCAGTTTTGTCCAAACCAATCCCTTCGATTCTTAAGCCATGGTGTTCTTCTTCTGCCTGGATCTCATTTGCCTTCAATCCTTCCTTGGAGGATTAAGTGAAGGATGCCATAGTTTTGGATTTATCATGCTTCTGGCAGACCGGGAGATTCTTAGCATCCCTGCCCCATTTAAGGGGCGCCCATACTCGGGGCCATTCTTAGGTTTTGCTGCCATTAACACGATTTTCCTGGGAAATATATAGCGTAGTAGTCTTCTGTTTGCTTTCTACACCACTGTGCACCTGCTGTTCAAGTGGCTGCCACCACACCGTGTGCTGTTCTTCTGAAGCCGTTCTGACCAATGTGGTCTCCGCCTTCAGTCGACACTGATGATCCAGCTGCCACTCACCAAGCCTGTTGGACCATGGAAGGTCTTTGATTGCCTCCAACCCAACTTTATAGCATAAAAGGCCATAGTGGGTAAGGCCCAGTGGTGGGTTGCTCCCGGTTCGCACCGGTTCGCAAGAACCGGTAGTAAAAATTTGTAGTTGTTCGGAGAACCGGTAATAACGTTGGCTGGCCATGCCCCCGAACCGGTCCCTGGCCCGGTCGCTGCTCGCTTACCCCGCCCACCTCATCAGAGGCTTTTAATTTTTTTTTACCTTTAAGCATTTTTTCTACAACCTCTTCGGCTGAAGAGGTTGTAGGGAAAAAAATGCCTTTAAAAGCCTCTGACGATCCCAGCTGAGTTGCCTGATCGTCAGAGGCTTTTAAAAGCATTTTTTTCTGCAATTTATTAAGGTTGTAGAAAAAAATGCTTTTAAAAGGAAAAAAAAAAGTTGGCCACACCCACCAGTCACATTACCCCCACCAAGCCACGCCCACAAAATAAGCCATGCCCACAGAACTGGTAGTAAAAAAAATTAGAACCACCCCTGGTAGGCCCCCCTCTCCCAATCCACCACCTAGGGGGTTCCAGGCTCCCCCTAAGAGAATATTCCTCTGCCTTTGCTAACAAAAAAAATATATTTTAAGGCCGGGTGGGAAAACGGACTCTCCACCATTCTCTCTGAAGCTGGGTGACGACGAGACGGGTTTCCTAATGCCTTTTTAATTAAAACTAAGCTCCTTAGTTAGATGTTGTGTTGTTGTTGGCTCCATGGAGATGGACGTTGTTTTCTTTGCAAAAATTCAAGGAAGAAAACCCACCATAAATAATCCCCCAGCTCTTCAATCTCCAGAAAACCTGGGGAGCGGAGATGGGGGAGGGCCCCCCTTGCCCCCTTCCCAGAATATTTGAAATCGTCTGCTTGATGAAAAATATATGCAGGGTTTCAATTAGGTGTCCGGGAGAAGTGGTTTGCCTGCTCCAGCAACCTGGCATCGGTGGCAATGAATGAAGTGTCCTTGAATTAATCAGAAGGAAAAGACAGAGCACTCAATTATAAATTCCCGGCCATAAATATTCATAATTTTCTCAGCTCGGTATAATCAGAGAGACGTTTATCCGTTTCGAAAACACACACACACACACACACACACACACACACACATACGTGCATACAAGAAGGAAGGGGCCGAAGGAGTTGGAGACTCCTGTGGACCCCTAATTGAAAGGCCGCATATTTTTTCATCAAAATATGGAAATGAAACTGAGTTTTGTTTTGAATGTTACGTCGGAAGCGACGGGATCAGTAGTAGTATTCAGCGGTGATCGGGAGGGGGGGGGTCACCCATCTGCCCCGGCGTTATGCCAACCTATATAGCCACATTTTCGAGACCAGTGCATGCACACGTGTAAGCAAAACGCACATGGGTGGGTTCTAAAAATTTTTACTACCGGTTCTGTGGATGGGCCTTGTTTTGTGGGCGTGGCTTGATGGTCATGTGACAATTATTTAGTATTTAGCAGAGGTACTGGTCTACCAGGCTTTTAACTGCTTGCAGAGCTGTACCGGTCTACCCATTTATTTTTGCAGG
Organism: Pituophis catenifer annectens; assembly: GCF_029215685.1. NCBI lineage: Eukaryota > Metazoa > Chordata > Lepidosauria > Squamata > Colubridae > Pituophis > Pituophis catenifer. Next base: position 3,580,468 of record NW_027256884.1, read on the forward strand.
CACTGATCTACTCATGTATTTTTGCAGACATTGATCTACTCATGTATTTTTGCAGGCACTGGTCTACTCATGTATTTTTGCAGGCACTGGTCTACTCATGTATTTTTGCAGGCACTGATCTACTCATGTATTTTTTCAGGCACTGGTCTACCCATTTATTTTTGTAGGCACTGATCTACTCATGTGTTTTTGCAGGCACTGGTCTACCCATTTATTTTTGCAGGCACTGATCTACTCATGTGTTTTTGCAGGCACTGGTCTACTCATGTATTTTTTGCAGGCATTGATATACTCATGTGCTTTTGCAGGCACTGGTCTACCCATGTATTTTTTGTAGGCATTGATCTACTCATGTGTTTTTGCAGGCACTGGTCTACCCATTTATTTTTGCAGGCACTGATCTACTCATGTATTTTTGCAGGCACTGATCTATTCATGTATTTTTGCAGGCACTGATCTACTCATGTGCTTTTGCAGGCACTGGTCTACCCATGTATTTTTTGCAGGCACTGATCTACTCATGTATTTTTGCAGGCACTGGTCTACTCATCTATTTTTGCAGGCACTGGTCTACCCATGTATTTTTGCAGGCACTGATCTACTCATGTATTTTTGCAGGCACCGGTCTACTCATTTGTTTTCTTTTAACACTGATCAGCTGTAGGGCGGCCCTTTGAAGCCCCGCGGCAAGGGTTTAAACAGTTTTTTTCCCTCTAGCCATCAGCTGGGACTCAGGAGGCAGCAATAGATTGGGGGGTGGGGCCAAATAAAAGGTAAGAATAACACGGGGGGGTGAGGGGGCACGGGCAGGGGGGAGAACCGGTTCGGTGACATCATATTGTCACTGCTACCGGCTCGGGAGAACTGGGCCGAATCGGGAGGAACCCACCACTGAAAGCGCATGCACAGAAGGCTGAAAGAAACGCATGTTGCGAACTGGTGGTAAACATATGTGAAACCCACCTCTAGATGGGATGCACGTGTGATACAGGGTGACACCCTGATTTTGGGGGGTAACTATGCCTCTGCCATAGACTCCCTCACACACAGTTGTCAGTCATGCTTCCTTGCTTGTATTATGCAGACGCGAGCGCATTGAATTCGGAGGTGCATTGTATTATTTAGGAAGGAAGTGAATGGAGCCGACGTGGGAAGCAGCTTAGCAAGGTGATTTATGAGCTTATCTGGGGATCTTCAAATCAAAACTATAGTCCATGGTACTTCCTTTTTAGTCAATGGCTGCCCTGGCCATTCGTTTTTCCCAAGAGTTCCCTCAAGAATAAAGAGAACATTCTATTTTGCAATATATCTCTGATAGATCTTCCCGTATAAATCAAGAGCGGAGTGAGTATGGGCCTGGCATCAGACTCAGAGACACTGTTCTAAAACGATAAGTTTATTTCAGGAATAGGAACGGGGCGACTGAAGACTGTATGTCCTCTCCTTCTGCTATCCCCAGAGGTCAGAAAAGGGATGGAAGGGACCTTGGAGGTCTTCTAGTCCAGCCCCCTGCTCAAGAGGACACTCTATCCTCTCCTTCTGCTATCCCCAGAGGTCAGAAAAGGGATGGAAGGGACCTTGGAGGTCTTCAGCCCCCTGCTCAAGAGGACACCCTATCCTCTCCTTCTGCTATCCCCAGAGGTCAGAATCAGAATAGGGATGGAAGGGGCCTTGGAGGTCTTCTAGTCCAGCCTCCTGCTCATGTAGGAGATCCTAGACCATTTCAGACAAACGGTTGTCCTGTCTCTTCTTAAAAAACCTCCAGTGATGAAGTGCCCGCAATTTCTGGTGGCAAGCAGTTCCACCGGTTAATTGTCCTCACGGTTAGGAAGTTTCTCCTTCATTCCAGGTTGCTTCTCTCCTTCATTAGTTTCCATCCATTGTTTCCTATTTTGCCTTCTGGTGCTTTGGAGGATAAATTGACCCCTTCCTCTTTGTGGTAGCCTCCAGTATTTACTGAATACTACTATCAGGTGGTCATTTATAGAGGCAGAAAACAACCAAATTTTCCCAACCAAATTTGATGTCAACAATGTTCTAATTATTTATACAAAGCCACAAAAAACACGGTGGTATCATCCAAGCTTATATAAATCACATACAGGTAGTTCTCAATTTAGGACCATTCGTTTAGTGACTGAAGTTTCAACGGCACTGGAAAAAGGGACTTGCGACCATTTTTCACACTTCTGACCATTGCTGCATCCCCACGCATCATGTGATCAAAATCCAGACGCTTGGCAGCTGGTTCGTATTTATGACGGCCGTCGTGTCCCCGGGGTCAGCGTTTGCAACCTACCCACAAGCGAAATCAACGGGAAAGCCGGATTCACTTTAATCACCATGTCACTAACTTCGCAACTGCAACAATTAGCTTAAGAACGGTGGCAACTGGCATGCACTTATGATGGTTGCAGTGTCCTCAGGGGATCTCCTTTTGCAAACTTCTGACAAGCCAAGTCATCGGGGGAAGCCAGATTCACGTAACAGCTACATTGCCAGCTTAACAACTGCAGCCATTAACTTAACAGTGGCAGGAAAGGTCGTAAAACAGGGCAAACCCGTACTTAGTAACTGTCTTCCTTCGAAATGGAAATTTTGGATTCAATTGTGGTCGTGAGCCAAGCGCTACCTGTATTACACTATAAATGATACAATTGGATAATGCCATTATTCTGCATAGATTTAGTTAGGGGAAGCATTTTCTCAGTAGACGGGAATTTCCTGAAGTTCTGAACAAGCTTATTTTCCCCCTCCCCTTTCAGCCAGCTTTTGCTTAACGGACTGGGCCATTGCTTAACTGAATAGAATGGAATGGAATGGAATGGAATGGAATGGAATGGAATAAGGAATAGAATGGAATGGAATGGAATAAGGAATAGAATAGAATAGAATAGAATGGAATAAGGAATAGAATGGAATTGAATGGAATAGAATAGAATAGAATAGAATAGAATAGAATAGAATAGAATAGAATAGAATAGAATAGAATAAGGGATAGGATAGGATAGGATAGGATAGGATAGGATAGGATAGGATAGGGCAGGGCAGGGCAGGGCAGGGCAGGGCAGGGCAGGGCAGGGTAGAATGGAATGGAATAAGGAATAAGGAATAAGGAATAGAATAGAATAGAATAGAATAGAATAGAATAGAATAGAATAGAATAGAATAGAATAGAATAGAATAGAATAATTCTTTATTGGCCAAGTGTGATTGGACACACAAGGAATTTGTCTTTGGTACATAAGCTGTCAGTGTACATAAAAATACATTCATCAAGAATCATAAGATACAACATTTAGAGATAGTCATAGGATACTAAATAAGCAATCAAATCATACTAGGAAACAAATAAAACAATATAAATTGTAAGGATACCAGCAACAAGGTTACAGTCATAAGTGGGAGGAGATAGGTAATAGGAAGGATGAGAAGAATAAAAGTAATATAGTCTTAGTGAATAGTTTGACAATGTTGAGTTGTTGAGTTGTTTAGCAGAGTGATGGCGTTCGGGAAAAAACTCTCCTTGTGTCTAGTTGTTCTGGTGTGAAGGGCTCTATAGCAGGGGTCACCAACCTTTCGGACCATGGGGACCACCAAATTCATAATTTTAAATCCCGCGGACCACTAATATGATTTTTTTAAAAAAACATAGATAGTATTTAGTGCAATGTAAAAAATGCAAATAATTTTTCTGTGGACCACCAAAATTTTCTCGCGGACTACCAGCGGTTCACAGAACACCAGTTGGTGACCACTGCTCTATAGTGTCATTTTGAGGGTAGGAGTTGAAACAGTTTATGTCCAGGATGCGAGGGGTCTGTTTCACAGCCCTCTTTTTGACTCGTGCAGTAGACAGGTCCTCCATGGAAGGCAGGTGGGTAGCCATTGTTTTTTCTGCAGTTCTAATTCTCCTCTGAAGTCTCTGTCTGTCTTGTTGGGTTGCAGAGCCAAACCAGAGAGTTATAGAGGTGCAGATGACAGACTCAATCATTCCTCTGCAGAACTGAATGGAAAAAAAAAAAAAGCTTTGTTGCTTTGTAAATCTATTTGGGCCAGTTGTGTGGCAAACACACCAGCACGATGCATTATCCAGTGTGAGCTGATCAGGAAAATGCTTTCAGTTGCTTCGCTACAGTGGCGTCAAAGAGAATGATTTAGTTTCGACATTTTTTTTAATACCGAGAGGAAAAAAAAAACAAGAGAATTTTTCAGGGTTGCTCATTGTATCTCAGGGTTAAGACCGTTTGGAAGTGGTGTTTAATGCACATTTCTTCTGAATGAACACGCCGTTCGAGCCGCTCTTTGCCAGAAGCGAGTGATTGATGTCTTTCATAAACGCATCACTCTTCTTGAAAATGGCTCGGAGACACAAAAGAACGACACCTCTTTTATCCCAAGGAGGCTGGCTGTCTTTTCAACCATCACAGCACAACCATCGTCCGCTGTGTTCTTACAACTTGTCCTATATTGCTTTTGTAATCCCTCACCGGAGTTCCTTTTGCCGAGGATTTGCTTAATGCTATTTGTTATCTTGACACGGCCATCCATTAAAATACTTCAGTTTCTGGGGTTTGATTCTGTGCTCGGAATCGCTGAGAAAGGGAAGTAAACTGCAAAGTAGGAAAAACAGACGTTAGCTTTTAAAGTGGATGAGATTTGAAGCATGGAGAATCAGGATCCCACGCTGACTTCCAATGATGATGATCTGTTTCATCCTATATACATGAATCTGGTCAACTAAGGGTCAACACTAAATTGGCACTATTTATTTATTTATTTATTTATTTATTTATTTATCGAGTATGTATTAGATAACATATAAGCATGAATTGAATGCATAAAATGAATACAATTAAAGGGAACATTAGGACAGGGACGGTAGCCACACTGGTGTGCTTATGCACCCCCCTTACAGACCTCTTAGGAATGGGATGAAGTCAACAGTAGACAGTCTAAGGTTAAAGTTTTGGGGGTTTGGGGATGAACCGCAGAGTCTGGTAATGCATTCCAGGCGTTGACCACTCTGTTGCTGAAGTCGAATTTTCCGCAATCGAGTTTGGAGCGGTTCACCTTAAGTTTGTATCTATTGTGTGCTCGTGTATTGTTGCGGTTGAAGCTGAAGTAGTCATTGACAGGTAGGACATTGTGGCAGATGATTTTATGAGCTATGCTTAGGTCATACCGAAGGCGGCGTAGTTCTAAGTTGTCTAAGCCCAAAATTTCAAGGTGGCCTAAGGTATTTTGTTGCGAGCGGAGGAGGACTCTTCTTGTGAAATATTTCTGGACACGTTCAATTGTATTAATGTCTGATATGCAGTGCAGGTTCCAGACAGATGAGCTGTATTCGATAATAATAGATAAGGGTTAAGGGAATCCAAGAGGAGTTTGACTTGGACTATTTGTGGGAACGTAATGATTCCAGGCTGATTACTCGCTTGACTCTGCCTACAACATCTGTCTGCTCTTCTCCTATACGAGGTTTACTCATGGCACAAAACCAGGTATGGGCTTGTACCCCCATGTGCATGGGAAAACTGAAATAGGAAACGCGATGGTCGTAAAGGTATAGGGTTTGGATTTTCCATTTGTTCAGATTTTTCTGTTTTTTTTCTGTGGTAGAAGCAACGGTCGTAAATATGAGTCCGTTGTCAAGCGTGTGAGTTTTGATCACTTGATCATGGGGATGTCGGAAAGGTCATAACTCTGAAGAACGGTCATAAGTCACTTTTTTCGGTGCTGTTGTAACTTTGAATGGCCACTAAACGAATTGTTGTAAATCAAGGATTATCTGTATCAAGAACCTACCTAACCCTGGTTTGTTGCTGTCACCGGAGGGAATTTGACACTAGGAAGTGATCTATATCTTCATTAATTCATACAAAGTGGTTAGTTCATTTCTCGCTTCGGGCGACGGGTCAGTGAATAAACGGGGTTTTAATCTTAGGATGGTGGAGAGCTGCAGGAGGCCGTCCCAGCTGAAAACGGAGCCTGGGAGGCATGAGTGACATGAGTGACATGGAGCTAGTCATGCCCACCTAGCCATGCCCCCCCCATGGTCTCCTGAGGTCAAACAGCACCCTGATGCGGCCCTCAATGAAATCGGGTTTGACACCCCTGGAATAGATGAAGCTGGCCCTCTGTGGAGCTGAAAAATGATTTGGCTGTCATGCTGGCCAGTTTCTGAGCATGGACTACAGGCATCTATTATTCAGTTCCTCATCTCAGCCAGGAAAAGCTCTTGAACCAGCTGTGGTTTGGGTGGATCCTTTGATCCATTGCACGATGGCGTACCTGCTGCTTACCATCCTTCAGGCTGCACGTCAAGCTGTTGACCGGAAAGCGGTGAAGATGCAGAGCTGTAGATTTCATGGCCTATTGCCTGTGTGTAATCCATCGTGACATCATTACTGGAGAGGTAGTTCTTCCCAAAAGCTCCGGTCCTTTTTTTTTTTTTTGCATTGAGTTGGAAATAATTCCAAGAGGATTTCAATTTAAAAGAAGAAGAAGAAGAAGAAATAAAAGAGAGAAGGGCTTGGATAAATAAAAAAAAATTCTGTGACATTTTGCTGCACTTTTTGTAGCCTTTGGTTACAAAAAGCGGGAAGAATGTTTCTGATAAATGATAACACTTTTTTTCCCCCTATTCTACAGATTATTTACTTTATCGTGGGTCTTTCATCTGTAATCTTAGCTATGAGTTTTAGTCTATAAATAAAGACGGCGTTAGATAAGCTTCTGGGTTCCGTTGCTGCAATCGTATTTTGATCTCGGTGAGATTCCAAAGAGATGACTTGGCAAAAACTTTTATCTTCTAAAAAAGTATCTTCGAGACATGGACTCAAATGGGATGCCTTTCTTTATCTATTTGCAGGTGAGGGAGTACACCAAAGTAATCGCGCTCTATGAAGCAAAGATTCTCAATTTAACTGTCAAGATCGAACATATGGAGAAGTCCAGCGTATCTTACACGGAGTTGGATTTCGAATTAATCAAACTGGAAATCACGGAGATGGAGAGGCTGATTGTTCAGCTGAAGGCGTCGCTTACTGGAAGCAACGTGTTTGTGGAGCAGTTATATGTCGAGGTAAAATCTTTCCTTGGGCTTTCTCTTTTGATTCGTTCATGTTGTGACCTAGGCTTACTGAGTCATTACAAGACACAATTAGTCCCAAATAAATCTATTTTATTGTAACAGCTGAGAATTACGTTCATTCCCAGTTGAGTCCCAATTAGTTACAAAACAAGTCCTTCGGAAGAAGTCCTTCGGGATAATCACCAACCTTTATCTTCTTTGACACCCTGCCAAAGGCCTTACTTGGCAAAGCCCCACAAAGTTCAGAAACAAACAAGAGATGCCGACTGGAAACAGAGTTAGCAATGTTGCTTTCCTGCAAAAAGACCCAAGTGCCTTTGTTTCTCTTTTTTTTTTTTTTTTTATTGCAAAAGTTTTACAATTACATTTTCACCCCTTTTTTCACCCCCCCACCACCCTCCCCAAACTTCCCATCCTCCCTAACCCTCCCTAACCCTCCCCCCCCAGACTTCCCTATTACATACTCATAACTAATAACACTAATAAATAAACCTGAACCCATCCCTCCCCCTATATAATTTTTCCTCTTTGTCTCTTTACATTAAAATATTTCTAATACATTATTTTCAAATAAAAGCTATTTGATACTTTCTAGTTTGGTATTTGTTCTGAACATATTCTATCCACCTTTTCCATTCCCATTCATAAGTCTCTTGTGAACAATCCTTTAAATATGCTGAAATCTTCGCCATCTCTGCAAAACTGGCCATCTTCAAAGTCCATTCCTCGATAGTAGGCAAAGCTTCATTCTTCCAGTATTTACCTATCAACAATCTTGCTGCTGTTATCATATACAATATTAGTTTTATTTCACCCCGTGTAAAACCCTTAACTATACCCAATAAAAACAATTGTGGAGAAAATTGAATTTTTTTCTTCAAAACATTCTGCATGACCCACCAAATTTTTATCCAAAAAGCCTTAACTTTCCTACAGGTCCACCATACATGATAATACGTAGCATCCAAACATTCGCATCCTTTGTTTCTCTTTTAAGCCTTATGGGAGGAGCCAATCATCTCCTGGCCTTACTCCCGAGTCATCCCTTTTGCTTTAGCTGCTATTGCCTTCTGGCAGCTCTGCACATGCGTGCATTAGGAACAAGCTCCTCCTGTTCCTCTGCCTCTCTGCTGTCCGACTCTGGGGGCTCCAGAGTCCGCGCATCACTCCCAGATGCCCCTGGCCCCATCTCTGCCTCTGATGCAGAGCCCTTGTCCGGGCCTTCCCCTGATTCCAGGACTGGCCCATGGTCCTCCCCAGCCTCCTCACTCTCTGACTCCACTGCTAGCTCTGCAGGCTGCTGGCGGACCACAACAGTTCAAACCTCCCGTGTCTCTGATGGGATTGCTTGTCGCTTGTGAAACAATAATCAGGAGTTAGGCTGTAATTCTTTATTTTTTTTTCATTCGCTCTAGGCCAGTTTTAGACTGGCCTTCCAAGAAGACAAAGATTAGAAGTCCTACCTGGGCAACAGTGGACACTAAAGAGAAGAATAAAAATAAATAAAAATAAACAGCTGTCAAACATCTGAAGCCTTGAAAATAATCCAAATAACTGTTTTTATTTTATCCAGATTAGGAATTTGAGCATCATGGTGAATGAACTGGAACTGTTGGATAAGAATAACATCCTTGCGGTTCGCCGGGAAATCGTCGCTCTGCGAGCTAAGTTGCAAGAGTGTGAACAGCATCGAAACCAGACTGCCGAGCATCCCTACTTCCCACCTGGTAAGCAGTTGTTAAATATATTGAAATGGAAATGTGAGGAGCAGGGAGTGGATCCAGGAAAGGAAGGTGGCCTGAGTTCCTTGCTCAAAGCACCTAGTAAAAATCAACAAAGAATAGTTACCTAAATCCAAATTTAAGGATCTGGGTTATGATGTTGCCCCTAAACCCATCGATTCAAGCCATGGTCTTCTCCAGGTTACCTTGAAGGGATTGAGAAAAAAGAACGTTAAAGATCAGAATAGAATAACAGAGTTGGATGGGATCTTGAAGGTCTTATAGTCCAACCCTCTGCACAAGCAGGAGATCCTATACCATTTCAGACAGATAGTTGTCCAATCTCTTCTTGAAAACCTCCAGTGATGGAGCATCCACAACTTCTGGAGGAAAGTTGTTCCACTGATTAATTGTTCTCATTGTCAAGAAATTCCTCCTTAGTTCTAGGTTGCTTGTCTCCTTGATTAGTTTCCATCCATTGTTTCTTGTCCTGCCTTCAGGGGCTTTGGAGAATAGCTTGACTCCCTCTTCTTTGTGTCAGCCTCTCAAATATTGGAAGACTGCTATCATGTCATCCCTAGTCCTTCTTTTCGTTAAACTAGACAAACCCAATCAATCGATTGGATTGTACAGAGCCTCCTCCAGTCTGTCTGCTTTTCGGCATGTTGAAATTCAGAATTTGGTGCCAACACAATCCTTGGTTATAATGACGGGCAATTGACAAGGTGTTTGCAAGTGGCCAGATTGAAGTTGCCTATGGGTGGCTTTAAGGTTTAAGGGATGCGGTGGCTCAGTGGCTAAGACGCTGAGCTTGTCGATCAAAAGGTCGGCAGTTCAGCGGTTCAAATCCCTAGTGCCACGTAACGGGGTGAGCTCCCATTACTTGTCCCAGCTTCTGCCAACCTAGCAGTTTGAAAGCACATAAAAAATGCAAGTAGAAAAAATAGGAACCACCTTTGGTGGGAAGGTAACAGCATTCCGTGCGCCTTTGGCATTTAGTTATGCCGGCCACATGACCACGGAGACAACTTTGGACAGTGCTGGCTCTTCGGCTTTGAAACGGAGATGAGCACTGCCCCCTAGAGTCAGGAACGACTAGCACATATGTGTGAGGGGAACCTTTACCTTTACTTTACTAAGGATGGCTTTGTAAATTAAATTAATAAATTAATAAGCACTAAAGAAATAAATCTCAACAAAATCCAAAGCGTAGATTAGAACCAAGAAAAAGAATGAAACGGACATGCCCATGACGTCAGAAAATAATCTGGCATAAAAGCCATTTTAAAAAGGCTGAATAAACAAATACAGCCGGCGCTAAATTGAAACATTCCATTTCTCCCGGCCTGAAAATTTTGAAATTATATATGGGCCTCCTGACACTAATAGCTATTGACAGGCTATTTCCTTTATGAATTTGTTTCATCTGCTTTTAAAGCTATTAAAGTCAGCTATTACTCTTTCTTTTGGATGCGAATACTGTAATTCAGGCATACGCCGCGTGATAAAGTATTTCCTTTTGTCTTTCCCGAATCAACAACCATTTAGCAACATTGGATGACCCGCGATGTTGCTATTATGACAAAAGAATAATAAATAGAATCCTTCATCTATTTTTTTCCCCCCGACACGATGCATAATTTTATACATCTCTATCAAGTCGTCTCTTTAGATGTATTGTTGTTTTTTTTCCCTCTGCTCAGCTTAAAAGTGCCACTAGTTATAACCCTGGGGAATTGTTCCAAATTATTCATCATTTTGATGGTCCTTTTATGCATCTCTTAACGCATCTTCTCCAATCCTATGATGGTTTCTTGGAGATAAGAACGGTGCAGAATTCTGAGTGTGTAACATGCAGTAATCACACGCTCAAGAACTCTTTATCTGGCACCTTCCCACAAATGTAGATTCAATACATGGAATCTTTGGGACAATCTTTGGGACAACCATGACCTGGATGATTGAGAATCTCCATAGCTGTATGTTTACTTTTCACCAAAGGAATGGAACCTGGAAGAAAGTGGGGGCTGTAGAAATAATTTTAGTTAAAAAAAAATCTCACAGAATCCCAAGAGCTAGCTCAGGAAGATATATTAGCTTCTGAATGAGAAGACATAAATCATGTCTTCCATCCACCTTCTGTGCAACCACCATCTTTATTATTTATATATTTTATTAGATTTATACGACTTCCTTTCTCCGATGCTTGACTCCGGGTGGCTAACAATATTAAGAATAATAAAAACATAAACACACACACACACACAGCAGGCAGGAGAAAAAAAATTATAAAACCATCAATCCTTCTGCACGAGTAAGATGACTGGCTTTGTCCCATAACTGGACTTGAACATAGAGACATGTCTTCAAGGCCTTATGGAAGGAACAACAGGGATGGAGCCAAATTAATCTCCAGAGAGATGATAATCCAGATATCAGCAGAAAGGGCTCTTCTTTTGGGTCCTGCTAGCTTATTCATTCATTCATTCATTCATTCATTCATTCATTCATTCATTCATTCATTCATTCATTCATTTATTTATTTATTTATTTATTTATTTATTTATTTATTTATTATTGTGATTTATATGCCGCCTTTCTCCCGAGGGACTCAAGGCGGCTTACAAAATGACAATTTCCGATACAATAAAATAAAATTAAAATCAACACCCCAATTAAAACAGTTTAAAATTATAACACTGTACATCCAAACGGATCAGTTGAGTTGACGGAAGAGCCACGTCTTCAGCTCGCGACGGAAGGAAAGGAGGTCGGGGGCTGTCCTGAGCTCTGTGGGCAATCCATTTCAGAGGGTCGGGGCTCCCACAGAGAAGGCTCTCCTGCTGGAGTCCGTCAGCCGACATTGTTTGGCCGACGGCACCCTGAGGAGGCCCACTCTGTGAGAGCGCACGGGACGATGGGAGAGCGGCAGGAGATGGTCCTGCAAGTACCCTGGGCCTAAGCCATGAAGGGCTTTATAGGTAAGCACCAGCACCTTGAAACGAATCTGGAACACCACCGGCAGCCAGTGCAGCTCACTCAGGAGAGGTGTTACACGGGAGTATCGAGAAGCCCCCGTAATTACCCGCGCAGCTGCATTCTGGACTAGCTGGAGCCTCCGGACGCATCCCAAGGGCAGCCCCATGTAGAGGGTGTTACAGTAGTGTTCCTTAAAGGCCTTGGAGTATGCCCCTTCTGCTGGATTGGAGAGCATGAGTAGAGAGAAGGACTCATACGTGTCCAGACCCAAGTCACTTGCTTGTTCTGGAGAACTTCTTAAGGAGCAACACCTCAATGGACCTTGTCCTATTCTAATGCTATCAATAGCTCCATTCTCAAATTCCAACCACTCAAGACATCTATTACTTTGTCTTGGCTCCTAATAATTACTCAATAACAGAATAAGAGAGTTAGAAAGGACCTTGGAGGTCTTCTAGTCCAATTCTCTGCTGAAACAGAAAAACCCCAGGTGTGAAATCCAGCAGGTTCTGACAGGTTCTGGAGAACCGGTAGCAGAAATTTTGAGTAGTTCAGAGAACCGGCAAATACCACCTCTGGCTGGCCCCAGAATGGGGTGGGAATGGGGATTTTGCAGTACTTCCCCTGCCACGTCCACCAAGACACACCCACCAAGCCACATCACATCCACCAAGCTATGCCCACAGAACTGGTAGTAAAAAAATTGGATTTCACCACAAGAAAACCCTATACCATTTCAGACAAATGGTTGTCCAATCTCTTCTTGAAAACCTCCAGTGATGGAGCACCCACAACTTCTGGAGGCAAGTAGTTCCGCTGGTTAATTGTTCTCACTGTCAAGAAATTTCTCCTTAGTTCTAGGTTGGTTCTCTCCTTGATTGGTTTCCATGCACTGTTTCTTCTTCTGCTCTTAAGTGCTTTGGAGAATAAATTGACCCCCTTCTTCTTTGTGGCAGCCCCTCAAATATCGGAACACTGCTATCATGTCTCCCCTAGTTCTTCTTTTCTCTGGACTAGACAAACTCAATTCCTGCAACCATTCTTCATTGTTTTAGCCTCCAGTTCCTTAATCATCTTTGTTGCTCTTCTCCGCACTCTTTCTAGAGTCTCAACATCTTTTTTTTACTTCTTTGAATTGTTCTGTGCCTTGGCTGGTATGAGCTTTGATGTTTTGTTTTGTTTGTTTTGTTTTTTGTTTTTATTGGATTTATATACCCCCCTACTCCCGAAAGACTCAGGGCGGTGAACAGCCACAGAATAAAACACATAAATACAAAAAAATTAAAATAGAATAAAAACGAATTAAATAATTTGGCTGAGACAAATTTAAAATACCCAATAATTTAAAAACAAATTAAAATTTACATTTAAAGGGGAAAAGATTTAGGCCAGGCCAGCTTGATGAAATAAGAAAGTCTTGAGCGCGCGACGGAAGCTGCGCCAATCCAGGATCGTCCGTATCTCTGGGGGGAGCTCATTCCAGATCGTAGGTGCCCCCACAGAGAAGGCTCTCCTCCTAGGGGCCGCCAGTCGACATTGTTTGGCCGACAGCACCGGGAGGAGCCCCTCTCTATGGGAGCGTACTGGCTGGTGGGAGGCTGGTGATGGTGTCCAGCCATTGCGTTCTGGCTGATTGGTTGTCTCTTTTGCTCTTCTCTGCAATGTTTCTAAAAGTCTCAACATCTTTTTTATATCGTGGCGACCAAAACTGGATGCACAGTATTCCAAGCGTGGACTTAGCAAGACGTATGATGTGAACCGGATCCTAGATTTATTCCCTTATGCCTATAAAAGAGAGCTCTTTTTTTGAAGGAATTACTTTATAAAGGAATATTTCTGTGGAATCCAAAAGTCATCTGCCACATTTTTCTCTCCAAGGACATCAGATCTTTTACTAGCAGAAAAAAGGGAAAAGAAATGGGGGTAAGAGAGACCCCTTTCCTTTTTTCAAGCACAGCTTTAAACGACTTGCTTTCTATGTGGTTGTTTTATTTTCTCTTTGAAAGATGACAAACCTTTTGCCTCTGCTGGGTCAAAAGTGTGTAGGAAAAAAAAAAAGAAGACAGACAGACACACGAAATACAGAAGTGCCACCTCTAAAGGCTTAGAAAAGGACACTTCATTCTTTCAAAGTACGGCTAAGAAGTTTTTCGAAAAAATATTTGAAAGCCATCGTTCTGAGTTCTGGTGTGGGTGACCGTGACAGCATGTCGGGGAGACTTTCTATAATTTCTGAAACATCCCCTCCTGTCTTAAAATACTTCAAATTTAACATTACAAAACAAGTTACTCAGGGAAGAAAGTGGTAGTTTATTGCAGCGATTGTCCAAAATGTCATACAAGTTTTGTAAGAAGTTGCAACGCTCTCATTGAGCTACAGAAGCATTTTTCTAGGAGATTCACAGAAGCAGATGAATGCTTCAGGGCACCAAGGACTATAAATAGCAGAATACTAAACATCTACATACTTAAGCCTAAATAATTGGATTATAAACTATGTTATGAATAAAATACCACATACCAAGTGCTAAACGAATAATACTCACTAATAACACATTTATAAACGTGCAGTCAGAAAACAGGAAAACAAAAGAAAAAAAAACAGCACAGCAAGCATAAAAAGGTATTGAGTGTGTCTCGTCTAATGAAAAGAAGGATTAGGGATAACATGATAGCAGTCCTCCAGTATTTAAGGTTGAATAGGGTTCAAGCTATTCTCCAAAGCACCTGAGGGCAGGACAAGAAGCAATGGATGGGAACTAATCAAGGAGAGAAGCAACCTAGAACTGAGGAGAAAATTCCTGACCATGAGAACAATCAATCAGTGGAACGACTTGCCTCCAAACGTTGTGGGAGCTCCATCACTGGTGGTTTTCAAGAAGAGATGGGACAGCCATTTGCCTGGAATGATAGAGGGTCTCCTGCTTGAGCAAGAGGAATGGACTAGAAGACCTCCAAGGTCCCTTCCAACTCTTGTTATTCTGTATATGTGAGACCCTAAAATTAGAAGAATATTTTTCTGGGTAAAGCAAGGACAGATGAAAGAAAGACTGTGACTCTCTTAGTGGCAAAAGCCACTAAGAATGTCCTCATAACATATGGAACTTCTATTAATAAACCAACTTATAGCAATAGCACTTAGACTTATATGCCACTTCATAGTGCTTTTACATCCCTCTCTAAGCGGTTGACAGAGTCAGCCTCTTGCCCCCAATGATCTGCCTCCTCGTTTTACCGACCTCGGAAGGATGGAAGGATGGAGCCAGTGAGGATCGAACTGCTGGCAGTTGGCAGAATTAATCTGCAATGTTGCATTCTAACTACTGTGCACCAAGGAAGGAAGGAAGGAAGGAAGGAAGGAAGGAAGGAAGGAAGGAAGGAAGGAAGGAAGGAAGGAAGGAAGGAAGGAAGGAAGGAAGGAAGGAATAGCACTTAGACTTATATACCGCTTTACAGTGCTTCACAGCCCTCTCTAAGTGGTTGACAGAGTCAGCATATTGTCCCCAACAATCTGGGTCCTCATTTTACCCACCTCAGCAGGATGGAAGGCTGAGTCAACCTTGAGCCAGTGAGATTCGATCTGCCGAACTGCAGCTAGCAGTCGGATGAAGTAGCCTGCAGTACTGCACTCTAACCACCGTGCCACCTTGGCTCTAACTTATAACGGTAGGTCACAAGTCACTGCAGAAAGGACATAGAAGGAACATCCCAAGTCTCTCCATGGCAGAAGAGGAGGTTCATGCTGCAAATGGGGGCTTTGTTATACCCGCCCCCCAAAAAAATTGTAGAGGGGAAGACATAAACATGGGCTTGACCGAAAGCTCTACCTTATGTTGGACAGATAATCCTGAAGAGACTATTCAAAACAGACATGAAGGTTTTCCAATTTATATTGTTACTAATAAAGACAGAGAACGAAGTGGCTGGATGGAGTCATGGAAGCAGTCGGCCTGAGCTTAAATGGACTCCAGAGGACGGTAGAGGACAGGAAGGCCTGGAGGAACATTGTCCATGGGGTCGCGATGGGCTGGACACGACTTTGCAACTAACAATAACAACAAATAAAGACGAGGGGGTGAGGTGGCTCAGTGGCTAAGACGCTGAGCTTGTCGATCGAAAGGTCGGCAGTTCAGCGGTTCGAATCCCTTGCACCGCGTAACGGATTGAGCTCCCATAACTTGTCCCAGCTTCTGCCAACCTAGCAGTTCGAAAGCAGGTAAAAAATGCAAGTAGAAAAATAGGGACCACCTTTGGTGGGAAGGGAACAGTGCTCAGTGGACCTTTGGCGTTGAGTCATGCCGGCCACATGACCACGGAGACGTCTTCGGACAGCGCTGGCTCTTCGGCTTTGAAACGGAGATGAGCACCGGCCCGTAGAGTCAGGAACAACCAGCACATATGTGCGAAGGGAACCTTTACCTTTAATAAAGATGATTTAGTTTTTCCCCTAGTCTACCTGGAGAGCTATGTTGAACCCCTGCGGTTGATGGTGACTCTTTATAACCCCATGCCAGCAGAGTTGAACCCAAGATGACCTAGATAATTTTGAACCTGATTTTTTGGAAAGAGGGAGGAAAAAATAAATCACCCAGCTGGACCACAGAGAGATGGTCAGAGAGATGCCTTAAAAGGAAGGCTTGAACCAGGAAGAAAGGCAGCATAGATTCCAAAGGGATCATCCCAGTTTCTAAATAAAGTTCCGCATTAAAAATGCAGGAAGCTACTTAGAATAGCTCAGTTAGGAATATGGACTGGATAATATCTCAGGCCTTTAAGAGCTGCAGAACATCTGGGAATTGCGTCGGCTTTAAAAAGTTGGATGGCCGCAGGGATGTTCTCTCCTCCTGCGCTATAAAAGAGGCACTGTTTATGACCTTGTCAGAATCAAGTTCAATTTGTTGGGGGCCAATTCCAGTCTTTTGGGTGATGTTGCCAAGAGGCCACACTTGGAATACTGCAGTTTTGGTCACCACGATGTAAAAAAGATGTGGAGACTCTAGAAAGAGTGCAGAGAAGAGCAACAAAGATGATGAGGGGACTGGAGGCTAAAACATATGAAGGATGGTTGCAGGAACTGGGTCTGTCTAGTTTAATGAAAAGAAGGACTAGGGGAGACATGATAGCAGTCTTCCAATATCTCAGGGGTTGCCCCAAAGAAGAGGGAGTCAAGCTATTCTCCAAAGCACCTGAAGGCAGGACAAGAAGCAATGGATGGAAACTAATCAAGGAGAGAAGCAACTTAGAACTAAGGAGAAATTTCCTGACCGTGAGAACAATTAATCAGTGGAACAACTTGCCTCCGGAAGTTGTAAATATTCTTAACACTGGAAGTTTTTAAGAAGAGGTTGGATAACCATTTGTCTGAAGTAGTGTAAGGTTTCCTGCCTAAGCAGGGGGTTGGACTAGAAGACCTCCAAGGTCCCTTCCAACTCTGCTATTCTATTCTATTCTATTCTATTCTATTCTATTCTATTCTATTCTATTCTATTCTATTCTATTCTATTCTAAATGTAAAGGAAGTATTCGGTCCCTATTATTGTTCATCTACCAGGGATGTTTGTGGGGTTTAAGTTCCTTTGAAAAATGCATGCTTCTGTTTTCATAATAGTAGAGTAATCCCAATGGTGCTTTTTTCAAAAGGCAACTGGACTTTGTTTTTCCTTGAAGACGTTTCACTTCTCATCCAAGAAGCTTCTTCGAGTGGTACGGTGGCCTAGAGGTGGAGCTCTCTCCTCACAATCAGGAGGTTGTGAGTTCGATCCTAGGTAGAGGCAGATATTTCTCTCTCTGGGCACGATGAGAATATATCTGCTGAACAAAACTCTGCTTTGGTGACAGGAAGGGCATCTGGCCAGTAAATACTCTGCTAGCTCCATTCAGTTGCCCAGACTCCACCCCGGAAGGGATTATGGGGTCGTTAAAGGAGGACAATGATGATCCAAGAAGCTTCTTCAGTTCTGACTAAATCATGGAAGATGGAAGGATTTATATTCCTTCGAGTCATCTAGCCATCTGGAATATAAATCCTTCCACCCTCCACCAGTCAGTCGGAACTGAAGACACCATTCAGTCAGAATTTCTTGTCCAAGAAGATTCTTCAGTTCTGACTGAATTGTGGAGGATGGAAGGATATATATTCCTTGCTGTCATCTAGCCATCTGGAATATAAATCCTTCCACCTTCCACCATTCAGTCAGATCTGAAGAAGCTTCTTGGACGAGAAGCGAAACGTCTTCAAGGAAAAAAACAAAGTCCTGGATGACTGAGAAGCTCCATAGACAATAGTAAAGTAAGCCTTTCCCCCCTACACTGATCCACAAAGACCCATAGCCATCTTTGAAGGCCAACCTGGAATAGAAAACCTACAGGACCACAGCCTGCTATCTATGGACAGGAGCAGGGGTGAAATCCAGCTGGTTCTGACAGGTTCTGGAGAACCAACTGTGGAAATTTTGAGTAGTTCGGAGAACTGGCAAATACCACCTCTAGCTGGCCCCAGAGTTGGGTGGGAAAGGAGATTTTTGCAATATTCTTCCCCCAGGAATGGGGAGGAAATGGGGATTTTGCAGTATCCTTCCCCTGGAGTGGGGTGGGAATGGAGATTTTGCAGTGTCCTTCCCCTGCCATGCCCACCAAGCCACACCTACCAAGCCACACCATGCCCACCACGCCACACCCACAGAACCGGTAGTAAAAAAAAAAAAATGGATTTCACCACTGGACCGGAGGGTTTGAATTCTGCTTTGGTTGCCCTTGGGTTGCCTAGCTATGGAACAGAAGTAGGTGAATTCTGTTTTTATTCCTTTCTGAATTGAGATATCTGCAGGTTCAGAAGGATGGAGGGGGGGAGGAGAAGCAGAAGGCTTTGTTAGGCTTATTAATAACACATGAAAATGCTTCCCTGCACAGGGAGAAATTTTGCCCAGATAGATTCTCTCTTTGTGAAGGGTTTGTTTATCTGTGTGCGGCAAGAACCTCATGCAGGCAGGGAAGAAATTCTCCGGTTAATGGTGACGAGGTGAGCTTTGCGCTGATTTTAGCAAACAGATTTTATGCATCCCACCCACCCACTGACTTCTTCGAGTTTGGAAATCAGTGCATATATATATATATATATATACAAACTCCCTCTTTTTTTTCCCCTCCCCTTATTTACAGCTGACTGGATATAATAAATTAAAGGAGACACCCAACCATATTGTCCATTTGCTATCCCGGGAACCAGACAGTTCCAGCCAAATGTTCGGAGCGCATTTATTTATTTATTTATTTCCCCCTTACTCTGTCGTTAAAGAAAATTCTTTTTGCTCTTGGAGAATAAGAGGGAGGGAAGGAGGTTGCACCTGGTTGCTTTGCATTCTAAAATAAGCAGCTCTGAATCAACTCCTGGCTCTTTTGCATTCCTCCTTCGAACAGGTGAGCAGATAGTTAAGCGTGTTCTCCAAATAGCCGTAAACCTTCTCCCCTGCCAGCTGATTTTTTTTTTTTTTTGACTGCCGTTGGCTTTGGGTTCATGGAATGTTTATTATTTCTGCACCATGCCGAGCCTTTATGCTTTGT
Organism: Pituophis catenifer annectens; assembly: GCF_029215685.1. NCBI lineage: Eukaryota > Metazoa > Chordata > Lepidosauria > Squamata > Colubridae > Pituophis > Pituophis catenifer. Next base: position 3,599,824 of record NW_027256884.1, read on the forward strand.
CCTAGTTCCAAGGCATTGCTTTTGTTCCTCTTTCTTTTCTTGACATTCGGCGGTGGGCGCAAAAGGTGCCAGGTCACCCCAGCGCCATCTAAGCGGATAAATCTGATGAGAATATGTGAAGCTAATGACTACGGGCGAGCTTTTAGAAAAGCCAGTTTGTGAGAAATAACCAAGCTTCGTCTTGTGGTTCTGTTCCATCCGAAGCAGAGGTGAGTTTCACCAGGTTCTGGCCAGTGGTGGATTTCAAAATTTTTTACTACTAGTTCTGTGGGTGTGGGTTGGTGGGCATAGCATGACCTGGTGGGCATGGCAGGGGAAGGATACTGCAAAATCCTCATTTCCTCCCCGCTCCTGGGGGTAGGATACTGCAAAATCCCCATTTCCTCCCGATCAGCTGGGACTTGGGAGGCAGAGAATAGATGGGGGCGGGGCCACTGGTGGGATTCAGCCAGTTCGCATCGCTTCGGGAGAACCGGTTGTTAACTTTCTGAGCAGTTTGGCAAACTGGTTGTTGGAAGAGATCATTAGGACAGAGAACCGGTTGTTAAATTACTTGAATCCCACCACTGGGCGGGGCCAGTCAGAATTTTTACTACCGGTTCTCTGAACTACTCGAAATTTCCGCTACCGGTTCTCCAGAACTGGTCAGGACCTGCTGAAACCCACCTCTGGTTCTGACCAGTTCTGGAGAACTGGTAGCGGAAATTTCGAGTAGTTCGGAGAACTGGTAAATACCACCTCTGACTGGTCCTGCCCCCATCTATTCTCTGCCTCCTGAGTCCCAGCTGATCAGGAGGAAATGGGGATTTTGCAGTAATCTTCCCCTGGAGTGGGGTGGGAATGGAGATTTTACAGTATCCTTCCTCTGCCATGCCCACCATCCACACCACGCCCACCAAGGCATCCCCACAGAACCGGTAGTAAAATTTTTTGAATCCCACCACTCATCCAAAGGGATTAGTTAAGTTTGCAGTGATGTTAGTTAGTTAGCTAGTTTACTTTCATTGCATCTCGTACAACGAAATTAAATGCCATCTCCAGTGTACATTATAACCATAAAAATAAAAACACAAACATACGTCCTTCACATTCTATACAATTGAATTGAAAACCCCTGATATTGCATTTAATATTGCACTATACAGTAGAATTCAATATAGTTACTGCCCTGGGATAGAAGCTGTTTTTTCAGCCTATTTGTCCTTGTTTTTATTGTCCTGTACCGTCTGCCAGATGGTAACAGTTCAAAAAAAAAAAGGATGCCCAGGATGAGATGGATCTTTAAGAACGTTTTGAACTTTTTTAAGGCAGCGGGAGCTATCAAGCTCTTCCAAAGAGGGGAGAGGGCAACCCATGATCCTCTGGGCAATGATGTTGACCCTCTGGAGCTCTGTCCTATCTGCCACTGTGCAATTGGCCAACCATACACAGGTTCAGTAAGTTCAAATACTCTCTATGGTGCAGCGGTAGAAGGTTACCAGCAGTTTCTCACTCAGTTGTTGTTTCCTGAGAAATCTCAGGTAGTATAATCTCTGCTGGACCCTTTTGACCAGTGCTGCAATGTGAGCACCCCAGGTCAGGTTCCCTTTTAGGATAACGCCCAGAAACTTAAAACTGGCCACTTGCTCCACTCGCTGGAAAACGTTCAAGCAAAACAGGTTCTTCTCTCCCTTGTAACCTGCTCAGTGCTCACTCAGAGAGGGAAAAAGTCTTTGGCAGATGCCAAATTACACTTGCTTTCTGCAGTGTCTTTTGGCCATTCCTTGACACTTCCATCTGTTTCACTAAGGCAGCTCCACAAAGCAGAAGAACCTTTTGCCATGATAACAGATGACTGCCACCGTTCCCGACATCAAAGCTTTTGGCTGTTTTCATGCTTAATGGTCATTGGTTTCTATGCCTCCTACACAACTGGGCCTCTGTGGGTCCTTTTGGAAGTAGAGGGGCTGTTAAATCAATATTCTACAGGTTGTGGTTCAGCTACTAAATCATATTTGACTCTTTATGAACCCATGGACTATAATACGCCAGGAAGCCCTCTCCTCCACTGTCTTCCGGAGTTTGTCCAAATGTGTGTGCATTGTGTTGATGATACTATCTAGCCATTTCATCCTCTCTTGTCCCCTTCTCCTTTGGCCTTCTATCTTTCCTGAGATCAAAGTGTTTTCCAAGGAGTCCTCTCTTCTCCTTTGGTGGCCAGTGGAGGACAGGTCCCCTGTCTTCCATTGTCTCCCGGATTTTGCCCTTTGCGTTGATGGAACTATCTAACCATCTCATCTTCTGCCGTCGCCTTCTCCTTTGGCCTTCCATCTTTCCCAACATCAGAGTCTTCTCCAAGGAGTCCTCTCTTCTCCTTTGGTGGCCAGTGGAGGACAGGTCTCCTGTCCTCCATTTTCTCCCAGACTTTGCCCATTGCGTTGATGACCCTATCTAACCATCTCATCTTCTGCCTTCCCCTTTTCCTTTGGTCTTCCATCTTTCTCAACTTCAGGGTCTTCTCCAAGGAGTACTCTCTTCTTGTTTGGTGGCCAGTGAAGGACAGGTCTCCTGTCTTCCATTGTCTCCGAGACTTTGCCCATTGTGTTGATCACCCTATCTAACCATCTCATCTTCTGCCGTCTTCTTCTTTGGTCTTCCATCTTTCCCAACATCAGAGTCTTCTCCAAGGAATCCTCTCTTCTCATTAGGTGGCCAAAGTATTTGAGCTTCAGCTTCAGAATATTCTACATACTAATTTGTATACAGGTAGTCCTCAACATATGACCACAATTGAGCCCAAAATTTTTGTTGCTAAGAGAGAGCTTTCTTAAAGGAATTTCGCCCTTCTTTACGGACTTTCTTGCCGCAGTTGTTAAGTGAATCATTGCAGTTGTTAAATTAGGAACACGGTTGTTAAGTGAATCTGGCTTCCCCATGGACTTTGCTTGTCAGAAGGTCGCAAAAGGGGATCACATGACCCCAGGGCACTGCAAATAAATATCAGTTGTTTGCTTAGCATCTGAATTTTGATCATGTGACCGTGGGGATTCTGTGGTGGTCATAAGTGTGAAAAATGGTCATAAATCACTCTTTTCAGTGCTGTTGTAACTTCGAACAGTCACTATACAAACTGTTGTAAGTCGAGGAGTACTGTATGGTATATGGTAGCTCTGGTAGGTATTTTTGGTTGAATATAGTGTGTTATGAGGAGTACTGGTGGCGTAGCAGTTAGAATGCAGTATTGCAGACTGACTCTGCTCACTGTCAGGAGTTCAATCCTGACTGGCTCAAGATTGATTCAGGCTTCCATCCTTCCGAGGTCGGGAAAGTGAGGATTCGGATTGTTGGGGGCAAGATGCTGACTCTGTAAATTGTTTAGAGAAGACTGGAAAGCACTGTGAAGTAATATATAAGACAAAGTGCTGATGCTATTGTTATAAAAACCATTCCCACTGCCAGGAGTTCGATCCTCACCAGCTCAAGGTTGACTCAACCTTCCATCCTTCTGAGGTCAGTAAAATGAGAACCCAAATTGTTAGGGGCAAGAGGCTGACTCTGTAAACCGCTTAGAGAGGGCTGTAAAGCACTGTGAAGTGGTGTATAAGTCTAAGTGCTAAGTGCTATTCCTTCCTTCCTTCCTTCCTTCCTTCCTTCCTTCCTCCCTCCCTCCCTCCCTCCCTCCCTCCCTCCCTCCCTCCCTCCCTCCCTCCTTCCTTCCTTCCTTCCTTCCTTCCTTCCTTCCTTCCTTCCTTCCTTCCTTCCTTCCTTCCTTCCTTCCTTCCTTCCTTCCCCTTTTATAGAAATAAATGGGAAAAAATAAAAACTGTGGAAAGGAAATTAGGTACGTGATGTCAAATGTAAATAAAATAATTAGAATAATTAGAATATATTATAATGGTATATCCAGTGGTGGGATTCAGCCAGTTCGCACCCCTTTGGGAGAACCGGTTGTTAACTTTCTGAACAGTTTGGCCAACTGGTTGTTGGAAGAAATCGTTAGGGCAGAGAACCGGTTGTTAAATTACTTGAATCCCACCACTGGGTATATCTATGATATATTGGAAAGATATGTACAAAAGATATATTAAGATAAGACAGAGAAAATGTATAAATATGGATTACTGATGCGAAGATGTTGAAAAGAGGAAGATGTAAATATCTGTTTTTGTTCGTTTTTTAAAAAAACTGTTTAATGAAAAAATATATATATATATATATATATAAAGAGAACAGGATAGGGAGGGGGCAGTTGGGCATGGCTAGCTGATCGTAAGAACTACTGCTTCACCTGAACTGGACTGAACCAGCAGCAGTCCACACCTGGTTACAATACACAGAAGAAAGAATAGTGAAAAGATGTGAGAAACTTTGGCATTCATGTCATAAGCATATAGAATAGAATAGAATAGAATAGAATAGAATAGAATAGAATAGAATAGAATAGAATAGAATAGAATAGAATGCAGAATGGAATGGAATAGCAGAGTTGGAAGGGACCTTGAAGGTCTTCTAGTCCAACCCCCTGCCCAGGCAGGAAACATTTGTTTGTATCCTATTTGAACTGATGCTTTTATTGAGTTCCTCAACCTGAAGTTCCAGTTCATTTAGCTTACATGAAACAAAATTAATCGTCATACAAACTTTGAAACCTGTACAGGCAACGGTGGCTTCCCCTGACTAGCATATTGTTTTTCCGCTTACGGTAAAGGGCGTTTCCTAAAGTATTATTATTTCTGTTAATGAAAGGAAAGTCTAAATTAGATATTAAAACTTACACCGTGCCTGATACTAAATCAAATAAATTTATCACTTTAATCATGATTCATGGATTACTCCATAAATTTTAGGTTTTTTTTTTTTTTTTAAATCACCCAGAAGTGTTTAGGTGTGAGATCACTTTAAAAGAAAGAATTCTTGTTACTTTAATGTAATAAAAATCTCATGGCTAAATAGATGAATTTTTTTTTTTCAAATTTATGAAACCGGGCATGAATTATTAAACCGAAGCCAAGCCAGCGCTTAGCTTAGTGACATGAAAAATCGTGCCAGACTAAATCTATGTGACTGGCTGTGACATTTTCCTTTTTTTTTTTTTTACCTTAACAGCAGGATACAGGTGTTTCCTTTTAAGTATATTTTCAGATTTATGCAAGTCATTAATAAGCCTTTAATTTGAAAAGAACGTTACTGATTTAGGAATATTAATTCAGTCAATGTGTTGACAGTTAAGGACAAACTATAAATTACGACGGCAATATTACCTTATATCTCGGCTGTCTGAAAGGCTGCTATTGATTTAAAAGCTGGTAAGCTGCAAGGCATTTAGCCATAAACCTGGCTCATAAAATGACTGTAATCTGTATTGGCTTTTTTATTGTGCTGATGGAGGTATATTCAGAAAGGTATGTATGCCAAAAGCTAATGTTGATTACATAGTGATTCAGAAGTGGGAAGAATATGAATTTGGAAAAGAACCCCTGATCAAGTTTCTCACCCATGAATTTACTAGGCAACCCTCATTCCTTTACATTAGTGTTAATATCACAGGTAGTTTTCAACCAACGACCTCAATTGAGGCCCAGATTGCTAAGCCAGACAGTTGTTAAGTGAGCTTGGTCACATTTCTTGCTTCAGAGGTTAAGAGAACAGCAGCCGTTTTTTGTTTTTTTTTAAGTGAGTGACACGGTGGTTGTGTGAATCTGGCTTCCCCGTTGATTTTGGTGGTCAGAAAATCACAGAGGTTCAGGGGTGAAACGCTCCCGGTTCGGACCGGATCATCCGATCCGGTAGCGATGGAGGCGGGTGGTTCGGAGAACTGGTAGCAAAAATCCCTGCCCCCCCCCCCACCATGCCCAGCTGAGCCGCGCGATCATCAGAGGCTTTTTTTCTTTTAAATGCCTCTGATGATCCAAGCTCTGATGATCCCAGCTGAGTTGTCTGAGTAGCCATATCAGTGGGCACATCAGCTCAGCTCTGGTGCAGATGCGTGCGCCAGCCAGCTGATTTTTGGGCCTTCTGGGCCCACAAGAAGTAGGGAAACAGGTTGTTTCCTGCCTCCAGAGGGCATCTGGGGAGGGCTCTGGAGGCTGGGGACAGAAAAATAATGTCACTTCCTACCCAACCAGGCATTGGGAAATGGGCCATTTCAGGCCTCCGAAAGGCCTCCAAGGAGGTGGGGAAGGCTGTTTTCGCCCTCCCCAGATGCATAGAGAGGATCTGGAGCCAGGTGAGAAATAAAAACAGTCCTACCAGGCCATCGTGTGCTAGGAGTGGGGGGGGGGAGGAGGGTTGTGCATGCATGCACAGGGCGGGGCCCATAGAATTATGGGTGTGGGCACGCACGTGCGTGAACCACCCCCTCCTGGCACACGATGGCAAAAAGGTTAGCCATCACTGTCCTAGCCATTGTCTATCCACTTCAGGATGAAGGCCTCTTCTGCAAGTTTCCAACCCATATTTGGAAACTGAGCTTTCTATTGCCAACTGGGCTCGCCATCCTTGCTGTAGTCCTCTCTCCATCTTGTTTTAGGTCTCTTCCGTGGACGCTTTTGATCAAGCGAGATCCATTCTATGACCAACCTTGGTCCGCCTGCCGTCAGTTCTCCTCGCTCTGCGACCAGCCCTTTTCCATTTCAATTCTTTTTCCTCTTTTGATGGCATCGTATACTTTCCTTTGTTCTCTAATCCACGCGTGGGTCTTTCTATCTTGTCTTGTGATGCCAAGCATGGATCTTTCATGGCTTTGTGCCACTCGTAGCTTCTTTATTGATTGTGAGATTATTCAACCTATAAACTGAGATAAATATCTGTTACAAACTTTACAGGCAACAGATACCTACCGAATCTGAAGAGCTAATTCTTTTATAATTCATGGATGTCTTTTTACATATCAAACCTCTCTTGATTTCCCTCATCTGCTAGGTGGAATACTGAAGTGCATGCCAATTGTACAGAGAGGAGAGAGTGAAATGAATCATAGTTCAATTGCTTATTATAAAAGCACTCAACAGAGAATACGCATTTGACTCTCATCTTTCCCAAAGGTGAATTCTGATCGATACCAAAAAAAAGGGTCTATTTCTTAACTGCAATAGATCCACAAACTGGGAAACTTCTGAGATATAAATTGACAGTTTTGGTCACGAAGCTCCCTTTAAGCATCAAAGGCCAGTAATGCACTCATCCATTGGATGTCACGCCAGTGTAAAGTCAGACAATCCCTGTGGTTCTTCCTGTAGCTCCGGCAGAAAAATCAATGTCAAAGCTACTCTGTTTTTGGCTGGCGTTATAATGCCAGATCAGATGCATTGGACGCATTGAGAGAATCCTCATCCCAGGATTCATTCCAACAGTTGGAACTACATCCAATAGCAATAGCAATAGCACTTAGACCCATGATGACGAATCTATGACACGCGTGCCTCAAGTGGCACGTGTAGCCATATCAGTGGGCACACCAGCTCAGCTCTGGTGCGGATGTGCACACCAGCCAGCTGATTTTTGGGCCTTCTGGGCCCACCAGAAGTAGGGAAACAGGTTGTTTCCTGCCTCCAGAGGGCATCTGGGGAGGGCTCTGGAGGCTGGGAACAGCAAAAAATGTCACTTCCTGCCCAACCAGGCATTGGGAAATGGGCTGTTTCAGGCCTCCAGAGGGCCTCCAAGTGGGTGGGGAAGGCTGTTTTCCCCCACCGTTTTGGAGAACGTGAGTGAAGCCTATGACTCACTCCTTATATGATCATAACACTTCCTATGATACATAATAGGGTGGGAATGGAGATTTTGCAGTATCCTTCCCCTGCCAAGCCCACCAAGCCACCCCCACAGAACCGGTAGTAAAAAAAAATTGAATTTCACCACTGGTCTATAGATGTTGTTCATATCTATGTGTCTGTCGACGGCTGATTTGTCAGAGCGCCAGACTTCTAGAAATTCCCTGGCATTCTTGGACTTGGCCTGGTCTATGATGGTCACATTTTCCCCAATTGGAACTAGTCTTCAATCTGTCTATAGGTTGTGGAATTAAAGAATTTTCCTCATGTCTTCTTTGGTGGCCTGGTTTCCTTTTACCTCTAACTCTTCCAAACATAATTGCGTTCTCCAGTAATTTCCCCCACACGACGTGGCCAAAGTAAGTGAGACGCCGTTTCATGATGTTGACTTCCAGTGATGTGTCTGCTGTTTTTTTAGTCCTTGTTTGTTTTTTAGTCCTTGTTTGTTCCTTTGCTATCCAAGGAACACACAGGAGCTTTCTCCAGATGAGTCAATTTTCTTCCCGTCCTCTTTTTTTAAGCTCCAACTTTCACAACCATAGGTAGCTATTTCTTCTTGTTGTGTCATATCTGCATTGGACGTAGGCAATCAGGTTGGCGATCCCATTTTTATCAATAGACGCACTAAAAAGTGTTGAATTTTGTCCAAACCTTAGATTCTGAAGCCATGATGTCCTTCTTCTGCCTGGACCTCATTTGCCTTCGATCTTTCCCTGGAGGATTAAGTGAAGGATGCCGTATTTTTCCCGGGTATCGCATCACATGCCGAAAATATTCTAACTTTCACGTTTTAATGGTTTTTAATGATTTCCCTTGGCTTTCCCTAGGCGGCTTATCACCTCCTCATTTCTGATTTTGTCAACCCAACGTATACGTAACAGTTGCTTGTAAATCCACATTTCAAATGCTTCAAGTGGCTTTCTGTCAGAGACCAGCTCTCCATTCCATAGAGCAGGATAGAAAAGATGTAGCATCTGACAAACCTGATTTTCAACCTTAGGCTTACGTATAGGTAACTACAGGGAAATGTCAAATATTCTGGAGACATGGATTTGTTTGTAATCTTCCACGTGTAAACATTCTGGGTTTTTTTTCCCCCCTTCTTGATTATAGGAAACTGTGATCATGGCCCAATTAAGAACATCAGCCAACCGTACGTCATCCAGCTGAATTGGAGAGGGTTTTCTTACAAATACGGAGCCTGGGGAAGATACTCCTCCCCTCTTAACCCTGGAAAAGAGATGTACTGGGTCGCCCCTCTAAACACCGACGGAAGATACCTTGAACTTTATCGACTCCACAATTCCTACGACGATTTATTGCTCTACAAATATTCCCAGCAATACGAAATTAAGTACGGCGAAGGCAGTGGAACAGCTGTGCATAATAATTACATGTACTATAATGTATATTCCTCAAGAGATATGGGCATGATAGATTTGGCCACCAATAAGCTGGTATTGAGGAAGCCTCTTCCCAACGCTGTTTTTAACAATCGGTTCTCCTATGCAGGGGTAGGTTGGCAAGACATAGATTTTACTGTGGATGAGAATGGGTTGTGGGTGATTTACTCCACCGAAGCCAGTCAAGGCAACATTGTCATTAGCAAGATTAATGAAACGACTCTGGATGTGATGAACACGTGGGAAACGAAGCAATACAGGCCCGCGGTCTCTAATGCTTTTATTATATGCGGGGTACTCTATGCTACCAGACCTCTCAACACTAGGAAAGAAGAAATATTCTATTCCTTTGATATCAACACTGGGAAAGAAGGGAGGCTAAGCGTCATTGTAGATAAAGTGCTGGAAACTATTCAGAGCATCAACTACAGCCCTATAGATCGGAGGCTGTACATCTATAATGATGGCTACTTGGTTCGCTACGAGTTAAATTTCGAGCCCCTTCCGCTAGCGTAATTTTCCAGGGGGGTTAAAAAGCTTCACTCTCCAAATCCTTAGAAATATTGAGAAATCCAAGCACAAAGGGGAACAAAGATTGGATCCATTTGCAAATCATCATCAAGCCTAGCAAAGGGAGGGGGTGTGGTGGCCTAGGGGGTGGAGCTCTCGCCTCACAATCAGGAGGCGGTGAGTTCGATCCTAGGTAGAGGCAGATATTTCTCTCTCTCTCTCTGGGCACATTGAGAATTTATCTGATGAACAAAACTCCGCACTGGCGACAGGAAGGGCATCCGTCCATTCAAATGCTCTGCTAGCCCCATTCAGTTGCCCCCAGGCTCCACGCCACATGGGGCCATTAAAATGATGCTGATGATGATGAAGCATAGCAAAGAAAATTTGCTGATCACTTCATTAAAAATATTTTTTTAAAAAAAAAATCCAAAAATTTGGGTAGAGTAGAGGTGATATAATCAATGTATCAGGAGGGAGTTGAAAAGAATTGTGTGTGTGTCCCACCCCAATTGTGTGTTTTTAATAGTGGTTATACACTTCTGTTTTATCTACCCTGTTTCCCCCAAAATAAGACATCCCCTGATAATAAGCCCAATCGGGCTTTTGAGTGCATTGCAATAAGGCCAAGCACTTATTTCAGAGTTCAAATATATATATATATATAAGACAGGGTCTTATTTTTGGGGAAATATGGTACTTTGTGGCCAAATTTGGCACACGTTTTGGTGAGAACTGTTTTTGTGAAAAGAGGCTTAGGGTTTAAATTTATATTCAACCCAACAGATCAAATCGGTTTCAGATCCAGTGGCTTCCTAATTTTGTTGATCTTCATTCCTTGATTATGTTTTTTTAATACCACAAAGTGTTATGCAAATACATAACAGTTTGATTACTTTATGGTCCAGTGTGTGGTGTTGAACCTAAAAAAAAATAAAATTAAACCAGCTTCAGCGTGTTGGGTTAACACTTTAACCCCAATACTGTAAATATTTGGGTAGATAAGACAATCTATTTTAGTAGAGTTTGGGTCACATAAAAGAAGTGACCAGTTTCATTAAAATTAAAAAAAAAAAGCAGTACGGGTAGTTCTTGACTTACAACCCCGATTGAGTGCAAAATTTCTGTTGTTAAGCGAGACGTTTGTTCAGTGCGTTTTGCCCCGTTTTGCGACTTTTCCTGCAACAGTTGTTAAGTGAATCACTGCAGTTGACATAAGTCACATGGTTGTTAAGTGAATCTGGCTTCCCCCTTGACTTCGCTCATCAAAAGGTCGCAAAAAGGGGATCACACTGCAACCGGTCATAAGTACGAACCGGTGGCCGAGCGTCTGAATTTCGCTCATAAGACCATGGGAGTGCTTCAACGGTCGTAAGTGTGAAGAAACGGTCATATGTCACTCTTTTTCGGTGCCATTGTAACTTTGGTCACTAAATGTTGTAAGTAGAGGACGGCCTGTACTTAAATTAGGATAATTGCCTTGAGTGACATCTGTAGAGAGGGTTGAGGATCAAAAAAAAATTAAGATGGCAGTATGAAGGGGCGTGGCTTCAATCATGCTGCCATGACAACCATTTTGATGCGTATTGGTCCCAATCAGCTGTATTAGCATCTATCTGTCTAAATCCACCAATTTTCGACAATTGTTGTGTATATTTGCTAATGCATAAAATGTAAATTTTTTTTGTGGGGGGGCTCAATAAAAATAAAAAAAACATTGCCTTAATCTCAGCCACAGGATTTTTCTATATATAATTTTGTTTTTACTCTACTCCACCATCCAAATAAATGGATATTTTCTTTGTGGGCTTAACATTTCTCCTCTTGAGGCGAAAACCCTGCTTTCTCCATTGCTCCCAACCTTCCAACTGCAATCATGGCTTGCTGAGAAAATGTGTTTCTATCACAATATGTGTGCTGTCTGCTTCGGTCACAGTCTGAATGTGTGTCAGGGGTTCCGACTGGGTGGAATTTACAACTCTTCTTTGCCATGGAGTAAAAAAGCCTCCTGGGGCGTTCGTGAAACATTCCTGTGGAATTAAGGCGACCGGCATTGCATGCTTGTTCGTTTCAGTGGGGTTTACTTAAGAAATCTCTCAGGGGGTATGTGTCATGTTGTTTGCAAAATGTCAGCCCCGGCGTAGGTTTGTGCAAAGCTATTTCTTCCCCTGTGCTTCTCCGTTTTGCTGAGAACGTAAAAACAATGGCTCCTGGAATCTTTCATTGGGGATTCACTTAAGGTTTCTTCTGGCCAATCTAGTTATTGAAGCGTCTTAACAGAAAAACAAAGTTGGAAGGGACTTGGAGGCCTTCTAGTCCAACCTTCTTCTCAAGCAGGAGACCAGGGGTGAAATGCTACCGGTTCGCCCCGGTTCGCCCGAACCGGTAGTGGCGGCGGCGGGTAGCTGTCGTGGAGGTTTCGTAGACCGTAACCTTATCCGCTTACAAATGCACCATACAGACGAGTCAGAGGAGTTTAAAACAAACTAGTTTAATAAAACAATCAAAGCAAAGTCTACAAAAGAATATCAGTTGTCATCTCCTTTTCAGCAATGTCCATTCAACTCTTTTAGAGTTGCTCCATGCGATTGGAGCCCGGGTCTTCCTTCCTCAGAACGAGGTTTTAGTGACTTCAGCTCTTGTCTCTGACCCAGGAACTAGTAAGTAGTAAGGAAGGTAAATAAAGTAAGGTTTCCTGCTGGAAAACAGTTCCTTATATACTGAGTGAGTGTCAGTTACAAAGCCCGGGAAACTCAGAGTCAATTGCTGCGCGCTGATTGGTCCATTCAAACATTCAAACCAGAAACCAATCAATAGGCACAGCAAACTGTGAGAGAATTTTTCTCTCACAGTAGAGGCGGCGAACTGGTAGTGGCGGCAGTATGAGGCTCCACCCACCCGCCCGGACGTCGTTACTTCCTGGATTTAACCCTCTGCGCATGTGCGGAAGGCTTTGCGATGTGGAGAGGGTCCAAAATCGCACGTGATGTATGTGTGCGCGCTCACTTCCGAACCGGTAGGGCAGGTAAGTAGATTTCACCCCTGCAGGGTGAGTATACCCTATACCAGTGATGGCAAACCTTTTCGGCACTGAGTGCCGAAAAGGGAGCGTGCGTGTCACAACCTGGAAGAGGAGCTGCCCAGGGGGCATGCGCACGCTAGAAGATGAACTTCCGGTTTCCGCCACGTGCATGCACGCCAGCCAGCTAGTTTTCCGGTTACTGGTGCACATGGGCACGATGATCAGCTAGCTAGCGTGCATGCTCATGCCGGAAAATGGAAGACCAGGTCTTCCAGTTTCTGGCACTCCCACACGGACAAAGGCCAGCTGATTGTCACGCGCGCATGCATGCCAGAAACCCAGAAGAGGAACAGGCGATGTTGCACATGCCAGGTGACATGATTCCGTGTGCCACTGTGGGCATGCATGCTATAAGTTCGCCATCACAGCCCAATACCATTTCAGACAAAATGATTGTGTCAGGGTTCCAAGTAACGGCCCATAGGAAGTCAAAACTCCAAGACAGGGTTCCTCAAAGTATAGATTTATTAGGCATGTCATATTGGCACAGCTGGTGAAAACCCGAATCTGAAGTCCTCCGGGTTTTCCCGACCCAGTTCAAAATCCAAAGTTCTTCCCCTCATTACACACAACCATCACATGCTCCAAGCAGGTCTCTCTTCCCATCCCGGATGCCTCTCATCAACGCTTCTCCAGGTGCTGGTGAGGGTGTCCTTGGTACCCAGAAGAAAGAATGTTATTTTGGCTACATATTCCCCTCAGCTATCTACTTCTACTCCCTGCTCCCTTTCCCACAGCTGCAGGCAACCTCATTCTAGCAACCCTGAAGGCACTAAAAGATGGCTCCAGAGTTGACAGATTGTCCGAACTCTTCTTAAAAACCCCCAGAGATGAAGCATCCACAACTTCTGAAGTCATGGTTATTGTTCTCATAATTAATTGTTCTCACAATCAGGAAATTTTTCCTTCATTCTAGGTTGGATCTCTCTTTAACGAATAATAGAATAACAGAGTTGGAAGGGACCTTGGAGGTCTTCTAGTCCAACCTTCTTCTCAAGCAGGAGACCCTCTACCATTTCAGACAGATGATTGTCCAATCCCTTCTTTAAGAGCTCTAGGGTTGGAGCACTCACAACTTCTGAAGGCAAACCGTTTCACTGGTTGATTGCTCTCACAATTAATTGTTCTCAAAGAGTTGGAAGGGACCTTGGAGGTCATCTAGTCCAACCCTCTGCTTATACCATTTCAGATAGGTGGCTGTCTAGAGAAGCATGGGGTTCCCCATAAGAGGAAAGATTAGTATCAAATTATTTAAATTCTGGGATGGGAATGGAATGGAATGGAATGGAGTGGAGTGGAGTGGAGTGGAGTGGAGTGGAGTAGAGTAGAGTAGAGTAGAGTAGAGTAGAGTAGAGTAGAGTAGAGTAGAGTAGAATGGGATCTTGGAGTCTTCTAGTCCAGCCCCTTGCTCAACCAGGAGACCTTATAGCATGCCAGACAAATGGCTGTCCGGTCTCTTCTTAAAAAGCCTCCAGTGATGGAGCACCCATAACTTCTGGTGGCAAGCTGTTCCACTGATTCATTGCCCTCGCTGTTAGGAAGTTTCTCCTTAATTCCAGGTTGCTTCTCTCCTTGCTTAGTTTCCATCCGTTCTTTCTTGTCTTGCCTTGTGGCGCTTTGGAAAATCGCTATTTTTTTTATTATTATTATTTTGACCCCTACTCAAAATAAATAATCAATATGTATCATTTCATTTTGATCCCTAGTCTTGCTCAGAAGAATCTCACAAACGTTGCAAAATTCCACTCTTAACATTCAATATCGAAATGGGGCTGCATCACCCCTTTTCATTTTGACGTGCTAAGATATTTGTAATGCCTTGTTAGCTTTCATCCTGCCTCTGGGACGAAGGGGCTAATCCTTTTAAATTGCTGGCTGGAGAATGCTTATGTTGCACAATATTTTGTCCTAAGAAATGGGCTTCCCACCATTTGCATTTTTCTCTTTGACAGTTAGCAAGGTGATGTAATCTGATTTACAAGAAGGGTTATTGCCATCCTTCTCGTGTTCTTCACTTAGAGCATGTTCAAAAGTGATTTAGTTGTATCAGGAATCTTAGAACATTACCGGCATTGGAAGTTTTGTTTCGTGCCTATTTTGTTTTTAACCATTTAGTCATATCGGACTCTTGGTGACTTGATAGGCAACTACTCTCCATGCCAAACTTGTCAAGCACAGCTTCTTTCAATTGTTGTATGTTCGGCTTTGTTTCTACAAACTTTAAATTTTAGTCCAAACATTACTAACCCAATGTAATAGAATTATTTCTGATAGGCTCCTCTCCTTTCTATTCATATGAATCAAATCAAATAGAATAGAATAGAATAGAATAGAATAGAATAGAATAGAATAGAATAGAATAGAATAGAATAGAATAGAATAGAATAGAATAGAATAGAATAGAATAGAAAATATGGATGGGATGGGATGGGATGGGATGGGATGGGATGGGATGGGATAGAAAATATGGAATGGGATGGGGTGGGATGGAATAGAATAGATATTGTAATGAAGAATCAAATCGAATTGAATCGAATAGAAAATATGGAATGGGATGGGATGGGATAGGATGGGATGGACTAGACTAGACTAGACTAGACTAGACTAGACTAGACTAGAATAGAATAGAATAGAATAGAATAGAATAGAATAGAATAGAATAGAATTCTTCATTGGCCACATGTGATTGGACACACAAGGAATTTATCTCCAGTGCATAAGTTCTCAGTGTACATACACGCAACAAGTGACAAATCATGATCATAATCATAAAATAAATCATAATCTACAACACTCAGTGATAGTCAGAGGACACTAAATACAAGCAATCAACATAAATTCACGAGATACAAACAACAAAGTGATTGTCATAAGTTGCTAAAGGAATAGGTAAACCAAAAGATGAGGAAAATAATAGCAACACAGCCGTACTGGGTAGTTTGGCATCCCAGGGCAAAAGACAGTGTTGTGGGAATTAGTTGTTTAGCAGAGTGATGGCACGTGGAAAAAAACTGCCCTTGTGTCTAGTTGTTTTGTTGTGCAATGCCCTATAGCCTCGTCTGGAGGGGAGAAGTTGAAACAGTTTATGTCCAGGATGTGAGGGGTATGTAGATATTTTGTATGAGATTTGATGTTGTCAAGCCAGTGTGTGTTGTGACCTAGGCCCAAATAGTTAGTATCAGAAACAATCAGTCTCTAAACAAACATATTTTATTAGAATAGCTGAGAATTATTTCATTCTCAGCTTAGTCCAAATAAAATCCAAAACAAATTGTTCATAAACAGTCCTTTGGCCTTATCACCAACCTTTGTCTACTTTGGTACCCTGCCAAAGGCTTTTCTTGGCAAAAGTTCAGAAGCAAGAGACGCCCACAAGAAACAAATGTAGCAACGTTGCTTTCCTACAAAGATCCCAAGAGCTGTTGCTGGTCTTTTAAGCCTTCTGGGAGAGACCAATCATCTCCTGGCCTTACTCCTAAGTTGTCCTTTTTGCTTCAGCTGCTCTTGCCTTCTGGCAGCTCTTCGCATGCACGCACTAGGAACAGGCTCCTCCTGTTCCTCTGCCTCTCTGATGTCCACCACTGGAGGCTCTGGAGTCCATGCATCACTCCCAGATGGCCCTGGCCCCATCTCTGCCTCCGACGCAGAGCCCTCGTCCGGGCCTTCCCCTGACTCCAGGACTGGCCCATGGTCTTTCCCACTGTCTGAATCCGCTGCCAGCTACGCAGGCTGCTGGCGGACCACAATGGCATGTTCTTTGCTTGCCCCTTCTTCTTGTTCCACTAACCATTCCTAGCTTTCTTCAATGAATTTGCACTTAGGACCGGGCCAAAGTAAATCAGAGGTAGTCTTGTGATCTTAGCTTCTGGTGTGTCTGGTTTTACACAATTCAACACCTCTCTGTTAGTTACTCTGTCTTTCCTATGCACTCCCGCAATTTCATAAGGTTTTTACTCCGGAGAGAATAAGTTTGCTTTTATTCAAAACAAGCACATTATCATCCTTCATTGTGTTTGTGTGTGTGTGTGTGTGTGTGTGCGTCTGCGTGCAAGGATTTCTAATGTTTCCTGGTTAGTTTGTAACCTGATAAATAGTCACTATCATTCTTGAATGCTCCTTATTTGAGAGGCTAAAATTATCCTTCTTCTGTGCTTTGCAGGGGTTGTTTCCAGCACGTTACTGTCTGCCCTATAAATTCCGCATAATGACTAATAAAATAATAATAATAATAAACCCCCAAACAAAAGTAGTTCCATAATCAAACACAGATGTTGTGTCAGCTTGGGGAAGTAAGTACATTTACATAAAATGTAATGCTTTGCATAATTCATGTTGAATGTAATACTAATAGTATTTGTAATAACTTGGAATTGCGTGTGAGCTTTTATATTATAGAAAGTAAATAACTTACTACTTATAGGGTTATTCCTTCCTTCCTTCCTTCCTTCCTTCCTTCCTTCCTTCCTTCCTTCCTTCCTTCCTTCCTTCCTTCCTCCCTCCCTCCCTCCCTCCCTCCCTCCCTCCCTTCCGCCTTTCCTCCCCTTCCTTCATCCTCCTTCCCTCCCTGTCCTTCCTTCCTTCCTTCCTTCCTTCCTTCCTTCCTTCCTTCCTTCCTTCCTTCCTTCCTCCTTCCTTCCTTCCTTCCTTCCTTCCTTCCTTCCTTCCTTCCTTCCTTCTTTCTTTCTTTCTTTCTTTCTTTCTTTCTTTCTTTCTTTCTTTCTTTCTTTCTTTCTTTCTTTCTCTTCCTCCCTCCCTCCCTTCTTTCTTTCCTTCCTTTCTTCCGTGGTGGCATAGTGGTTAGAATGCAGTATTGCAGGCTAACTCTACCCACAGCCAGCAGTTCAATACATAAGTCTAAGTACTAGTGCTTTTTTCCTTCTTTCCTTCCTTCCTTCCTTCCGTGGTGCACAGTGGTTAGAATGTAATATTGCAGGCAGACTCTGCCCACTGTCAGCAGTTCGATACATAAGTGCTAGTGCTATTTTCCTTCCTTCCTTCCTTCCTTCCTTCCTTCCTTCCTTCCTTCCTTCCTTCCTTCCTTCCTTCCTTCCTTCCCTCCCTCCCTCCCTCCCTCCCTGCCTCTCTTTCCAATCAAATTCCTTCCTCCCTCCCTCCCTCCCCTCTCCTTCCCTCCCTGCCTCCCTTTCCCATCAAATTTCTTCCTTCTTTCCTCCCTCCCTCCCTCCCTCCTTCCTCTTTCAGTATACTAAACAAAAGAGACAAAGTGGAATCCTTTAGCAAGCAGAGCAGATTCTGACAGCTGGTCTGGGAAATAACAGTCATTCAGCTTGGCCAATTTTCATTTCAAGCAGTGACATTCACACATGCTGGACTCAGCTCCTCAAGTGATTCCTATGGAAAAAAAAATAGAAAGGAAAGCAGATGTTTATGGAGCCTTATGTCAGCAAATATGCAGTGCAGCCTCTTAGTGAGACACTCTTCACTTCAGTTCTGCAAGTGCATTGTGGGAGAATCTCTTGGCTGGACAAATTTGGGCCACAAGAATTGTCCATGATCACTACACTTCTATAGCTTTCTCCTCGACATCCCATTCTAATTGGATGTGACTTGTTTTCATTCCATACGTTCCTCCACTTATACATTATGAAATAGTCCCATTTCGATTGTAGGAGATTCTGGCCTCTTTCAAACATATTTCTATTGCTTTCTTGGCAACAATAATAAAATGGGATTACTTTCTCTCTTTTTTCCTTTTGTACATTTCTTATTCTACCGTCCTTGTGTTTCCTACTGGCCTTCGTTATTTGTAAATCAAGGTAGTTCTCGATTTACGGCCGCAATTGAGCCCAACATTTATGTTGCTAAGCGAGACATTTGTTCAGTGAGTCTTGCTCCATTTTACGACTTTTCTTGCCCCGGTTGTTAAGTGAATCCCTGCAGTTGTTAAGCCAAGTAACACCATTGGTGAAGTGAATCTGGCTTCCCTGTGGACTTGGCTCATCCGAAGGTCGCAAAAGGGGACCATGTGATGCCGGGACTCTGAACCGTCATAAATATGAGTCAGGCGCCAAGCAATTTGAATTTTGATCACGTGACCACGGGGATGCTGCAAAGGTCATAAGTGTGAAGAACGGTCATCATTCACTGTTGCAACTTTGAACGGGTTAGGGAGGAACGGGAGGTGGAGGAGGAGGAGGACTGTGGGGTCCTTGGTTCTCTTGGAGCTTGCTTGTTTTCTTGAGGAGGAAGAGGAGGAGGAGGTGGAGGAGGAGGAGGAGAACGGTGGGGTCCTTGGTGCTCTCTGAGCTTGCTTGTTTTCTTGAGGAGGAGGAGGAGGAGGAGGAGGAGGAGGAGGAGGACTGTGGGGTCCTTGGTTCTCTTGGAGCTTGCTTGTTTTCTTGAGGAGGAAGAGGAGGAGGAGGTGGAGGAGGAGGAGGAGAACGGTGGGGTCCTTGGTGCTCTCTGAGCTTGCTTGTTTTCTTGAGGAGGAGGAGGAGGAGGAGGAGGAGGAGGAGGAGGAGGAGGAGGAGGACTGTGGGGTCCTTGGTGCTCTTGGAGCTTGCTTGTTTTCTTGAGGAGGAAGAGGAGGAGGAGGAGGAGGAGGAGGAGGAGGAGGTGGTGGAGGAAGAGAACGGTGGGGTCCTTGGTGCTCTCTGAGCTTGCTTGTTTTCTTGAGGAGGAGAAGGAGGAGGAGGAGGAGGAGGAGGAGGAGGAGGAGGAGGAGAACTGTGGGGTCCTTGGTGCTCTCTGAGCTTGCTTGTTTTCTTGCAGATGTTTCATTACCCAACTAGGTAACAGCATCAATAACAAAAACCAGGGTAAACAAACTCGGTTTTCTGTTCAGTATGCACAACTGAATGCTCACCCTGAGTTCTGGGACTGATAAGCCGTTTCTTCCCCAATTAGAACAACTTGATTTAATTTCTTTTTACTCCTCTGTGTACGGACATCGTTGCAGCCATAACAATAACCCACCAGCTAGCTATGCAAGGAATACGATCAGGAAACAGTGTGATGGGGGAACGGTGGATCACGGATCCACTTCACAATCTTATTTTCAAGGGTTTTTTTTTTTCCCTTCTCGCTTTGGCAGTCTCCTCCTTCTCCTCCTCTCGTTATTTCTGCGGCTTCTTCTTCAACCTCACCCTTGAACGTGTCGTTAATATAAGGATTTTGTCTTTTGTGTTAGCTGCGACACCCGCTCCTCATCCTTCCTGCAGAAGGCAACATGAGCTGTTGAAACACCAACGGTGTTAGCAACATGAAGAGCTCCGAATCTGGCCTTTTTTGCTGCATTGTGTTTTTCCTGCCACACGGATAGAATTCCAACTATTTTTGGAATGCTTGGACCAACAATACACTTCAAGACCATTGTGTAAACATTCTGCCTGGAAATTGCCTTTTCAGTAGCAATTCTCCCCATAATGCGATGTTTAAATTTCATAAATTCGCCCTCATATTTATAATGGGTCTGAGCAAAGACGTTTCAGCCGTGCATAGAAATAACGTATTATTTTCTTTCTTTTCATAGCTGAATTTTAATATTTGCTGAAGTCAAGGAACTTTCAGCCGCGTAGTTAGTGCAAAATAATAATAATAATAATAATAATTGTATTTTCTGAAATAGCTTTGTGGCCTGGATTTACTGCTGGAACAAGCAGTTCTAATTTTGTGGAGCATCTTTATGAAAATCTGTGGCAAGTGATAATTTGCTTGAAATATGAATGCCCTTTCTTTAGTTTTAAAGCTGTAATCCTTGGTGACCCATAGATTTGAGCAAATATCTCCAGCTATAAAACATTTTTATGCATATTCTAGGAATTATTTTTATTATTCTTATTACCATCGCTAATATTAAGATAAGGAGATGAGTGATGTAATGCTGAAATGGCAGACATAGATTTTGTTGTTCGGTCAATGAGTCATGTGACTCCTTGAGTGACTCCTTCAGTCATGTGACTCATGGGATGATGAAGATGACTCTTCATCATCACATGGACCACAACATGCCAAAGCTCTCTGTCCTCTGCCAGCAGTTTGGCAGATTGAATCTCACCGGCTCAAGGTTGACTCAGCCTTCCATCCTTCCGAGGTGGGTAAAATGAGGAGCCAGATTGTTGGGGGGCAATAGGCTATTTAGTATACTGTCTTTGGTGTAAGCCGCCCAGAGTCCTCGGAGAGTGGGCGGCATAGAAATATGACTAATAAATAAATAAATGATTTAAAGGAATTCTGCACCAGATAAATGAAAGAAACAAACATATTGATTCCTGAATAGCCATATGATGCAGCGGTGGGTTTCAGCAGGTTCTGACCAGTTCTGGAGAATCAGTAGTAGAAATTTTGAGTAGTTCGGAAAACCGGTAAAAATTCTGCCTGGCCAACCCCCATCTATTCTCTGCCTCCCAAGTCCCAGCTGATCAGGAGGAAATGGGGATTTTGTAGTAACCTTCCCCTGGAGTGGTGTGGGAATGGGGATTTTACAGTATCTTTCCCCTGCCACACCCACAAGCCACACCCACCAAGCCATGCCATACCCACCAAGCCATGCCCACAGAACCGGTAGTAAAAAAAAACCCACCACTGGTATGATGTCATTCATCAGAGAGGAAGGAAGCAACCTAGCTAGGGATGGGTTGCTGGGGGTTCGCAGGGGTTTGGGGGAATCTCTCACTAAGATTTGGTGCAGTTCGGAGAACCCCCAAATTCCACTCCTGGCTGGCCCCGCCTACCCCACCCCATTTTGGATGCAGGAAAGTGCAGGGAGCATGCAGAGACTTGGGGAGGGTGAAAAATGAGCCTACCAGAAGTTCAGGAAACGGGCCTTGTTTCCAGCCTCCAGAGGGCCTCTGGAGCCTGGGGAGGCCATTTTTGCCCTCCCGGAGGCTTGAGGAAAGACTCCGGAGCCTGGGGAGGACAACCTCTCCTGCCATGGTGCAGGAAGCTGACTAGGCCATGCCCACCATGGCCACACCCACTCAGCAACCGGGGAGAGAACTCCTGGCTAAAATTTTTGAAACCCTAGCCTACCAAATCTGTAGCATGTAAGGGCAAAATACTGGAGAAACCTGTTCAGATCAGTTGTAGCTGAAAAAGTGAAATCGAGGATGTGTGTGCCCTGGGCTCTCCCCACTTACTGCAAAGTTTGGAAGATAAGATCTCACCGCTAGCAAGCACACGTAGGGAATGCAGAGGTTCAGCCCCCCTTATTGTCGACAAGGTTTGAAAGACTTTGGACATCGGTTACGTCTTGAAGGTCCGCAGGGTTAATTTGAACTACGGAATCGCATGCAGGTTTTCTTAAAACTTGCAGTTCATAACTCATAAAAGGAAATACATGGAAGAGATTTATTTCTCTGTGTGGGTTCGGCAAACATTTTTGGCTACTCCCCCCTAGACCTTTTGGGGCAGGTAGAAAACAGAATTCATCTAGTTCATCAAAAGATGTTGAGACTCTAGAAAGAGTGCAGAGAAGAACAACAAAGATGATTAAGGGACTAATGGAGGCTAAAACATGTGAAGAACAGTTGCAGGAATTGGGTACGTCCAGTGGTGAAATTCAAATTTTGTTACTACCGGTTCTGTGGGGGTGGCTTGGTGGGCATGGTGTGGCTTGGTGGGTGTGGCAGGGGAAGGATACTGCAAAATCTCCATTCTCACCCCACTCTGGGAACAGCCAGAGGTGGTATTTGCTGGTTCTCCGAGCTACTCAAAATTTTCACTACCACTTCTCCAACCTATTCAAAATTTCTGCTACCAGTTCTCCAGAACCTGTCAGAACCTGCTGGATTTCACCCCTGGGTACGTCCAGTTTAATGAAAAGAAGCTCTCCTGGAGAAGGTATTTTTTAGATATTAGATATTTATTAGTTTGTCAAATATGTACAAGATAGCAGGTATAAGTATGAACATAGACATGAATGAAGGAAATGAATACAAATAAGTGGGAACAGCAGAGCAGGGACAGTAGACACGCTGGTGTGCTTATGTACATACTTTTTACGGACCTCTTAGGAATGGGGTGAGGTCCACGGTAGACAGTTTAAGGTTGAAGCTGTGAAGGTTTGAGGTAACAACGGAATTGCATAGAGCATTCCAGTCATTGACCACTCAGTTGTTGAAGTCGTATTTTCTGCAATCGAGTTTGAAGTGGTTTACCTTGAGTTTGTATCGATTGTTTGCCCGAGTATTATTGAGGTTGAAGCTGAAGTAGTCATTGACAGGTAGGATGTTGTGGCCGATAATTTTATGTACTATGCTTAGG
>NW_027256884.1:3627790-3674310 GCF_029215685.1 Pituophis catenifer annectens
CCAAGGGTTCTGATGTCCCCCTTTCATTCATCTTTTCTGAGGCTCTTCACTTTTGAGAACATGATGGAAAGTAGATCCAGTAGGACTGTCTACTCTAAGTGCTAAAATAGTCTTCAGGAGGAGATTTGCATGTTTGAAAGTCAAGAGTGGTTGTGTCAGCATTCTGATGCTGCCATAAAAAGGAGGAGACGAGGTTTGACTTTTCACCTACTTATTTTCTCTGTAGATAATATCCCCTAGGAGATGGGATGGGAGGGGGGACATTCCTGTAGGGTGAGGTCAGAAGCTGGGGAGACTGACTTGAAAGATGGCCAATGAGGAGATGAAAATTGGGGAACGGAAAGGGAAGGGTTTGGGGGTCAGAGGGTTAGTATCGGCTACGACAAAGTCGGGGCCAGATCTGTTGTACTCAATAAATGGAATATTTCAGCAAAGATTAATTGTTTGGGAGTGCAATTTCCAGATTGGAAGTGATTTCCAGATATCCTGATTTGGTGGGCAGTAGAAGACCTTTGCCAAATCCAGTGGAATTTAGTTTTCTGATGTAAGTAAAACAGAATTGTTTGATGCTGTATTTAAAAAGTAAATCCTGATTCACATTTGAGTCCTTGTGATTACATCTGGGTAATTTCTGAGCGACAATCTGAATATCGCTTTTTGCTGAGTGGTGCGGTGGCATAGAGGTGGAGCTCTCGCCTCACAATCAGGAGGCTGTGAGTTCAATCCTAGGTAGAGGCAGATATTTCTCTCTCTCTCTCTGGGCACGATGAGAATATATCTGCTGAACAAAACTCCATATTAGCAACAGGAAGGGCATCCGGCCAGTAAACACTCAGCTCCAATCAGTTGCCCAGACTCCACCCTGCAAGGGATTATGGGATCATTAAATGAAGATGAATCTGAATATAGTGTATTGCTGTCTTCTTCTGAAAAAAAAACACTTTCCAGATTAAATTAAAGCTGTAATTTTCCAAGAGTTTTCAGACCCCAAATTTCATAATATTTAATATCAAGTGACATCTTGCCCCCCAACCAAAATTGTGACTTTCATATAGCTACTATTCTGAGTTAGAATGTTGATAGAGCTGGAAATATATCTCCATTCTGCAATGACATTTCTCTCTCTCTTTTTTAAAATCTTTGTTTAATCTTTTAACAATTTTATTCAAGCTGATGTCATTACCAATGTCCCGGGCTCATGAATTTTTCAATTGACAATTTTTCAGATGTCTTCCCTGAAAACATTTTTTTTGTCCAAAAATGTTCGGGAGGTTATCATTTTCCAATATGTCATGAATTAATTATGAACAACTGAATATTAAACCCCTTCAAGAAAATCAAAATCAAAGCGGTAAGGAAGAATTCAGTGAAAATCACCAAGTAACCCCTAAACTTTAACCGATGAAGTCCCGATGGCAACTCTCTTGTGATTTACATCCAAGGAAATTGAAATGCAAACTCTATACGTAGCAATAGAGGGACGTGGTGGCTCAGTGGCTAAGACGCTGAGCTTGTCGATCGAAAGGTCGGCAGTTCAGCGGTTCGAATCCCTAGTGCTGCATAATGGGGTGAGTTCCCGTTACTTGTCCCAGCTTCTGCCAACCTAGCAGTTCAAAAGCATATAAAAAATGCAAGTAGAAAAATAGGGATCACCTTTGGTGGGAAGGTAACAGCGTTCCGTGCACCTTTGGGGTTGAGTTATGCCGGCCACATGACTACGGAGACGTCTTCGGACAGCGCTGGATCTTCGGCTTTGAAACGGAGATGAGCACCGCCCCCTAGAGCCGGGAACGATTAGCACATATATGCGAGGGGAACTTTTACCTTTTATACATAGCAAACTTTTGAGTGTTGCAGAGGTCTTTGGGACATCAAAGCATACTTCCATACCTTGATTCTCCATTCTTCCAAGGGGACATTTTTTTTCCAATAAGAAGCTTATAATGACTTTGCTGCAGTTAACATACCCAGAACTAATTTTCACCTGGGGTGAAAATATGGCTTAGTTGTCTTGCCCGAAACAGCGGTTCATAACTTAAATATCTCCCACCGCTAAAATCAGAGCAGTAAATGTGTTTGGTTTTTTAACCAACTCCTTCCCCTTCTTTCTATTCTTCTCAGGCATCTAAAGATCTCGATACCTAGCTGAGTATTTTATGCCTTTTGTCATTTTTTTCCCCCCTTCTTCCCTTCTTCACGTAGCTGGCCTTAATCTGTTTTGGAAAAGTCTTGTGCTGTTTAAAGGGAACGTTCTCGTTTTTTTTTTTGCTGATTAATTGGTCTTGCAAGTCAACTAATGACCGTTTCTATTAAAACGTACCCTTTCTCTTTGTGGTGGCATTTTAAAACGAGCGTTCGTAATAACCGTTTAAATAACCTGCAGAGAATTGACCTTCCCTCTCTTCTTGGCACAAGAAGAGGGTTTTTTTTTTTTTTTTGAGAAATGCCCTTTTCTCAAATTTAATGGACTTTGGTGGATTGTCTAGGTAATTTCCCACTTATATGGACTCCGATAGCATCGCGCTCGCCCCGTTCCTAAGCAGTTTGTCAATGCCTCTATCAGTAACCTGGTCAGTTCACCGAACGGCGCAGCATTAAATCAAACGCTGATTCTACTCGCCTTGGCTCCTTGACTAACAGTTGTGAGACATAACCATTAATCGCCTCTATAAATTTCGCCTCTTGTTATGATCTAAGTATAGATTTGCCCAGCCAATGTGAGTAGAATTGAGGACTCTTGTTATCCTTCCTCCCCCACTCCTTTGCACCCCTCTGGCCTTTGAATTGTTTCCATTTTCCACTTTTTTCCCCCCATTTCAAGATCACCTTCGAGGAGGGAGCGATACTGAGATTGTCGTTAGCATCATATTATTTTACGCGGTGATAAATTACGATACTCTGGCCGATGGTGCCCCTTGTATGGTTTCTAGTTTCTTCCATTCCTTGAGCTAATTCACCTGGGGGGGGTATTTACAATGGCGCACGATGGGTCCTCATTTCTGTTACAAACATCTTGACATTTAACTTGCAAAAGTCCTCTCCTCCTAGTTGTAAACTACTTACTCCTAGGCCAAATTTAAAAAAAAAAGAGTCTTTTTTTCAAAGTGGGTTTCACATAATTTTATCACCGGTTTGCCGTGCATTGAAAATGTGAGTGCGCGTGCATGCTCGCATGTTTGGCTTGCACGCATGGGTGTGGCTTAGAAAATGTCACCATGCATTGAAAATGTGAGCACATGTGCATGCATGCAACATTTCACGCATATGCTTTGCTCACATGCGTGGCTTGCACGCATGTACACGGCTTAGAAAACATAACTAAATAGGATGGCATAGCACTGAGGTGGGTGGCCAGGCCCATCTGCAGGCTGCCCAAACCTGTCCGAATTGGCTGAATAGCACCTCTGGTTCAGCTATAGCTTGCCACTTCGATCCATGCAAACATCTTGACATTTAACCCACAGACTCAAAAGTCCTCTCCTCCTAGTTGTAAACTACTTACTTCTAGGCCAAATTTAAAAAAAGAGTCTTCAGCTCAGAGGTGGGTTTCACATAATTTTACCACCGGTTCACCACGCACCGAAAATGTGAGCACACGTGCAAGCATGCAATATTCCATGCATATGCTTTGCTCATGCACGTGGCTTGCACGCATGTGCACGGCCTTTATGGATGAACAGATTAACAGAGTTGGAAGGGTCCATCAGGAGAAGAAGACTTGGAACAGCAGATGGCAGGAGGAAAGCTGTGGAGATGAGAAGTGTTTAGGATCCTGGGTCTCAACTTTAAGTAGCAACCCGTTACCCATTAAAGTATAGATGTCCCTAAGCCAAGCTTGACTGGTGACTACAAAGATACACGTGATGTAATTGACCTCACAACAACGCAAGAGAATTCTTCTCCTCTTCTCTTCTCTTCTTCTATGATAGGCTTATAATTTCCTGCTCTTGTGATGTCATGGTGGTTTTCCACCCCTAATTAGCTCTTTTTTTCTCAGCTCAGCCAAGATGACCTTAAGAGCATTTAAATGTTCCATTCCCTACTACTCTATCACAGAAACAATCCAAGTGTATTTAAAATGTACTTCTACCCTACACGCTTTTATGTTGAAGGCTATGCTTCTGTCGTACAACTTCCTTTGTGTGTTTCTTCTCTCCTCCTGTTATATCTTCATATCCAAGTCACTTTGAATACTCATGATTCTTATTTCACCTTAATAATATATAGTAGTGGCCGAAATTGTGGAAACCTTTTGGGAAAAGTGTATTTTCTAAAACGAGCTAATCGCCCCACTTTTTTTTGGAGTACTACCATAAAATTATATATCAATGGAAAGATCATTTAATCAAGAATGTAATGCAATAACTTTTATGAAGGATTTGCTATTAGAATAGCAGTTACAGTATAAAGAAGAAAAGTGAAATACACAGAAAAAATGAGATATACAAAAATGGCCTAACTCTCCCTTTTAAATTTTTAAATCATTTTAATCTGTTTTATAAATTGGGTGTTTTAAATTTGTTTTCGGCCAAAATATTTAATAATTTTAATGGACTTTTAATGTTTGTATTATCTGTATTTTATCTTGGCTGTTCACCACCCTGAGTCCTCCGGGAGTAGGGCGGTATAGAAATTTGATAAAAATAAATAAATAAATAAATAAATAAATAAATAAATAAATAAATAAATAAATGATCACCATAGAAAAAACGAGATATACAAAAATGATCTCCATGTCAGTTAAAACTTAGTTGAGTAACTTTTAGCATGAATGACAGCCTTACAACGTCTTCCCATGGAGCAAACCAAGTCTTTGAGTTCTGCAGCTGTTATCATGTGAAACCAAGGTTGAATGATGGCTTCTATTAACTAGGTTTTATTGCTGGGTTGCTTCTGACTAACAACTTTCTTTAGTCGGCTCCATCGATTTTCAATTGGGTGAAGGTCTGGGCTATTCCCAGGCCATTCATTCCAGCAGTGGAATAGGATTATTTTGAAACTCCCCCCCCCAAATAATGGTGTTATTAGCCATCAAACCTCAAAATACACTTTTCCCAAAAGGTTTCCACAATTTTGGCCACTACAGTATGTATTTTTTCCACATCAGATCTATCAATCTACCAGGGGTGGGTTCCACTGACCTTTACTACCGGTTCGCAGTGGGAGCGCGCACTTGCACTTCTGCACATGCGCAAAAGCTTCTGCACATGCGCAGATCACCCATGTGTCAGCACTTCAAGCTGCATTTACTCTAGTGCTGACATAAGAAGGAGAAGCGGAGGCTTCTGGAAAGGGGCTTTTGACTTTTCACCTACTTATTTTCCCTGGAGATAATATCCCCTAGGAGATGGGATGGGAGGGAGGAAATTCCTTGGAGCTGGAGGAGTAGATTAGGGGTAGAGTAACTTGGAAGATGGCCAATGAGTGCAGAGGAGTGGGGAAAGGAAAGGGAGGGTTTTGGGTCAGGAAGTCAGTGTTGGCTACGATGGAGTCGGAGTTAGAATGTCGTGCTTAATAAATGGGAGTTTTTCATCAACGACTTTGTTTGAAATGCAATTTATTTGAGACGACCTCGAAACGTGACACCATGATGACGTCATGGTAGGTGGGTGGAGCCTCCCACCGGTTTTACTACCGGTTCTATAGAATCGGACCGAACCAGGAGCAACCCACCACTGCTATCTACCTATCAATTGGGTTTCCTGGAATAGTGTGTAACTGATTTAAATTAGGCCTGGGGAAGTCCAGGTTCCAAGTCCATCATTGTTGTGTGGCTTTGGGCAAAGAAGACAATTTTCAGCACAACTTTTCTCCTGGGTCTAGGCCCAGGGTGTCAAACTCTATTTCATTGAGGGCCGCTTCAGGGTTGTATTTGACCTGGGAGGGGCAGGGGGGCATGGGCAGGATGGGCGTGGCCAGCTCGACGTCACTCATGTGTTCAAAGGCCCCTTTTGCTAGCGGAGCTCTTGCATGGCTCTCCTGACTCCGCTTTCGCTGGCAGAGGCACCGCGGGGTGATCCTTGTTTTCAGGGCACGGGCCAGATCTAAGTGCCCCATGGGCCAGATTTGGGCTGTGGGCTTTGAGTTTGATACCCCTGGTCTAGGACAACTCTTCATGGTCAAATCACTGCCACCAACCTACCATGGAACAACTCATTGCAAGACACCGTAATGCAAGATAACTGTACTCTAGACCTGTCCCTCTCTTAATATTATTATTAATATTATTAATATTATTAATATTATTAATATTATTAATATTATTAATATTATTAATATTATTAATATTAATATCATTATCTCATGCTGAGTTGTCCCAACTTCAGTTAACTGTCAAGATTCGAAGCACGCTTTTGCTGTTGCAATCGTTTTCGCTTCTTAGCTTGCCAATGAACTAGGGGGAAGGGAAGGGCAAGATGGAATGCAGGCTCCAGACCAGTGGTGGGTTCCTCCTGGTTTGGCCGAGCCGGTAGTGGTGATGATATGACGTCACTGAACCGGTTCTCTTTGTTCGGGAGCTGGACCACGCCCACAAAATAAGCCACGCCCACAGAACTGGTAGTAAAAAAATTTAGAATCCACCCCTGCTCCAGACATCAAGAAGACAAGTATGAGAGCCAAGGACACTTCAGCAGGTGTTTGCCAAAGCCAAAGAGTTTTTCTCACAACAATATAATGAGACTCAATTGGTTTATGGAGATTCTCCATCATCCAGGTCATGGTTGTCCCAAAGGTGCTTTTTTCAAGA
The DNA here is from genome assembly GCF_029215685.1 of Pituophis catenifer annectens. NCBI lineage: Eukaryota > Metazoa > Chordata > Lepidosauria > Squamata > Colubridae > Pituophis > Pituophis catenifer. Next base: position 3,634,539 of record NW_027256884.1, read on the forward strand.
GGCAACTGGATTTTCTTGTTTTTTTTTCTCTGAAGACGTTTCGCTTCTCACCTGAGAAATTTCTTCAGCTCTGACTGGATGGTGGGGAATGGAAGGATTTATGCTCCTTGCAGACCACTGGTCATTTGCATTCTTTTAGCGAGTTGTTAAGGTCGCCTGGAGGCATCTCCGTGTCAACAGGGTCACCTGAGTGGTGCAAATGGGTGTGACCTGCACTAATAGGTGGGATGGAGAATCCTATACTTTAATTATATGGGTTTGCACAGGAAATAGTTAGAGTGCCAAAATGATGAATAGAATAGAATAACAGAGTTGGAAGGGACCTTGGATGTCTTCTAGTCCAACCCCCTGCTCAGGCAGGAAACCCTATACCATTTCAGACAAATGATTATCCAATCTCTTCTTAAAAACCTCCAGTGTTGGAGCATTTGTAACTTCTGGAGGCAAGTTGTTCTACTGATTAATTGTTTTCACTGTCAGGAAATTTCTTCTTAGTTCTAAATTGCTTCTCTCCTTGATTAGAGTCCACCTATTGCTCCTTGTTCTACCCTCAGGTGCTTTGGAGAATAGCTTGACTCCCTCTTCTTTGGGGCAGCCCCTGAGATATTGGAACACTGCTATCATGTCACCCCTGGTCCTTCTTTTCATAAGACTAGACATACCCAATTCCAGCAACCATTCTTCATATGTTTTAGCCTCCATCATTTTTGTTGCTCTTCTCTGCACTCTTTCTAGAGTCTCAACATCTTTTTTACTTGATGAACTCAATAAAGTTTTGCATTCAGAGATTGGATCATCTCGACTGTGCTTGCTTTGGTGGGGTTCGTCAGTCAGAATGTTGACATTGGCGATGTTGTGTTGGCCATGGTGAGATGGGCATAGGGAGTTGTCCTGTGGCAATGAATTGGTGACGTTGATTTGGTCATGGTGTGTTGGCTATCGTGAATTGGCGCATTCTCCCAAGGCTGTTATTTGTGAAGCTAACACAAGCCTGGTGTATCATTTTAGGTCTATGAGGAAACGTAGGATATAACTCTAATAGTAAAGACCTACATTAAATAGCAACAGCAATAGCACAGGAGTGTCAAACTCACAATGACACGTCATCACATGACGTATTGCAACTTTTCCTCCCTTTGCTAAAATAGGGGTGGGCGTGGCTAGCATGTGACGTATCCGGCCTGCAGGCCACGGATTTGACACCCCTGTAGCTCTTAGACGTATATACCGCTTCATAGTGCATTACAGCCCTCTCTAAGCGGTTTACAGAATCAGCCTCTTGCCCCCAACAATCTGGATCCTCATTTTACCGACTTTGGAAGGATGGAAGGCTGAGTCAACTTTGAGACTGGTGGGATTTGAACTGCCAAATTTGCAGGCAGCTGGCAGTCAGCAGAAGTAGCCGGCAGTACTGTGCTCTAATCACTGCACCACCACAGCTCTAAATGGAAAACCCAGTGTTCTAAAAATAACAAACCCAGTGTTCTAATATTTCCCTGATTTTTTTTTCCTTCTAAAAATAGATTCAGAGAAAACCCTGACATCAATCGACCTCAACATCTGTCTTTACATGTATTAGAAACATTCTTTTAGTCCAAATCACAGTTTCTCTCTCTCTCTCTCTCTTTTTATCGAGGTCGTTTGTTCCTTTCAACAAAAGAGTGTTGGGCTGTCGAGGAACAACAGCTCCTGTTTGGAAACAGGATTACCAAGAAAACAGAAACCAGAGTGCCAACAGTGAACATTTCCATTGTCACGCACGAGTGCTCGGAAAGTGTGTCTCTCAGCACTTTCGCAGAGCTCCTTGTGCAGATTTAAAAAGTGATTAAGGCTGGCAAATTACCGCTAAGGTTTTCCATCTCCCTATCTTGGGGATGCTTCAAGAATGGTAGGGCTTACCTGAAGCAGTGTGATTTTGACAAAGGAGATGAATAAGGACTTGAGACCTCCCGAGCATTGTCGGGCAAGATTACTCAAACTCAAGAAGAAATTTTGGGGAGTGTTTATCGCGGTGTACTAGAAATATTTGCTTCTGAGGACAAGAAGAATTTTCTGCTTGCCACGTTTCTGTGGGAAGGGGAGGGAGGGATGTATTAGGACTCCCCGAGTTGAGTAAACCTGGGATGGTGAAACTGGATTTTTTTCTGCTAGATAGTGAATTTTTTTAAAAAAAATTTGATTTATATGCCGCCCTTCTCCGGAGACTCAGGGCGGCTTACAATGCGCTAAGCAATAGCCTTCATTCTTTTGTATATTTTATACAAAGTCAGCTTATTGCCCTCAATTTACCTACCTTAGAAAGGATGGAAGGCTGAGTCAACCTTAAGCCTTGGCGAGATTCGAATCTGCAGTAATTGCAGGCAGCTGTTCTTAATAACAGGGTGCTTTAGACCACTGTACTACCAAGGCCCTTGGTAGTACAGTAATTTATAGGGATCTGAATAATAAACTTGTTACGCCCCTTTTAACAAACTATCTTAACAGATTGATGGAACAAATGGTTCCCGCAGTCTGTAATTATTTTTCCTCTGGAAATCCATTCCTACTCCCATACTCCCAACGGTGTTCATTCCAAATTGTATAGCTAAATGTCTGTAGAGATTTTCCATCATCCAGGTCACAGTTGTCCCAAAGGTGCTTTTTTCCCCAAAAGAACCATTAGTCAGGTGACCCTGAGGACACAGATAAACCTCCAAGTGGCCTCAACGACCCTCTCAAAGGATGCAAATGATCAGCTCTCTGCAAGGAGTGTAAAATCTCTATTCCCACCCCACTCCAGGGGAAGGTTACTGCAAAATCCCCATTTCCTCCTGATCAGCTGGGACTTGGGAGACGGAGAATAGATGGGGGTGGGGCCAGCCAGAGGTGGTATTTACCGGTTCTCCGAACTACTCAAAATTTCCGCTATCGGTTCTCCAGAACTGGTCAGAACCTGCCAAATACTATCTCTGAAAAGAGCTATATCTTGCATAGCAATGCCGTTTCAGCCATCTCCTCCTCTGCCACCGCCTTTTTCTCCTTTTTATTTTGCACTCCTGCCCCCAAATAAGGGTTGCTGTCTGAAGAGAAAGACTTCATTTTGCTCAATGTCTATGGAGATTCTCGGTCATCCAGGTCACGGTTGAAAAAAGCACCTTTGGGAAAATTCATTTTGCCCTGTAACTCTTCCAGGAAGACCATGGATGTCAGAGATGTTGAACTTCAAGAATATGTCCACTTACAAACCCCAGAAGTTTCTGGAAGAGATTGCTAAGCAATATTGTATGTATTTATTGCCTTTCTTAAGAAAACGTATATGGCTGCCCAACTCATATGTGGTGACTCTGGGCAGCTTACAGAAATAAAACCCCAGATGCAAAACCCAATAAACCCTCCCGCCCCTTCCCCCCAGGTGACAACAATCACACAACCTTCTTGAGGGGCTCCATATCACCCTGGGGTACTGCTTACTGGCAAAACCATGTCTTCAGGGCCTTTTGAAGGACTATCAAGATGGAGACTGATCTTACAATATCTCTTCAGGGACAATCTTCCACAGGGAGGAAGCCATCATGGAGAAGAACCTTCTTCTTGGTCCCACTAGATTGATCTCCTCAAGAAAGGGGACCCATAAGATATCTTGTCTCCTCGCTCTGGTGGGTTGGGTAGATACGACTGGGAAAAGACGGTCCTTCAAATACACAATCCAGGAAGTCTTCAGCTGCACATCTCACCCAACTGCCATGTTTTTTGCTGCTTCTCCTCAAAACCTTGGCATTGACCTTGTTGAGCAAAACCCCAACATGCCTTTGTTCCTTCAGAGACGCAGTAGAAGAAGTCTGCATGAGCTGGTAAGACCTCTGCCGGCTGTTAAGGTCTACAGCTCAGATAATTGAAATGTTCAACTTCTGAAAATAGAGTGAGCCTTGTTATTTTTCTCCTTAGCATGACACTCTAGGTTTTATGCTTTTAATCACCATCTGCTGTTCCATAAATGCCATGTTGCTCCTAATGGTCTCTCATAGCATAGGGTTTTTAATTTGCCTTTGCACTCAATGTTCATTATTGGCAATTCAGAGCATCTCATATAAGATTTTCATTTCTCACATAGTACCTTGGGTCCTTTTGCGGCAAAGAGTGGCTGCATATTACTTTTGCTTTCTTAAAAAAAAATGCAACCTCTGTCTTTCTCTCTTTCTTTCTCTGTCTTTCTCTCCTCTCTCTCTCTCTTTCTCTCTCCTCTCTCTCTCCTCTTTCTCTCCTCTCTCTTTCTCTCTCCTCTCTCTTTCTCTCTCTCTCTTTTCTCTCTCCTCTCTCTTTTTCTTTCTCTCTCCTCTCTCTCTCTCCTCTCTCTTTCTCTCTCCTCTCTCCTCTCTCTCTCTTCTCTCTTTCTCTTTCTCTCTCCTCTCTCTTTCTGCTTTCTCTCCTCTCTCTTTCTCTCTCCTTTCTCCCTGCTCTCTCTTCCCCTCTCTCTCATCTCTCATCTCTCTTTCTCCTCTTTCCCTCCTCCTTCTCCTCTCTTCTCTCTCTGACACATAGACCCTTTCTCTCTTTATATACACACATATACACAGGGTGTCTTATATACAGACACACAGAGAAACAGAAACATACATTTTATTCTTTAAGGCAGTAAAGGGGTGGCCAAAAGCCTATAAAATCTTTGCCTAGCAACCCCAGCAATAGTGGAGGGTTTTTCCCCCCCCCTGCAGAACATAAAAGACTGAATAGTAATAGACTTCGAGAAAACCTTGGGAGAATTGCTGGGAGATCACATAATATTGGAAAGTGAAATATAGAAAGAAATTAAGAAGCCGGTGGCCAATCAATGAGGTTCACGAAGTAGTAGGAAAACAGTATCCCCTGTAACTTTGACGTCCTCAAGTAATGGCCAAGACTGCTGCATTTAACCCTGGTGAATTTGTTCGCTTCTAGCAAATTATACCCTACCACGGTTTGAAAATTTCCACCGAGGTCAACGCAGCATAGCTGCACACAGGCTTCCCATGGTAAACATTGCAGACCTCAAGCTGAGCATACAATGCTGTAGATATTTACTGTGGAAAGGACCTTCTCCAACTGAAGAGGGGGAGAAAGTCCCCCTTTTCTGTAAACGCTTTATTTAAGATAGTGCTCTCCGGTCCCATTTCTGGTGCTGACTATTTAGTATCCCAGAGTTACTGGTGGATGTTTTCTTAATGGAAGGTAATGGCTGGGAAAAAATTGGGATTTCACAGGGATGCTTTGGACTTCAAGGACCATTGAAACCATGATGATGAGGCATGTTTCTGACCCCCAGTGGAAGATATATGTACTGTACTGGAAGGGAAGGGAAAAAAAGGAGTAAATTGGGTTTGGAATTAAATACCGGCATTTGGAGGGTGAAGGAATCTCTTTTCTGGAGATCTAAGGTGTCCTGTGGAAGCACATCTACCTACCTGTACCTTTGGAAAGAAATCAGCAACTAAGTTCTCGTCTTCTGCTGAGAAAGGCAACTAAATCTTGGTAGAGTTTCTCCTAGAACTTAATCTTCCCAATAGGCATGTAGAGGGCGAAGGAATCTCTTTTCTGGAGATCTAAGGTGCCCTGTGGAGGAATAAATACTTCTGTGCACATTTGGAAAGAAATCATCAACTAAGTCTTTGTCTTCTGCTGGGAAAAGTAGCTAAGTCCTGGTAGAGGTCCTCCTAGAACCTGAGCTTCTCATCAGACACATGGAGCATGAAAGAATCTCTTTTCTGGAGATCTAAGGAATCTTGTGGAAGCATGAAGATCTATGTGCACATTTGGAAAGAAATCAACAACTAAGTTCTCGTCTTCTGCTGAGAAAGGCAGCTAAGTCCTGGTAGAGTTTCTCCTAGAACTTGATCTTTCCAATAGGCATGGAGAGAGTGAAGGAATCTCTTTTCTGGAGATCCAATATGTCCTATCCTATCTATGTACACCTTTGGAAAGAAGTTAACGACTAAGTTCTTGTCTTTTGCTGCGAAAGGCAGCTAAATTCTGGTAGACCTGGTCTTGGAACTTGATCTTCTCTTCAAATGTGGAGATTATGTTGATTTATTATCAATAGGGCAGAGTTGGGTTCATGATTGTGACACCAACTGTCCACATCCTCAGCTCCCTTGTGGGTCCTTTTAGATATTATTCTCTATCTCTAAAGCAAGCCTGAGTGTTCCTGAAGAAAGAGAGGCTTCTAAAGGGTCCAGCAACAAGAGCTGTTGACCGTAAGATTAAACGGGCCAGCAAGATAAATCTAAGGAGCAGTTTTATGAGACAATTTGCATACATGGTGGATAAAGGATGAGGAAGCAAGGCTGCGAACCCAATGATTTAAAATGGCAACTAAGGAAGCCGCAATAAGCTACTTCCTCCCAAGGGGCCACTGTTGCCAGAGAAAAATAATGTCCATGATATCTGTGGGCAAACGTAGGTTGCTATAAAGCAGAATATTCCAATATATATATATATATATATATATATATATATATATATATATATATATATATATATGTATGTATGTATGTATGTATGTATGTATATACATACATACATACATACATACATACATACATACATACATATATATATATATATATATATATATATATATATATATATATATATATAAACACAAATGCTATCCAGGATTTTAAAAAAGAGCAAGAGAAAACAAGGAGGGTTTCCTTTACCCCACTAAATTAGCAAAATTATGACTTCCAAGAAGTGGTGAAATCCAATTTTTTTTTACTACCGGTTCTGTGGGCGTGACTTGGTGGGCGTGGCAGGGGAGGGATACTGCAAAATCTCCATTCCCTCCCCACTCCTGGGGGAAGGGTATTGCAAAATCTCCATTCCTACCTCACTGGGAGGTAGGGACCAGCCAGAGGTGGCATTTGCCAGTTCTCCGAACTGCTCAAAATTTCCGCTACCGGTTCTCCAGAACCTGCTGGATTTCACCCCTGCTTCCAAGAAACCTTAAGCAGGATAGAAAGAGTAATGAGGCTTTTGAACGCTGATGGTGGAGAAGCACTCTGAGGATACCATGGCGATGGGAAGCAAAAGAGGCTTGCTATCAAGGCAACCAGAGGAGCAAGGGCCAAGGGTAGATGTGTTTTCTTATTTTCTTTAATTTTTTGGAAAGACAGTAGAGTACGAGGCGCTCAGTTACTGGCCTAACAGAATAACAGAGTTGGAAAAGACCTTAGAGGTCCTCAAATCCAACCTCCTGCTCAAATAAGAGAATTTATACCCATGATGGTGAACCTATGGCACGCATGCCAGAGGTGGCACGCAACACCCTCTCTGGGGGCACGTGAGGCATTGCCCCAGTTCAGCTCTGCCATGCATGTGCGTGTGCCTCCCGCCGGCCAGCTGGTCTTCGGGTCTCTGCCGTGCATGTGTGGGGGCTGGGGCGTGTGTGTGTTGGCCACATGCACATGCGAGGGGGCGGAGAGCATTTGGGGGAGCATGCACATGCATGGAGAAGGGAAGGTGCAGGGGGCCAAATATTCACAGGGGTGGGGTGCATGCGAGACACATGCGTAGGGGTGGGACACATGCGTGAGGGCGTGCACGCACTGCTTTTTGGGGGTTTGGGCACGTGCACGCTTTGGGCACTCAGTCCGGAAAAGGTTAGCCATCACTGCCCTAACTCTAACCCTAAGCCTAAACCTAAGCCTATGCCTAAGCCTAAACCTAAGACTAAGCCTAACCCTAAGACTAAGACTAAGACTAACCCTAACCCTAAACCTAAGCCTAACCCTAAGCCTAACCCTAACCCTAAGCCTAAGCCTAAACCTAAAACTAAGCCTAAGCCTAAACCTAAGACTAAGCCTAAACCTAAGACTAACCCTAACCCTAACCCTAACCCTAACCCTAACCCTAACCCTAACCCTAACCCTAAGCCTAAGCCTAAGCCTAACCCTAACCCTAACCCTAACCCTAACCCTAAGCCTAAACCTAAGACTAAGACTAAGACTAAGACTAAGACTAAGACTAAGACTAACCCTACCCTAGAAAAGCTGAGTGGTTGCTTAAAATGATCAGAATCAAACTCAGACTAGAGTTGGAAGGCACCTCGGAGATCTTCTAGTCCTCCACCTCCAGTGATGGAGCAGACACAACTTCTGAGGGCAACTTCTGTTCCACTGCTTAATTGTCCTCACTGTTAGGAAGTTTCTCCTTAATTCCAAGTTGCTTGTCTTCTTGATTAGTTCAATCAATCAAAATAGAGCTGGAAAGGACCTTGGAGATCTTCTAGTCCAGCCCTCTGCTCAATCAGGAGACCCTCTACCATTCCGGACTAATGGCTGCCCAGTTTCTTCTTAAAAACCTCCAGTGATGGAGCAGCCACAACTTCTGAAGGCAACTTCTGTTCCATTTTCAGCATATAGGGATCTATGGTGTTCATGTCAGCTACCGTTTCATCAGATGCATGTCATCATCAATTTAATGACCTCGTAATCCCTTGCGGGATGGAGTCTGGGCAACTGAATGGAGCTGTTGTGGCTCCGTTGCCTGAGCCTGGGCTATCGACAGATGCAGACTCTGAGAGTGAGGGAGAGGAGTTGGCAAGGCCTCCCTCTCCAGGACCCTCCTCTCTGGCAATGCCTCCGGAGGACACCGAAGGCCAAGAGATAGGCCCAGAGCCAAGCACGTCCCCACAGCCACAGGTGGACAGTGACGAAGGAGATAAGTGCTGGCTGGATCCTCAACAGCGGCCCAGGGAGAAGCGTGCGCAGCAGAGGGGAAGGCATGCCAGAGATTAGCTGAGTCACTGGACCACACCCCACAGGGTATAAATGTGGGTGTGGTGGCTGGTTCAGTTTGTGACGAGCAAAAACTAGAAATAATCCATGATCTCTGCATTACTGGACTTCTGCCTGCCTTGTCGGACTGCATTTGGACTAATCCTTGTATTGCTGAAACTTTGCCTGCTTTATCGGAATGCTTGCAGTCTAATCTTTGTTTTGTGTGAGTAAAGTCTGAATTGGCAGCTAGCCACTGGGTTGCTGCCAGCTTTATCTTCAAAGACTTTGTTGTGTGGCTTATTAACTCTGTGGGGGTGCGTGTGTGGGACGGGGACAGAACAGGAGCTAGCAGAGTGTTTTAATGGCTGGATACCCTTCCTGTTGCCAGTGCGGAGTTTTGTTCAGCAGATGTATTCTCATCGTGCCCAGAGAGAGAAATATCTGCCTCTACTTAGGATCGAACTCACAGCCTCCTGATTGTGAGGCGAGAACTCCACCTCTAGGCCACCGCACCACTCGGTCTGATTACAAATTTTCCTTCATACTTGCTTCAGGCAATTAATGTCAATATTGAACCCATCTCAGCCCCCCACCAGACTTTACTGTGCTAGAAAGGGGTCCCCATTATAATCTCCTTACAGGGCATTTGTTAAACTGGTTTCAGACAAGATGGAGAGGAAAAGGCTGTTTATCTGGAAGGTCTCAAGAAGAAAGAGAGAGTGAGAAAGAGAGAACAATTTTCCGCTTTTCATATGCAACAGAAAAGTGAACTGCAGAACATTAAGCTGGTGGTATTCGATCTGCTTTTTCCAAAACATTCATTATGAGTTAATTCATTAAGGCTATTTGTTGAAGTTTCAGATATGGGGAAAAAAAGTAACTCATTTGCAAGTAATTAATAGAGAATTACTTTGGCAGTACAATTTTACACACTGATGAAACATTTATGTTTGAATTACTTTTAATCCACTTAAAAGATAAACTTAGATGTTTCATCGGCAGACAAATTGGTTGTTTTGTTACTTACCAATTAACCACTACTTCAACATCTGCATTTCAGGGGAAATAAATAAATAAATAAATAAATAAATATATTTCCCCCTGCCTTCCAAAATCAAAGACTTTCAGGATGATGTTCTTAAAAAGTCTTTGTAGCCTTTACGATATTTAGAATATATTCACATATTTAGGAATCTGGCAATATGATCCCTTAATTACCTTAAACTGGCTTCAGTAATTCATAGTATCTGCATGCAAAACATCATAACGATGATTTAATGTTTGGCCCATTTAATATAGGGGAAAAAAAATGAAAGGAGGAAAAATAAGAATAGAAACATGTTTGGCATGCAGAATTCAATTTAAATTTTCTCGGCTATTTATCTTCCTGCCTCAGACCTAGATACTGTTCCTTGGAGGTGCATTTTACTGAAATCCATTGGGAATTCATAATTATCATGCATGCAGGTAGGTAGGCTGTATGTATATATATAGAGCCTTGGTGGTGCAACAGACTAAAGTGCTGTTAAGTAGCACCAACTGCCTGCAATTACTGCAAGTTCAAATCTCACCAGGCTCAAGGATGACTCAGCCTTCTATCCTTCCGAGGTAGGTAAAATGAGGACCCGGATTGTGGGGGCAATAAGCTGACTTTGTATAAAAAAGAACACCGCTTAGGGGGGGCCGAAAGCCCTACTAAGCAGGTATATACAAAAGTATGAAGGCTATTGCTTAACGCATTGTAAGCCGCCCTGAGTCTCTGGAGAAGGGCGGCATATAAATCGAACCAATAAATAAATAAATAAATAAATAAATAAATAAATAAATAAATAAATAAATAAATAAATAAATAGCAGCTGGAATAAAATATATATTTTGCAACTGGAATAAAAAGTACTTCCAAGGCAGGAAGTTAACAGATTTGGTTGTGTTTGCAATTTGTAGATCAGATTATTATCTTTCTCCTGAACATAGAGGATGAATTTAAAGATATTTGCTTCCCATTGATTATCACCAGCTATTGTTAACTCTTATTAGCAACACCATTCTTCAAAAAAAATATCAAAGGTTTCCTGGAATACTACATGTGAAACACTCACAGACAATATTCTATAAATGTGTGGCTATCTGTAGAGATTCTCTGTCATCCAGGTCATGGTTATCCCAAAAGTGCCTTTTCACTGGACTTTTGGGTTTTTTCTTTTGAAGACATTTCTCTTCTTATCCAAGAAGCTTCTTCAGCTCTGACAGGATAATGAGGAATGGAAGGATTTATATTCCTTGCAGACAGCTGGTCATTTGCATCTTTTTAGAGGGTCGTTGAAGCCACTTGGAGGTTTATTTGTGTCCTCAGAGTCACCTGAGTAGTGATTCTTTTTGGAAAAAAAGCACCTTTAGGACAACTGTGAACTGGATGACTGAAAATCTCTACAGACATTTAGCTATACAATTTGGGATGAAGACCCTTTGAATGGTGTGGGAATAGGATTTCCGGAGGAAAAAAAATTGCAGACTACAGGAACCAGGAGTGCTATTCAGGTGGCCTTCCAGAGGGTGAGGAAGGCCCATTTTTCACTCTCCCCAGGCTCCAGAGCCTTTCTAGGAGCCTGGGGAGGGCAAAAACGGCCTTCCCCACCCCCCAGAGGCCCTCCGGAGGCTAGAAACAGCCTGTTTCCTGACTTCCGGTGGGACTGGAAGGCCTGTTTTTCTCTCTCCCCAGGCTCCAGAGCCTTTCTAGGAGCCTGGGGAGGGCGAAAACGGCCTTCCCTACGCCCCAGAGTCCCTCCGGAGGCTAGAAACAGCCTGTTTCCCGACTTCTGGTGGGACTGGAAGGCCTGTTTTTCTCTCTCCCCAGGTTCCAGAGCCTTTCTAGGAGCCTGGGGAGGGCAAAAACGGCCTTCCCCACCCCCCAGAGGCCCTCCGGAGGCTAGAAACAGCCTGTTTCCCGACTTCTGGTGGGACTGGAAGGCCTGTTTTTCTCTCTCCCCAGGCTCCAGAGCTTTTCTAGGAGCCTGGGGAGGGCGAAAACGGCCTTCCCTACGCCCCAGAGGCCCTCCGGAGGCTAGAAACAGCCTGTTTCCCGACTTCTGGTGGGACTGGAAGGCCTGTTTTTCTCTCTCCCCAGGCTCCAGAGCCTTTCTAGGAGCCTGGGGAGGGTGAAAACGGCCTTCCCTATGCCCCAGAGGGCCTCTGGAGGCCAGAAACAGCCTGTGGCCCACCGTGCCTTCACGTGCCAAAAGCGGGGGGAGTGTAGGGGGGTTGCGTGCGCATGTGCGGTGGGCGGGGCACATAGAATTAAGGGTGTGGGCACACCTTTGCATGACACACACCCCCCCCGTGCTCCCCTCGCTTTTGACACACGATGGCAAAAAGGTTAGCCCTCACTGGACTACATTATTGTGCGTAGCCACAAGCAATAAATCAGCTTGACTGGAACGTACTGTCTGATCTTGATTCTTCGAACTAGATCAATTCCTAGTTACCTCAAACAGCTTGGAGAATATATGCTTTCTGACACTCGTCCTGGCTAAAATGTAATCACCTAGATGTTGCACTTGGGAAATAAATCTTTTTGTAATGGTTTCAAAACTGTTTTGCCGATGATTGATCAGGCCAAAGGCCTCACCTCAGTAATGCTCACATAAACACCGAAAACACTTCCAGCTCCTATAATTGTTGACCCTGATCAACAATTGGGGTTAAAAAGGTGTGTTTGTGTGTATGTTTTAAACCCGAAGTCTTCTCACAGAGCGGAGACTATGGATGGTGCATCTGCCTATAAATCAGTGGTGAAATGCAGCCGGTTCTATCTGGCTCGGGAGAATCCGGTAGAGCCGGTGGCGGGAGGCTCCGCCCACCTGCCCAGACATCATCACGTCCCCTTTTTGACGGTCTGCGCATGCACAGAAGGTCCTGTGCATGTGCAGAGGTGTGGCTCCCATTTGCGAACTGGTAACGAAGGTAAGTGGATTTTACCCCTGTTATAAATCCACTCAGATTAACAAACTGGCTGATGGAGAAATGATTCTACGGGAGCTCAGATTTTTCTGGATTTTAAGTGGTTGTGCCATTGACTGATTGTTCTGCCCCAGCTACGGACCCCAAAGAATACAGCACACACAAGGTCCGTTCAAACCTTGGTTTACTAAATAAATCAGTCTTTTACAACAACGGCTGTTAATTAACTGCATTAACAGCCGCCAAGAATTCAAAGAATAATAACTGAAAGCTTACTATGGTTGGCAGAATGCCCAGAAGCAATTTGCAGGAAGCTGATAAGATAAGCAAGACAAGACACGAAGGTATGTAAACGAAGTTGTTCCCTGCAAATTGCTTCAGTCGTCATCCTTCCTTAAATAGACTAAGGGAGTGGCCAATTAGCCCCAAGCCTTACTCTTGAGGAGACCTCCTCCTGAGGAGCTACTCCTGCCTTTTGGCAGCTCTGCACACCTGTGCATCGAGAAGAGGCTCCTTCTCTTCTTCCTCTTCACTTATGGGAGCTTCTGGAGGTTCTGAAGGCCCTGGCTGAATCCCCGCCTCTGGCACCACATCTTCTCCAGCATCCTCACTGTCTGACTCGAGTGCCAGCTGCACAGGCTGCTGATGCAGCACCACATCAGCCTCCTCGCTGTCTGAATCAGCTACTAGCTGCACAGGCCGTGTACGGGCCATTCAGATAATTGGGAGCGATCTCGGAAGGCGTCTATCCCAATTTCCTGACCGCTGCGGTGTATTCATGTACTTTGAATTGGGTATACATAGTGGTGGTTGCTTAGCCTCTTTTTATTATTATTATTTTTTTAAAATAATGCAGAGATTCAATTACCGCTCTCCCGCTGCCCCAATTTGTTTGGCTGGCATCTATTCACACAGACGAGAAAAACACCCCGTTCTTTCAATGCTTTGTCAGAGCCATTCTTCAGCCTCAGAAAAAAAGGAGAATAGCAACCGGGGTCACCAAATCCAGAAGAATCCAATCTAGCCAGCTTCCCAACTGTCTTCGGCATAATTGTCTCGGGGAGAGGCTCTCTTGGTTAATTTTAGAAGAACAATGAAAACCTATTCCTCTTTGGTTTGAAAGGATGAGGTGTCTTCTCATAAAGAATTATCAGAAGCTCTCGCGTTTACAGCAGGAAAAAGACCGTGAAGGTTTTTTTTTGTTTTTTTAAAAATAAAAAAATTGTTACATTTATGCTTTCAGTTTTCTGACAGTAGCTTCAAGGTTGCATGCATAGAAGTCTCCCCTCCGATTTTTCCTCCGTCGTCACAATAGCGATGTGAAGTAAGTTGGATGGAGAGAGAGAGAGAGAGAGGGATTGACTCGTAAGTTTCTCTGACTGAAGCTGGACCGGAATTAAATCTCTCGGTCTTAATCCAACATCTGAAGAGGTGATATAATGTTAATGCAAAATTGAATGAATGCCCCCTGCCCGGTGTCCTTTTCAAATAGAAATGACTTTCAAAACCAAAGTGAAGTTCATTGGAGGATAGGAAACCTGTTAGCGCTGATCTCAGGGTTTGGGGCAAATATGGTGAAATCCATATTTTTTTACTACCGGTTTTGTGGGAGTGGCTTGGTGGGCGTGGTGTGGTGTGGCTTGGTGGGTGTGGCAGGGAAGGACACTGCAAAATCTCCATTCCCACCCCAGTCTGGGGCCAGCCAGAGGTGGTATTTGCCGGTTCTCCAAACTACTCAAAATTTCCGCTACCGGTTCTCCAGAACCTGTCAGGACCTGCTGGATTTCACCCCTGGTTTGCGGGAAAGGCACAGGGCTGGACAACCTCTTCAGCTGCACAGAAACATCCTTATTTCTAAGTTCTACTGTTGATGTTGTGATGCAGTCAGCAAAAAAAGTCAAACACAGTCCTAGGCTGCCTTAACATAGAGCTAGAATCAAGATCACATGAAGGATTAGTACTGCTTTATAATGCTCTGGTATATTGGAATATTGTATCCAGTTTTGGTCGCCATGATATATATATATAAAAAAGATGTTGAGATTCTAGAAAGAGTGCAGAGAAGAGCAACAAAGATGATGGAGGCTAAAACATACGGAGAACGGTTGCTGGAATTGGGTCTGTCTAGTCTGATGAAAAGAAGGAATAAGGGCAGGGGTGAAATCCAGCAGGTTCTGACAAGTCTGGAGAACCGGTAGTGGAAATTTTGAGCAGTTCAGAGAACCAGCAAATACCACCTCTGGCTGGCACCAGAGTGGGGTGGGAATGGAGATTTTGCACTATCCTTCCCCCAGGAGCGGGGAGGGGATGGGGATTTTGCAGTATCCTTCCCATGCCACACCCACCAAGCCAGGCACACCATGCCCACCAAGCCACGCCCATGGAACCGGTAGTAAGAAAATTTGGATTTCACCACTGACTAAGGGTGACATGATAGCAGTGTTCCAATATTTGAGGGGCTGCCACAAAGAAGCGGGAGTCAAGCTATTCTCCAAAGCACATAAAGGTAGAACTAGAAACAATAGATGGAAACTAATCCAGGAGAGAAGCAACCTAGAACTAAGGAGAAATTTCCTGATATTGAAAACAATTAATTCTATTCCATTCTATTTCTATTTCTATTTCTATTTCTATTTCTATTTCTATTTCTATTTCTATTTCTATTTCTATTTCTATTTCTATTTCTATTTCTATCTCTGTTCTGTTCTGTTCTGTTCTGTTCTGTTCTGTTCTGTTCTGTTCTGACGTGATTGCAGGCTAATTCTGCCAATTGTCAGCAGTTCGATCGTGACCAGTTCAAGGTTGACTCAGCCTTCCATCCTTCCGAGGACCCAGATTGTTGGGGGGCAAGATGCTGACTCTGTAAACCACTTAGATGAGGGCTGTAAAGCACTGTGAAGCAGTATATAAGTCTAAGTGCTATTGCTGTATGTATGTATGTATGCATGCATACATACATGTATGTATGTATTTTATGCTGCTATTCATCTCCTCCTCCTCCCCTCCATGAACTCCTTGTTAGGTCCCCTGCTCAAGCAACCAAACTTCCTACCATCCTTACAACATTGAGCCTACGTCCCCCAGTTTATGATCTGTCCCCGTCCACACACACACACAAACACAGCCAGCCGAGGGTTAAGGAAACACTTTGGCACACACCCAGGTCTTTATCTCCAACTTGGCAGCGATATACACACCGTCTGCCAAGTGCATTTATTTCCACAAAACAGAAAGATAAGATACTTAGCGTACAAAAGTCAAATCAGAATAATATTCCTCTCAGCAGTTTCCGGACGAGGCTTTAGTGACTATCCAAGGTTTACTTTTGTTCGTCACAGGGATCGCTGGCCACCACCCTCTATTATATAGTCTCTGGGGTGTGGTCCAGTGACTCAGTTCTAATCCCTAGCACGCCTCCTGAGCTGCTGCAATCGTTTATCACGCCTTCGGAGGCGTGCCTCCAGGAATGATGTCTCTCCCTCGCTCTCATCCGAGCCACCTGTCTCCCTGTTAATCTCCTCTCCCTCGGCCGGCACCTGAGATAGTGCCAGAGGGGAGGGGCCTGGAGAGGGAGGCCTGGCTGACTCCTCTTCCTCATGCTCGGAGCTTTCTTCCTCCGATGGGACAGGCTCAGAGGGCGGGGCCACAACAGTTTATCTCTGCCCTGTGTGACCAAAGGACTTCCTTTTGCTGCTCCTGAATCTTCCTGCCTTTAATTTCAGCAGGTGACCTTGAGTTCCAACTTAGAAAAGAAAAAAAGGAGACAAACTTCTCTCTTTTTTCCTCCCTTCGTCCAGCCATGCCCGTTTTTCCAACGCCGCTATCATATCTCCCCTTCATCTTCTTTATTCCAAGCTAAGACACCCCCCTCCCCTCAATTGCCTTTAGTCTTTTCTGATCATTTCCCCCTTTTTTTCCTCCTCATTTTCTCCAGCTCTGCGGTCTCTCTCCTTTTTTTTTAAGGCGCAGTGACCAGAACTCTACACATCAAATCACATTTGATGTGACATATTAGCTACCAGCCATTTGCCGGAGCGGGGCTGTTAAAAAGGAAAAAAGAAAGAAAGAAAGAAAGAAAGAAATAGGACAAGGCTGGAGTTGTGCGGATTTCCTCCCTCCCACGTGAACAAAGCCAAGCCACCTGCAGTATAACTCTGGAATGCCGTGCGATCTGAATCTTGTGGCGGGGCCAATTTTTGTTTGTTTGTTTTTTTGTTTTGTTTCCGCAGACTCCATGCCTAGCACCGAAAACCTGATGTCAAACCTGATAACGGAAAGCAATATTCTCCCCAGAAACACACACACATACACACATAGATATCTAAAAAGCTGTCAGGATGAATTAGAGCTTCTCCTGGTAAGGGAAACTTTGATTAAGTCCCTGGTGCTTATATATATATATATATATATCCCTGGTGCTTGTATATCTATCTATCTATCTATCTATCTATCTATCTATCTATCTATCTATCTATCCATCCATCCATTATCTCTCTCTCTCTCTCTATCATTATCTCTCTATCTATGTATCCATTCATCCCATCCACCCATCTATTATCCATCATCCATCATCCATCCATCATATCTATCTATCTATCTATCTATCTATCTATCTATCTATCTATCTTCCATCCATCCATCCATCCATCCATCCATCCATCCATCCATCCATCCATCTATCATCCATCCATCTATTATCTATCTATCTATCTATCTATCTATCTATCTATCTATCTATCTATCTATCTATCATCCATCGATGGGATCCATCGATCCATCTATTCTCTCTCTCTCTCTATCATTATCTCTCTATCTATGTATCCATTCATCCCATCCACCCATCCATTATCCATCATCCATCATCCATCCATCCTATCTATCTATCTATCTATCTATCTATCTATCTATCTATCTATCTATCTATCTTCCATCCATCCATCCATCCATCCATCCATCCATCTATCATCCATCCATCTATTATCTATCTATCTATCTATCTATCTATCTATCTATCTATCTATCTATCTTCTATCTATCTATCTATCCATCTATCTATCTATCTATCTATCTATCTATCTATCTATCTATCTATCATCCATCGATGGGATCCATCGATCCATCTATTCTCTCTCTCTCTCTCTCTCTCTCTCTCTCTCTCTCTCTCTCTCGTGTGTGTGTGTGTGTGTGTGTGTAGATGTATATATATGTTTTCGTAGATTTTTACGGGTAGAGGCATGCAAGTCTTGGCATATTCGGGTCTTTTCCCGTGTAAGATTGAGAGTATCTTGGCGACGTTTTGCCAAGATACTCTCAATCTTACACGGGAAAAGATATATACAGTACATACTCACTTCACAATGGCAGTGATTCAATCAACATTCCTGGAAAGGTCGTAACACTGGGCAAAACTCGTTTTAACAAGTGTCTCACTTAGCAACAGAAATGTTGGGCCCCATTGTGCTCGTATGTCGAAGACTGCCTGTCCTCGAAGCTGGGGATTGCAATGCAAAAAAGAGAACAAGGGAAACTTCAGCAGAAATCCATCAGTTTTATTTATTAGGGCTTTCAGCCAGCAAATAAAACAGAAGATTTTCTTTTCTTTTCTTTTTTTTTTTTTTAAGAAAAGGGGGAGTCAAAATAGATAAACACAAATCAGCGTAGGCAGCAATCCATCTTAAATCTTATTCCGGATGCTTCTCTGCTAAAGCCCTGAGGCTAGATAACAAAACTTTTGCAAGATTGTAGGTTGTGTGTGTATGTGTGTGTGTGCATAAAACCTTATCAGTGAAAAGAAAATCAACACAGAAACGATCTGATCGTCTGGGGATTGCAGCGAGAAGGGGAAGAATATGATTTTGATTCCCCGTCATATAAAACCTCCAAGTGTATTACTGATTTTATCGCTCGCATGTCACAAGGGCAGAGCTGATGAGCGCGGGGAGTTTGCAATATCTACTCGGCAACAGGGTTGAGGGAAGGACATCACAATGTTCCCTGACAGAAGCCTAATGATAGTTGGAATAGATCAAGGAGCCAATCGACAGAGGTTTTGATTCTTTTAGTAACCTAGAAAAGCCAAGCGGTTGGTTAAAAATGATCAGAATCAGACTAGAGCTGGAAGGGACCTTGGAGGTCTTCTAGTCCAACCCTCTCCTCAAGCAGGAGACCCTATGCCATTTCAGACAAGTGACTGTCCAGTCTCTTCTTAAAAACCTCCAGCCATGGAGCACCCACAACTTCTGAAGGCCACTTCTGTTCCACTGGTTAATTGTCCTCAATCCTTAGGAAGGTTCTCCTTAATTCCAGGTTGCTTCTCTCCTTGATTAGTTCAATCAATCAGAATAGAGATGGAAGGGACCTTGGAGGTCTTCTAGTCCAACCTCCTGCAGAAGCAGGAGAACCAGGGTTGGGTTCTAACTTACCTTTACTACTGGTTCGCAATGGGAAGCTTCTGTGCACGCACAGATCACCCATGATGATGTCATGGCGGATGGGCAGAGCCTCCCCTGGGTTTTACTACCAGTTCTATAGGTCAACCCACCAGTGAGGAGAACCTATACCATCTCAGTCAAATGGCTAGTTTCTTCTTAAAAACCTTCACTCACAATTTCTGGAGGCAAGTTGTTCCACTGGTTAATTGCTCTCACTGTCAGGAAATTTCTCCTTAGTTTTAGGCTGGGTCTCTCCATGATTAGTTTCCATCCATTGCTTCTTGTCCTGCCCTCAGGTGCTTTGGAGAATAGCTTGACTCCCTCTTCTTTGTGTCAGCCCCTCAAATATTGGAACCCTGCTATCATGTCACACCTAATTCTTCTTTTCACTAGAGTAAACATACTTCATTCCTGCAACCGTTCTTCATATGTGTTAGTCTCCAGTCCCCTAATCATCTTAGACAGCGGTGGGTTTCCAATATTCTTATCATTGGTTCCAGTGGTGGGTTGCCCCCGGTTCAGACCGGTTCGCAAGAACCGGTAGTAAAACTGGCGGGAGGCTCCACCCACCAACCCGGACGTCATCATAGGGAGCGCATCATCATAGCGCGCGCTCCCGATGCAAACCGGTAGTAAAGGTAAGTAGAACCCACCCCTGATTAGTTCGCCGCATGCATGCACACGCTCGCTTCACGTGTGTGTGCCTTCCGTGCATGTGCCTGGCCTTGCATGCATGCATTTGCTCACTCGCACACCTTCCACTCATGCACCCAGCCTCAAAAATGTGCCTAAATAGGACAGGTGGGCAGGCCCATCCATGATCTTTGCTACCAGTTTGCACGAACTGGTACGAACCGGCTGAATACCACCTCTAATCTTAGTTGCTCTTCTCTGCCCTCTTTCCAGAGTCTCGGCATCTTTTTTATATCGTGGCGGCCAAAACCGGATGCGACATTCCAAGTGTGGCTTTACCAAGGCACCCCCTCTTTCTCCTCTGTCACTCTTTTATTGACACACACGTTGTGTATTTTCGGGGCCGAGCGTCCACTCTGAAAGAAGATCAAAACAGACTGACCAACCCATATCCCAGACACAACCCTGCAGTTAATCTCGAAATGCAGACTCCGTTTATTTCTGGAGAACCACGGCGGTCCTTCCCTTGGGTGAAATTACTGTCATGATGATCAGCTGTCATCCTGTAGATGAGCTGTGGCTTTTCCAGAAATGGCTCTTATTGCAAGGGAAACACCGAGCTGCTTGTTCAACGAAGGAAATGTCATATGTAAATGAAAGAAGGATGGATGGGCTCTGTGCATCTCTCTCTCTCTCTTGAAATCCGGCCAGTCTTTTTTGGGCGACTTGCGTTTGACTTCCCAACATCTGACATCAGGACAGCCAAGAAGCTCCTGGGCGGAGGGAATTGCCTATCACCAAAGCAGATGTTTGCTTCTATTTGCATTTCCCCCCACTAACTCACCAGCAGGCATTGTCTATTAAAATATTGTAATCTATGCAGAGATGATAATGCGGGATGGGCGATGTAGGCATGCAAGACATGTCCTGTGGAGTTTATGCTAATAATCTTCTGCCAGTTGTGCTTTACGGAGGGAGATTCGGAAGAGTCTGAATTGTGGGGGGTTTCTTTGCAACATGTCGTCGTCTTTGCTCCTTCCCCCCATCTTCTAAGAGAGCCTTCTCTTTTGTGGTCTGCCTTAGCTTTTTGTGCCAGCTGTGGGGCACCACAACTGCCGCAACTCCGGGTCAGCAAGGGTGAAGAGAGGTTCTAATGAGTGATTTGTAGGGGAACCTTTGATGAAGGTCTAATATCCAGGGTAATCTTCTCGATGTTAGCGGGCAAAAGACCTTGCAGAAAGCAATAAAGGAGAATATTCGTAGCTCAAGGTTGGAAGGAGGGGTCCTTGGTGCGCTCTGAGCTTGGTGGTTTTCTTGCAGATGTTTCATAACCCAATTAGGTAACATCATCAGTGTTCGAAGGGGGTGGGGTTTGTGAGAGGAGGAGGAGGAGGAGGAGGAAGATCATGGGGTCCTTGGTACTCTCTGAGTTGGTGGTTTTCTTGCAGATGTTTCCTTAGGTTTGATTAGAACTGTAGGTACAGTATAACTGCCAAAATATATATCAGAAGCTATTTCTTTATATATACTTGACACCCATTTTTAATTTTTTTCTTTTCTATCTCTCTCTATATGTTTTTCTTTCTTTCCTTCCTTCCTCTTTCTTTCTTTCTTTCTTTCTTTCTTTCTTTCTTTCTTTCTTTCTTTCTTTCTTTCTTTCTTTCTTCTTTTTTTCTTTCTTTCTTTCTTTCTTTCTCTTCTTCCCTCCCTCCCTCCCTACTTCCTTCCTTCCTTCCTTCCTTCCTTCCTTCCTTCCTTCCTTCCTTCCTTCCTTCCTTCCTTCCTTCCTTCCTTCTTTCTCTCTCTCTCTCCCTCTCCCTCCCTCCCTCCTACCTCTTTCTTTGTTACATATTTTTCCTTGAATGTATTTTCCTTAATATTTATGTAAAACATCTTAATCAAAATATTTTTTTTAAAAAAAGGAAGTGTTCTTTCTCTCCGTTACAAAATATTTGCATCACCAGCCAATGCTATCCTTTGTCACATACATGTTCTTGCTAGATCATTTCCGTTCCGCCAGAGGAGAGGAGAGTAGATTGCGTACCCAACAAGCTTGATAGTTGATAGCACCAAACAGGTGGCCTGACAAGGCCCAGCCATTTCAATATGCGGTGCGTGTTTTCAAGCTTCACTGGTTCTTAATTAACATTCAATTTCAGTCCTCTTAAATCAAGACGAAGTTATACAGGATACAATTAATTAAAAGGGATCTAAATCAGAACTGAACTGGAGCAGGCTGGAGAGCTGCTAGGATTAGCAAAGAAGTTGGAAGTATTAGCAGAGCATTTAAAAGATGCTTGTTCAAATCTTGTCTGAAGTCATTAGTAACTATTATCTTCTGGTCTATACAATAGCCAGGGGCATGTTTAGCGGGAGATATATGTATAGTCCCTTATAACAGAATCTGAAGTATCTTTGTTTTCTGTTAACCTGCTACTATAACTCTGAGGTTGAGGTGCTTAGCTTCTTACAAAGGAGACTAAGAACTGACATCACACACACACACACACACACACACACACAAATGTTGTTTTTTCAAAACAGTGATTCTTGGGCTTGCTGCCAGAAACGCACACGTGCTTATATCTCAATAGAGAAATGTGCAGATTCTACATATAGAATATACTGTAGGCAGCTCAGAATAACAGAATTGGAAAGGATCTGCTTGGATGCCCATGGACATTCTCAGTCCTCCAGGTCAAGGTTGTTTTCTTTTTAATTTGATTTATATGCCGCCCTTCTCCGGAGACTCAGGGCGGTTTACAATGCGTTAAGCAATAGCCTTCATACTTTTGTATATTTATACAAAGTCAGTTTATTGCCCCCACAAACTGGGTCCTCATTTCACCTACCTTTGAAAGGATGGAAGGCTGAGTCGACCTTGAGCCTGGTGAGAATTAAACTCGCAGTAATTGCAGGCAGCTGGATGTTAAATGCTGCCTTAGGAGGCATTAGCCTCCTACGCCACTCAGGCTCCCAAAGGTTGTCCCAAAGGTGCTTTTTCAAAAGGCCATTGGGCTTTCTAGCAACTAAGATTGGAGACTAAAAGAGATGAAAAACAGCTGCAGGATTTGGGTTTGTCTAGTCTAGAGAAAAGAAGGACTAAGGGTGACATGATAGCACTGTTCCAATATCTCAGGGGCTGCCACAAAGAAGAGGGGGACAAATTATTCTCCAAAGCACCCGAGGGCAGGACAAGAAACAATGGATGGAAACTAATCAAGGAGAGAAGCAACCTGGAATGAAGGAGAAACTTCCTAACAGAGAGGACAATTAACCAGTGGAACGGATTGCTGACAGAAGTTGTGGATGCTCCATCAGTGGAGGTATTTAAGAAGAGACTAGACAGTCACTTATCTGAAATAGTATCTTGTTTTCCCCAAAATAAGACATCCCCTGATAATAAGCCCAATCGGGCTTTTGAGCGCATGGCAATAAGGCCAGGTGCTTATTTCAGGGTTCAAAAAAATATAAGACAGGGTCTTATTTTTGGGGAAACACGGTAGAGGTTCTCCTGCTTGAGCAGGGGGCTGGACTAGAAGACCTCCAAGGTCCCTTCCATCTCATTCATTCTATTCTTTGTTTTTCCTTGAAGCAACTGTTCACTGAAGAAGTTGCTTGGATGAGAAATGAAACGTCTTCGAGGAAAAACAAAGGAAGTCTAGTTTCCTTTTGAAAAAAACTCCTTTGGGTCAAGAGTCCTTGGAGGTCTTCTCGTCCAGCTCCCTGCTCAGACAGGAGAACTTATACCATCTCAGACAAGTGGCTGTCGAGTCTCTTCTTGAAAACCTCCAGTGATGGAGCACCCAGAACTTCTGGAGGCAATTTCTGTTCCACTGGTTAATTGTCCTCACTGTTAGGAAGTCTTTCCCCAATTCCAGGTTGCTTCTCTCCTTGATTAATTTCCATCCAATGTTTCTTGCGTTGCCTTCAGGTTCTTTGGAAAACAGGTTGACCCCTCTTCTTGGTGGCAGCTCCTCAAATATTGGAACACTGCTATCTCCTATCTCTATATATGGTGAAAGGGAGACTATTTGATGATTGTGGTAATTGTGAGGCTTAGTTTTTGATGGGAACTGCTGATTTTGAAGTGTTTCAAGAGAAATTGATTGATCTAGCGCCCTTAACAATCAAGACAAAAATAGTTTTGCATTAGGCAATGCCAAGTCTGCACTCTTGCGTCTGAACTTAAGATGTACTATGCTACTGAGGGTCCATCTAGGAATTTGTAGTATCCACAAACTCTTAATAGTCTACCCGACACTGGGCCATCTTAATAGCTCATTATGAGATCACAATTAGCCTTCTGAATCTCTTCATACAAGACACTTGAACTTTTATTTTTTTTTTCATATAAAAAAAAAACAATCAGTATTTTTAGAATGAATAAGAGCAAAGATTGTGGAGTCCTGAATGCTATCTGAGCCTGCTTATTTTCTTGCAGATGTTTTATTATCCAAACTAGGTAACATCATCAGTGCTAGAGTAAGGATTGGTAGTAAGGAATGGGTTCACAAAGGAGAATGCTAATTCAGGTTCAGTTCAGTTCCTGAAGACTGATAGTCCGTGGAGGATTTTTGGCAACGATACAGGAATGTGAAAACGTAGAACATAGAATAATTGGAAGGGACCTTAGAGGTCTTTTAGTCCAACTCCCAGCTCAAGCAGGAGAATGAAGGCAAATATACGTGTTCCAGGATAATGCTTTAGGATACAATCTGGGTCGGTCACTGGGACCAGAGGTTTAGTTTTCTGAGCTTTTGGACTCGTGTTGGAGACCATCCAGGAACTTCTCTCTCACCAGAATGTTGAATTGGATCCTCAAGCAGGAAACTCTACATCAGGGGTGTCAAACTTGCATCGTCATGGCATTGTCACCAGTGGTGGGTTTCAAATATTTTAACTACAGGTTCTGTGGGCGTGGCTTGGTGGGCATAGCTTGGTGGGCGTGGCAGGGGAAGGATACTGTAAAATCTCCATTCCCACCCCATTCCAGGGGAAGGATACTGTAAAATCTCCATTCCCTCCCCAATCCAGGGGAAGGTTACTGCAAAATCCCCATTTCCTCCCGATCAGCTGGGACTTGGGAGGCAGAGAATAGATGGGGGTGAGGCCAGTCAGAAATTTTACTACCGGTTCTCTGAACTACTCAAAATTTCTGCTACCGGTTCTCCAAAACTGGTCAGAACCTGCTGAAACCCACCTCTGATTGTCACGTGACTTGTCGTGACTTTCCCCCCTTCGCTTAACCAGGCATGGGAGTGGCCAGCGTGTGACGCATCCGGCCCGGGGGCCACGAGTTTGACCACTCTGCTGTACATCATTCTGAATATTCCTGTCTCTGATAGACTTCTTCCCTGATTTTTGGAAGCCCTGAGAATCCTGGGGGAAGCCTTGGGAAGTGCTAACCAACCCCAGCTCTGTTTAACTTCTACAAATTCATCCGATGTTGAGATTTGTTGTTTTGTTTTAAGATGGCAACGAACCAGTTAGTGCAGGCAGTTGTCACGGCAATGGAAAAGCAGGTTTGGAGTTTGGTAAAAAGAGAGTTTGGGGAAGCTCATGAATTCCGTTCACTTTGCATTTCAAAGGGACTCAACCTAATTTGCACCTTCTAGATTCAGGTGCCGATGGGCTTATGATTATCTTTTGGATCTTGCATCGCTCAGAGTTCTTCAGTTACGTTCTCGGCACACACACAAAAAGAAAGAAAGAAAGAAAAGAAAAAAAAGAAGAACTCAACTGTGCATAAATACAAGCTTAAATATGGATAGCCTATGAAAATATATGCATTTTCCTGGAGAAAATAAATCTAAAATGCATTAAAAGCAATTGCTAAATGCAGAAAGCGTACGGAATGAATTGCCAGGAAAGGAAACACAGTTATTTGCTCATCCCTCGGCGGAAGAAAGAAAGAAAAAGAAAATGCAACTAACAAAGAAGTCGGAAGGAAAATAATGAATTAGAGAGTCACTGAACAAACCAACTTAAGTCTTGGTGGGAAGAGCGGTCAAAACTGATTACGATGGACCGGATCACAGAAGATATAAAAGATGTTGATGAAAACTAATTTCATTTTTGGAAAACTGGGATAAGAAGAAAAAACAAAATTGACATTTTTTTAAAAAAAAAATATTGATTAAATTTATCTGCTGCTTATCTCAGGCGTGTGACGTTGGGTGATGCACTGAATTAGAAGAACAAAACACCAAACATTCGAATGAATTAAAAATGAAACAATTAAAAAGATGAGTAAACCAATTAAATTTATAGTAGCAAAAGAGCATTCTGAACTTACGATGCAGCCATTTAACGGGTGCTACATTTCCCTGGAGTTCTCAGGCATGAAACTTAACCTAGTTTTAAAGGCTTTTTTGGACGGCCAACAGGGTTAACCAATCTTAGCTTGGGGCAATGATGTTCTGCAGGAGGAGAGCCATGACAGACAAGTGCCTCCTTGTAGATCCTGCCAAATGAACTTCCTTGGCTGATGGGACCTTCAACATGACCCTCCTGGAAGATCTGACGGGATGGACAGAGATAACCAGGTGGAGGCAGTTCCTCAAATAATTTCACTCTGAGCCATGGAAAGCTTTTAGATTCATAACCAGCACCTTGAATTGGACTGAAAGCAACCAGTTTGTGGACGAGAAGTATGAAGTTCTAGAAGAACACATAATTGCTTGTTCTTCTGCATTTTGTAGCAGCTATGTCTTCCAGATACTCTTCAAGGACAGCCCTGTGTACAGCACACCACAATAATCCATTCAGGAGGTGACCAGGGTGTGACTAACTAAGTTTATGAACCTCATGATCTATTGTTGGATGAAATATCCATCTGTTTCAGTTCCAAGCCAGGAGAAAGGAGCTTTGGGCCAAGGCTGGAGGAAAACGCCGCTGGTAGCGAAGAGCCGAAGGGCCTCGTTCCAGTGGGACTGCATCATGGCCTGGAACTGGCTGACCATCTCAGCCTGCTGAGCCTCCAGGCACCAGTACCTGGCCTTGCACTCCCACAGGTCTTTCCTCTGCTTGGAAAGCCTATGCTCCTAGTCCTCAGTGAGGTGCTTCTGCTGAGCCTCCTTCTTGGTCAGATCCAATCTGAACTGAGTTATTTTGCCAACTCTTTCTCATTGGTGGCTGTTTAGCTCCAACAATTGCTTTGTGTTGGGGCCCTAAGGAGCTTGGGCGGGCAGGCGAGGAATGGCTGGGAGGGGAGGGGCAAGTAGAGGCTGGCGAGGCACCCCTTGATGTGAGTGACATCAAGTTGGCCATGCCCACCCAGTCACATGACCACCTAGCCACGCCCACTCAGCCGGTCATTAAGCAGATCATATTAGTGATCCACGGGATTTAAAATTATGAATTTAGTGGTCCCTGAGATCTGAAAGGTTGGTGACCCCTGCTTTAGGAAAATACGTTACACACCCATGAAGACAGATTTTGTTCCCAAGTCTAGAAGTCTCTGGGAAGGGATACAGCCAGAATAAGATGATGAGTCTTTCCTAAATCAATTCTTCCCCCATGGACGGTCATTAATGAATTAGATAGATTTGATTTCCTCTGAGATTCTGAGGCAGGATAAAATTTGACTCAGGTGATGGGCACACCTCCCCTCAACAGAATTTCTGCCTTTCTTGAATATTCACCTCAGGTAAGTACATTTTATCAGAAAGCTCAGCCCTGAATTTTGAAAATTCACCAGACTTCATAGTTCTGATTTTTTTCCCCCAGAAGAACAATAGGTCTCTCACTTTCTTTTTCTATTTACCTTTTTTCTGTTTACCTGTGCTAGCATTTCACAACCCCGGGCAGCTCCCAGATGTTTTTTGGAGTCAACTTCAATTCTGGCAGTTGATGTCTGCGGTGGGTCTAAGGTTAGGGAAGGTTGATGCGGGCTTTTTAAAACTCTCTTACAGGCCTCACTTCCCTTCCTCTGAAGCTGATCTAACAATTTGATGGAGAAAAATGAGGTTAGGGTGGAGAAAAGTAGCTGATGGCAGGTCGACATTGTCTTACAGATGAATACACTCCTTTCCTTTCCTTTCCTTTCCTTTCCTTTCCTTTTCTTTCCTTTCCTTTCCTTTCCTTCCCTTCCCTTCCCTTCCCTTCCCTTCCCTTCCCTTCCCTTCCCTTCCCTTCCCTTTCTCTTCCCCTTCCTTTCCTTTCCTTCTTCTATCTTCCTTTCCTTTCCCCTCCTTTCCTTTCTTTTCTCCTCCTTTCCTTTCCATTCCTTCCCTTCCCTTTCTCTTCCCCTTCCTTTCCTTTCCTTCTTCTATCTCCTTTCCTTTCCTTTCCTTTCCTTTCCTTTCCTTTCCTTTCCTTTCCTTTCCTTTCCTTTCCTTCCCTTCCCTTCCCTTCCCTTCCCTTCCCTTCCCTTCCCTTCCCTTCCCTTTCTCTTCCCCTTCCTTTCCTTTCCTTCTTCTATCTTCCTTTCCTTTCCCCTCCTTTCCTTTCTTTTCCCCTTCTTTCCTTTCCATTCCTTCCCTTCCCTTTCTCTTCCCCTTCCTTTCCTTTCCTTCTTCTATCTATCCTCCTTTCCTTTCCTTTCCTTTCCTTCTTTCCTTTCCTTTCCTTTCCTTTCCTTTCCTTTCCTTTCCTTTCCTTTCCTTTCCTTTCCTTTCCTTTCCTTTCCTTTCCTTCCCTCTCCTCTCCTCCTTTCCTTTTTCCCTTTCCTTCCCTTCCTTCTTTCCTTTCCCTCCCTTCCCCTCCCCTCCCCTTTTCTTCCTACTAAACAAGAAGATGAGAGAAAGTATGGCACAGGAATAGAAAAGAAAACCTAGAGTCTCAGAAAACATATAAAGCTCTTTGGCATTTGCTTAAGAACAAACATGATTCTTTCCAGCGGTGAGTTTCCAATATTCTTACCACCGGTTCGCTGCACAAGCACATGCTCGCTTTGCACATGAACCTTCCATGCATGTGCTTTGCTCGCTCACGTACCTTCCATGCATGCCCAGCATTGAAAATGTGCCTAAATAGGACGGCCTAGAGCCGGGGCAGGTGGGTGGGCCCACCTGCGATCTCCGCTACCGGTTCGCCCAAACGAGTATGAACCGGCTGAATACCACCTCTGATTCTTTCCCCCAAATTCCCACAGAGTTCTCTTTAGCAAGATTTATTAAAGCAGGAAAGAAAATGGGGTTACAAGAATTCCAGCAATTGAACTGCTTTCCATTCTGAGGCAGTATGTCCCTGGGTATATTAGAGTGGAGATGTTCCAGTTTTCTTTCTAGGAGCCTTCCTGTCATCTGGCAAAGTGGTGGATCCCTTCACTAATAACCGAGAAGCTTTCAGCTGTCTGCTTACATAACCATCTCCTGATTCTTCATCAGCCTGGGAACCAAGTATTTAACCTGGAGTTCACGTGTCCAGCCCAAGGATGTGTAACTACATAAACGATTACAGGACCGAGAATATCCAAGGCACTTCTGAGCTTTCTTTCAAACATTATAACCTTTCTGGACCTTTTTCTGCTAGTGATATGACAGGTAGAGGTAGAAAAACTTGACTTGTTCTTGTTAGTTGTTTGCAACAGAATGTGTGCGTGTATGTGAGAGAGAAGAGAGAGAGAGAGAGAAGAAAGAAAGAAGAAAGAAAAAAGAGAAAGAAAAAGAATGAAAGAAAAAGAAAAAGGGAGAGTGAGAGAGAAAGAAAAGGAAAGAGAAAGAGAGAGAGAAAAGAAAGAGAGAAAGAAGAGAGAAAGAAAGAAAAAACAGAGTGAGAGAGAGAAAGAAAGAAAAAGAAAGAAAGAAAAGAAAAAAGGAGAGTGAGAGAGAAAGAAAAGGAAAGAGAGAGAAAGAAAGAGAAAAGAAAGATAGAAAGAAAAAGAAAAAGAAAAAAGAAAGAGTGAGAGAGAAAAAAAGAATGAATGAAAGAAAAAGTAAAAAGGAGAGTGAGAGAGAAAGAAAAGGAAAGAGAAAAGATAGAAAGAAGAAAGAAAGAGAAAGAAAAAAGAGTGAAAGAAAAAGAATGAATGAAAGAAAAAGAAAAAAGGAGAGTGAGAGAGAAAGAAAAGGAAAGAGAGAGAAAGAAAGAGAAAGAAAAAAGAAAGAGTGAGAGAGAGAAAAGAGAGAGAAAAAAGAGAGAAAGGAAAGACAGAAGAAAGAAAGAAAGAGAGAGAGAAAAAGAGAAAAGAAAGATAGAAGAAAGAAAAAAGAAAAGACGAAAGGAAGGAAGGAAGGAACAAAGAAGGAGAAAGGAAGAGAAGGGAATTGCTTTTCCCTCCCTTTCCCCCATTTTTAATGAAAAAGCTTAAATGCCTAATTAAAATTAAATGAGAAGGATGCTTTAAAGACCTTCACTTCTCACACAGGAAGATCAAAAATCAGTTTTCATTCAAAGGCGCAAATTGAAAAGCAGAGAGGTGGCCTCCCCTGATTATGAACGCTGACATCAGAATCTCTCGGTACTTGGGGGCGGGTGGGAGTGGGGGAAGAGTCAGGGTTCCTGGCAATTTCATTCAACCATGACTTCCCCTAATGAAGACTGATGTCCAATTCAAACATCTCCCGACTTCAAGGTTGGTGAGATGAGCCCTTGAAAGATGAAATATGGCAGGAAGGGATTAAAGTAAGAAGGAATGAAGCCCAAAATAATACTACTAATAAAAAAAAGAGAGAGAGACAAAGCTAGGATGATGAGAGATCTTTTAGTTGCGGGTTTTCACTGGTGGGAAAAAAAAAATAAGGCAATTTTGCGATGCGCCAATCCATCCGATGAAAGACCACAATTCGGAACTGGATCTGGGCACAGATATTGTCTGGACCAGAAACCTCTCAACCCTCACTCTGTCAAGGACCTTGGAGTACTCATTTCTAAAGATCTAAGTGCCCGAGCCCACTGTAACAACATTGCCAAAAAGGCATTAAAAGTCGTTAACCTAACCTTGCATAGCTTCTTCTCTGGTAATATTGTACTGCTAACTAGAGCATACAAAACCTTTGCTAGACCAATTCTTGAATACAGCTCATCTGTCTGGAAGCCGCACTGCATATCATACATTAATACAATCGAGCGAGTCCAGAGTTATTTCACAAGAAGAGTCCTCCATTCCTCTACTTCCAATAGAATATCTTATGCCACCAGACTTGAAATTTTGGGCTTAGACAACTTAGAACTACGCCGACTTCAGTCTGACCTAAGCATAGTACATAAAATTATCTGCCACAATGTCCTACCTGTCAATGACTACTTCAGCTTCAACCACAACAATACACGAGCAAATAATAGATACAAACTCAAGGTAAACCGCTCCAAACTCGATTGCAGGAAATACGACTTCAGCAACAAAATGGTCAATGCCTGGAATGCATTACCTGACTCTGTGGTCTCTTCCCCAAACCCCCAAAACTTTAACCTTAGACTGTCTACTGTTGACCTCACCCCATTCCTAAGAGGTCTGTAAGGGGTGTGCATAAGAGCACCAGCGTGCCTACTGTCCCTGTCCTAATATTCCTTTTTATTTGTATCCATTTCATGTATTCATCATTATGTTTATACTTACATCTGTTATCTAATACATGCTTGACGAAATCAATCAATCAATCAATCAATCAATCAATCAATCAATCAATCAATAACATGAATCCAGTTCTTCCCATGCTTGAAGTGTTGATCCGAAAGGCGACTGGGGATGAGATTAGTCAAGATGTTAATGCAGACGTTTGATTTCTTGATTTCTTGACAGCAGTTGAAGGGGGAAGAGATGCTTCCCGTTGATTCCCCCTCTGAGCAAATGGACTCTCTAAGTTGAATTTCCTCCCTTATAGTTCCACAGGGGTTTTTATTTAGCGTTGGAGTGTGTAATTTTAGCTCTCCACTTTAAAGAAAAAAAGAAGAAGAACTGATTTTAGGCTTTCTTTTAAAGCTTTTAGTGAGACAGAGAAAGTGTAGATTAGATTCCCAGCCTTAGTGGTCTTCACAGACCAGCTTTCCCTGTTCACAATAAAGACAACGCTGCTCAGTGTTTGGCCAGAAGTATTTAGATTTGATGGGATGCGGTGGCTCAATGGGACGTGGTGGCTCAGTGGCTGAGATGCTGAGCTTGTTGATCGAAAGGTTGGCAGTTCAGTGGTTCGAATCCCTAGTGCCGCGTAACGGGGTGAGCTCCCGTGACTTATCCCAGCTTCTGCCAACCTAGCAGTTCGAAAGCAGGTAAAAAATGCAAGTAGAAAAATAGGGACCACCTTTGGTGGGAAGGTAACAGTGCTCAGTGGACCTTTGGCGTTGAGTCATGCCGGCCACATGACCATGGAGACATCTTCAGATAGCACTGGCTCTTCAGGTTTGAAATGGAGATGAGCACTGCCCTCTAGAGTCGGGAACGACTAGCACATATGTGCGAGGGAAACCTTTACCTTTATTTAGATTTGAATACTGTAGTTAAGTCCAAAGCAGGCTAATGAGTCTTGGATCTGGGAATGGATTCTGCCTGTCTGCAAATGAGATTTTCCTGGGGGTCAAAAGGGATCCAGCCAGGCGGAACTGGAGTTCAGGAGGTGCTACCGAGGGACCAAAAGAGAATGACCATGTCTTGTCTTCCTGACTTCATTTCTTGACATGATAGGAGTGTTCTAATATCTGAGGGGCTGTCATAAAGAAGAAGGGGTCAACCCAGCGGTGAAATGCTCCTGGTTTGGACCGGATCGCCCGATCCGGTAGCGATGGAGGCGGGTGGTTCAAAAAAGCAGAATATTATGTTTCCCTGGATGAGAAATGGAGAAGCATGTTTTAAAGACAAAGCAGCTCCCACCTTCCTGCCCCCACCCTTTTGTTAATGGGCCAGAGGCAGAAGCTTAATCTTTGTCAATGGACCTCATCTGCAAGACAATGGGACCCATCTAGGATAAAAACTCACCACATGGCACCTGGGAAGATTACATCAGCCAGCAGGGCTAGCTAAAACCCCCACCCTCTGGAAGTCTGACAACCAATCAGAATACTCTTTCTGGGCCCCAGGAAGTTCAAAACCAGAGAGAGAGCATAAAACCCGGAGACTCGCTGTATCTGCCCTTTTTCTGTTCAGGAACTCAAACCATGTAATCCTGTCCACCATTAAACCATCTTTCCAAGCAGTCTCCATGTTTCCAGTGTCTTTTTCCCCACTTGGAGCAGAACCCAGAAGGATATTTCTTCCTTCTGAAACCTCTTTTGCCACTGGGCAAAGGTGGGAACGGTTCACACCTCCAGCTCTAACACATTTTGGCCATCATATCCCTGCAAAACCAAACCCCAGTTTATCTCGACCCTGTTTGCATTCTCTTCTGCAAGCCAGGATCCCTGAAGCAGTAATTACCTTGACAGCGATGAGAGCAAAGATAGAAAGGTACAAGGAGAATGAATGAATATTGTTAGTCTAGTTCTTTTTTCTTATGCCATTAATTCCATCGCTTTATTACTCCTTTTCAGCATAACATCGGCTCAAAAAGCGAATGGCATGATGGCCACATTTGAATTCGTTGAAATCCTTCTGCCAGTCTAGTGTAGAGATTATTAATTGCACTCCCCATGAGTCACAGTTCATGCTGTTCTCTCTCTAAGCACCCTAAAGCACACTTCAGAGATTTCACACACATGCAGGAGTCGACATCAGAGGGATCAGAAGCGCGAATATGTACCGACGTCTAAGTGTAAAGACCAATCATTTGTAGAAGCTCTCGGTGTAAAATTAGAACTTTGAAAGATATGGCTGAAACCGATATTATCGCTTCTGTATCCTTACTTACAATGGTTTCTGAAGTGTCTAGAGAAGATTTTTGTTGTTGTTGTTAGTTGCGAAGTCGTGTCCGACCCATCGCAACCCCATGGACTACATTCCGCCAGGCCTTCCTGTCCTCTACCATCCTCTGGAGTCCATTTAAGCTCTCACACCAACTGCTTCAGTGACTCCATCTAGCCACCTCCTTCTCTGCCGTCCCCTTCTTCTTTTGCCCTCCATCGTTCCCAGCATTAGGCTCTTCTCCAGGGAGTCCTTCCTTCTCATCAGGTGGCCAAAGGATTTGAGTTTCCTCTTCGGGATCTGGCCTTCCAAAGAGCAGTCAGGGTTGATCTTCTCTAGGACTGACTGGTTGGATCGCCTTGCAGTCCAAGGGACTCGCAGGAGTCTTCTCCAGCACCAGAGTTCAAAGGCCTCCATTCTTTGGCGCTTAGCCTTTCTTATGGTCCAACTTTCACAGCCAAACATTGCAACTGGGAAAACCATCGCCTTGACTATATGCACTTTTGTTGGCAGGATGATGTCTCTGCTTCTTAATAAGCTGTCTAGATTTGCCAAAGCTTTCCTCCCCAGGAGCAAGTATCTTTTAATTTCTTGGCTGCAGTCCCCATCTGCGGTGATCTTGGAGCCCAGGAATAAAATCTGTCACTACCTCCGTTTCTTCCCCATCTGTTTGCCAGGAATTGAGAGGGCCGGATGCCATGATCTTAGTTTTTTTAAGGTTGAGTTTCAAGCCAAGTTTTGCACTCTCCTTCTTCACCCGCATCAAAAGGCTCTTTAGTTCCTCTTCGCTTTCTGCCATTAGAGTGGTATCATCTGCATATCTGAGGTTGTTGATATTTCTCCCGGCAATCTTAATTCTAATTTTTGATTCATCTAGCCCCTCCTTTCTCATGATGTGCCTCTGCATATAAGTTAAATGGGCAGGGTGACAGTATACAGCCTTACCAGACTCCTTTCCCAATTTTGAATCAATCAGTGGTTTAACAGGACAAAAAATGAAAGAGAAATGGATCGATGGATTTACCCAAAGCTTGTGATTTCCAATCCACAAAATGGAGCAAAACTGGACCAGACAAGGAGAGGGAAATATGCAGTAGACATGAGATATCCTTGATGCTCTCTGAGCTTGGTTGTCTATGGAAATTCTTGGCCATCCAGGTCATGGTTGTCCCAAAGGTGCTTTTTCAAGAGGCAATTGGACTTTCTTTGTTTTTCTTTGAAGAAAATTAAACCGAAGAAGCTTCTTGGATGAGAAGCGAAATGTCTTCAGGGGGAAAAAAAAATCCAGTTGCCTCTTAAACAAAATCTGAGCTTGGTGATTTTCTTGAAGATGTTTCATTACCCAAATTAGGTAACATCAGTACTGGACAAATAGAAGTTGGGGAACTGTTCCATAACAATAACAATAACAACTTTATTGTCATTGTACGTGTATACACAGTATACCCATACAAGGAAATTCACTTAACACCCAAAGACCAGGTCCAACACACATAACAACCCTCAAACACACTCCCACCCACCACAATTCTCCACCCCCAAACCACCCAAACATCGACACAACAGACCAAGTAATGCTGTCCAACAGCTCACTGATGGTGGCCCTTTAGTTCATTGTTGAGTGCAATTATAGCTCTGGGATAAAAACTATTCAGAAAACGTGTGGTCCGAGTTTGAATTGTTCTGTATCTTCTGCCAGAAGGCAACAGTCCAAAAAGATTGTAAGCAGGATGGGAAGAGTCTCTGAGAATGTTATGCAACTTTCTCAAACAGTGAGATTCGAAGATGTCGTCCAGGGCTGGTAGCTGGAGTCTGATGATATTCTGGGCAGTTTTAATGATTCTCTGTAGAGCTTTTTGTCCACTACAGAGCTGCTCCTGTACCATGCAAGAATGCCGTATGTCAGGACACTCTCAATGGTGCTGCGATAGTAGGACAGAAGTAGATGCTGAGATAGATATCTCTGTTAGGTTCCTAGACTTATTCATTCAATGGGACCCATGCAGAATATCTGGTTGAATTCCGTATTCCCTGTTTCCTTTTGAGAATTGCTAAACAAAAGAAGAGAATATTTGTAGCTCAAGAATTAAAGTGTGGGGAGGAGAGAGGAGGAGGAGGACTGTCGGGTCCTTGGTGTTCTCTGAACTTGCTTGTTTTCTTGAAGACGTTTCATTACCCAACTGGGTAACATCATCAATGCTGGCCCAGTGGGTGCTTCATCACTGGAGGTTTTTAAGAACAGACTGGACAGCTACTTGTCTGAAATGGTATAGGTTCTCCTGCTTGAGCAGAGGGCTGGACTAGAAGACCTCCAAGGTCCCTTTTGGCTCCTATTCTGATTCTGAAAAAAAAGCCAATTTATAGATGCCGAATTGGTCTTCGATTAATACCGTGATAAGGTATGACATTTTACTATTCCTTGCACTATTAAAAATCTGTTGTGTTGCCCTTACCTGAATAAACTCAGAAAATAGCTTTTGTGTTTACTCGTTCTACAAACAAGCAAGCTAAAAATAATAATAATAAAAAAAAACACAGCCCAAAAACCGTTTCCCCCTCAAATCTGTATCTTTTCTGCGCTGCCCGGAGTACACGGTTTGCAATGTTAAATTTATAATGTCGGGCGTTGCATGAAATATTGTGATTATCCCGACTCATTGGAATAAAATCCTGAGCGCGGAGATGCCAGACCTTTGCCTATCTATTCTCCAGACTCCTCAAACCTCGGCCTTTAATGAAAAAAAAAAGAAAACCCAGACAGCCAACCTGCCTTTTCAGAAAGCAATTATATTATTTCTGCAACTCTCTATACAAATGCAAACCAGGGAGGGAAACGTATGTTTGAATTCACTTTGCATGCTTTAAAAGCTTCCGGGAGCTGGGCCTTTTGATCAGTCTGATTCGGCTGTGCCTTTGGCTCATGAATTTCATCAGTATTACGAGATGTTTCTCCGGTTACAGCTGCAGTCATTAGAAAGAGGAACCTGGATACCTTCCAAACCGGTTGGGTAGAAGACGTGTCAGTGATTTCCCTAAAGGCAGCTAGGCTTCTTGAAATCAGTGGACACGAATGTGCTCAGCTACGTAAAATTATTCTTGATTGATTGATTTATTTATTTATTTATTTATTTATTTATTTATTTATTTATTTATTTATTTATTTTATTGAATTTGTATACCGCCCTACTCCCGAAGGACTCAGGGCGGTGAACAGCCATGGAATAAAACATATAAATACAAAATTTAAAATAGATTAAAACGAATTAAATAATTTGGCTGAACAAATTTAAAACCCCAATAATTTAAAACCAGATTTAAAATTTCCATTTAAAAGGGGAAAGACTTAGGTCAGGCTGGCTTGGTGAAATAGGAAGGTCTTAAGCACGTGATGGAAGGTGCGAAGATCCAGGATCCTCTGTATCTCCGGGGGGAGCTCGTTCCAGATAGTAGGTGCCCCCACCGAGAAGGCTCTCCCCCTGGGGGCTGCCAGTCGACATTGTTTGGCCGACATTGTTTTATCATTTGTATCATTTGTATCATTGCTTTATCATTTGTACCTTCTGGTATTTTACCAAAACCGTGACTTGGGTTCAAGAAAACTTGTGGTATGTGTCTCATGCCAGGTTGTCCCTTGATTACAGCTAAGTTAGAGAAGAAAAATGTTCCAAAAAAAAAAGAGACCAAAAGAACAGAGGTGTTACCTAGTTTGGTAATGAAACGGCTGCAAGAAAACAAGCAAGCTCAGAGAGCACCAAGGACCCCACAGTCCTCCTCCTCCTCCTCCTCTTCCATCTCCTCTCCGTCAACCACACCCCTTCTAGCACTGATGATGTTACTTAGTTGGGTAATTGAACATCTGCAAGAAAACAAGCCAGCTCAGAGAGCACCTAGGACAATCCTGAGCTACAAAATATTGTCCTTTATTAGAGAAACGTTCCCTACATTTCAAAATTTTGTCGGGTTTCTTGAGGTTGAATTTCTCTCTCTTTCTCCCTCTCTTTCTCCCTCTCTCTTTCTCTCTTTCTCCCTCTCCCTCCCTCTCTCTTTCTCTCTCTCCTCCTCTCCCTCTCACCCCTCTCTCTCCCTCTCTCTCTTTCTCTCTCCCTCCCTTTCTTTCTCTCTCCCCCTCTCTTTCTCTCCCTCTCCCTCTGCCTCTCTCTCTCCCTCTCTTTCTCCCTCTCTCTTTCTCTCTTTCTCCCTCTCCCTCCCTCTCTCTTTCTCTCTCCTCCTCTCCCTCTCACCCCTCTCTCCCTCTTTCTCTTTCCCCCTCTCTTTCTCTCTCCCTCCCTCTTTCTTTCTCTCTCCCTCTCTCTTTCTCTCTCCCTCTCCCTCTGCCTCTCTCTTTCTCTCCCTCTTTCTCCCCTCTCCCTCCCTCCCTCTCTCTTTCTCTCTCCTCCTCTCCCTCTCACCCCTCTCTCCCTCTCTTTCTCTCTCCCTCTCTCTTTCTCTCTCTCTCCCTCTTTCTTTCTTTCTCTCTCCCTCTCTCTCCCTCTCCCTCTCCCTCTGCCTCTCTCTTTCTCTCCCTCTTTCTCCCTCTCTCTCCCTCTCTCCCCTCTCTCTCTCTCTCTCTCCCCCCCCTCTCCTCCCCCTCCCTCTCTCTTTATTTCTCTCTCTCTCCCCGTCTCTCTCCCTGTCTCTCTTTCTCTCTCCGTCTCCCTCCCTCTTTCTCTCTCTCTCCCCCTCTTTCTCTCTCTTCCTCCCTCCCTCTCTCTCTTTCCGTCTCTCTCTCTCTTTAGGATTTCACTCACAGCTCAAGCAGCTAAATCTCATTTGGGAAGGAAAGTTGTGATTTCTTGTGTTTTCAAAGAGGAAGGAAAGACCTTTTTCCCCTAGCAAGGCTGCCTTTAGTTTTTTCTTATAGAAAAGAGCTGAATGTTAATTCAAGAAAAGATTTGGAGCCTTTTGTTGAGTTCTTGAAAAAAAAAAAAGGGAGAAAAAAAGATGAGATAAAGACAGGCTTACAACAGTGTTTAGGATGGAAATGCTTTTTATAAGCAAGTTCCTGCAAAAAATCAAAAGCATGTTCCTTACGCTTTGGCATTATTCTATATAATTAAGGCTACTTCACATGTATATATCACACGCATACAAATATATATCTATCTATATGAATATGAATTCATCGTCGCATTCATATTCCGAAGCTGCCATTTCAAGGACTTTTCAGTTCTGCCTATTGCTATCCACCAATTTTTATTTTATTTTTTTGTTTTACCATTTGGATTGCGACGCTGATAAAGCTCTTGGGATTTTTATATTCTTTACTATGTTAATTAGCCACTTTCCCTTTGATCTCCCTTATAGTGGAGAACAGCGAAAGACAATCTCAGTGGGGAATCTCCGAAACTCTATTCATCTCCTCATCTCCCACAATGGGAAGATCAGAGGGAGACAACATTTCTCTCGCTGAATGCAACAGCTTGCTTGGTTTTTAAATAAAACCCCATCATTATTTTATGCGCTGTGGGGACGAAGGTGAAGCAATTACTCGGGGAAAGCAAGCAAAATGTAAACTTGGCTTCAACCCACGAAGAAGGGGGAAGAAAGGAAGGAGAAGAAGAAGGAAAAGAAGAAGGAAAACGGCCAACTTTTCTTCCCTAAATTGGAAGGAATACATATCACATAAGCGATTTGTTCTGTTCTGTAATTCGTGTTTGTTTTATTCTTTTATTTATTTATTTTTTGGCCTGCTTACCGTTATTCGTTTTTACAAATTCAACTACTTCTGGAATCACACAACCCACTTTAATACCACTTTATTTCGTCATCAATAGCCTTTTGATAACGCCACACTCGGAATATTGCATCCAGTTTTGATCGCCGTGATGTAAGAAAGATATTCCAGACTCTAGAAAGAGTGCAGAGAAGAGCAACAAAGAGGATTAGGGGACTGGAGGCTAAAACATACGAAGAACGTTTGCTGGAACTGGGTATCTCTGGTTTAATGAAAAGAAGGACCAGGGGAGACATGATGCCAGTCTTCCAATATCTCAGGGGCTGCCCCAAAGAAGAGGGAGTCAAGCTATTCTCCAAAGCACCTGAGGGCAGGACAAGAAGCAAAGGGTGGAAACTAATCAAGGAGAGAAGCAACCTAGAACTAAGGAGAAATTTCCTGACAGTGAGAACAATTAATCAGTGGAACAACTTGCCTCCAAAAGTTGTTGATGCTTCAACACTGGAAGTTTTTAAGAAGAGATTGGGTAACCATTTGTCTAAAATGGTATAGGGTTTCCTGCCTGATCAGGAAGTTAGACTAGAAGACCTCCAAGGTCCAATTCTGTTGTTCTGTTCTGTTCTGTTCT
>NW_027256884.1:3674410-3746910 GCF_029215685.1 Pituophis catenifer annectens
TGTAAACCACTCAGAGTTACCCTGTGGTGAGATGGGCAGCCAGTAAATTTGATAGATACATGGATGGATGGATGGATGGATGGATGGATGGATGGATGGATGGATAAATGATGGATGTAGGTAGGTAGGTAGGTAGGTAGGTAGGTAGGTAGATAGATAGATAGATAGATAGATAGATAGATAGATAGATAGATAGATAGATAGATAGATGATGGATGGAGAAAGAAAGAAAGAAAGAAAGAAAGAAAGAAAGAAAGAAAGAAAGAGAAAGAAAGGAAGGAAGGAAGGAAGGAAGGAAGGAAGGAAGGAAGGAAGGAAGGAAGGAAGGAAGGAACATTTCTCCTGGGAATCCTTAAAACAAAATTTGATAGAAAGATAAGGTATTTGATTTTACACATGTTAACAGCGGCAAGAATTGTGTTCGTGCAATACTGGAAGGAATGAAATACACCACCAAAGGGACTGATCTTTCAGAAGATATATGAATGTGCCGAAATGGATAAACTTACCCTAGAACTAAAAGAAAAAGGTGATTCGGAATTGTATGCGGTTTGGGAAAAATGGTATACCTGGATAGACAATAGAAATAAAAATTGG
Source organism: Pituophis catenifer annectens (assembly GCF_029215685.1). NCBI lineage: Eukaryota > Metazoa > Chordata > Lepidosauria > Squamata > Colubridae > Pituophis > Pituophis catenifer. Next base: position 3,675,008 of record NW_027256884.1, read on the forward strand.
AAATATACATAAGGCTATTGAGGTTTAGATACTGAATGTGTATAATGTATGTACTACATGGAACGTTGATCCGAAGTATATAAAAACAACACAGTCTGTTGATTATGTACTAGAGTTGTGTAAAGGAAAATTGTAATAAAAATTACTTTAAAAAAAAGCTTGCAAGGGAAGAAATATTTCTTGATAAACACAGGCTCCTGGCAAAATGCTCTTGTTTTTTTTTAATAAGTTATTAACTTAAAAATAAGTTATTTTTAAACAAACAATTCATCATTAATCAATCAGTGTAACATCTGGGTACAAAATTTTTTTGTGTCATCCTATTCAACATTTATCATCATTTTCTTAGTTACATATTTATCTTTCTTCTTACATTTAAATTTAATGCATGACAACATATTCTCCCCATGTTTCTTATTTTTACATTGTCTATTGTCTATATTCAATCTCTATTCATTGATAAAATTGATGACACCAAAAACTTTGTACCCAGATGTTACACTGATGGATTAACAATTACTGCAAGTTCAAATCTCACCAGGCTCAAGGTTGCCTCAGCCTTCCATCCTTTCTAAGGTAGGTAAAATGAGGACCCAGATTGTGGGGGCAATAAGCTGACTTTGTATAAATATACAAAAGGATGAAGGCTATTGCTTAACGCATTGTAAGCCGCCCTGAGTCTCCGGAGAAGGGTGGCATATAAATCAAATAATAATAAAAAAAAAACAAAAAAACAATGAATTGTTTGTTTAAAAATAAAAATAAAAATTATATATATATATATAATATTATTATTACATTATATAATAATATATAATGTATATATAACATAATATATAATATTATTATTATATTATGTAATAATATATAATGTATATATAACATAATATATAATATTATTATTACATTATGTATTGTATTATATATATTATATATATATAATATTATATACTGTATAATTATATAATATAATAATATATATGATATACATATTATATTATATTACATTATATATTATTACAAACTATTCTAAAAATAAGAGTTCCAGATATATTAGTAAAGAATTTTAAAATTTTAAGTTCCGGAGCTCGCAGAATGCCTGCTTCTTTCTTTGCATACATACATACATACATACATACATACATACATACATAGCAATTTTATCAAGGGATAGAGATTGAATATAGACAATAGACAATGTAAAAATAAGAAACATGGGCAAAATGCTCTTGTTATCGGAGGGATTGTAACACTAATAGAGGGAGGCTAAATCGGTGGAAGCAGTGAAAATGCACATCCGCTTGGCTCACACTTGTGCTTCTGTCTATCCAGTGTTTTCCCATTTGCTGTCAGGGAACCAACATCTGCCAAGCAGGAACTTATCCGATTTCCAAAGCAAGATGTGAAGGTTTACACCAAATCATAGCCATTTGTGGAAACACCCTAACTGGCATATGGCTTGTTTAATATCACATCCGAAAGGATGAAGCTGGGTGTTTTTTAAAGGCTGGTTCGGGCGCAGCAAATGGCTCGGCATTTGCCGTTATGATTTTTGGACAGACCACGTTGATGGCTCCAGGATATTCCAGGGTGGTTTGAGTGTATCTTTTCTGGTTCCCTAGAGCTTTTGATCCATTTGTCAGAAATGGTGTAGGGCCGTGATGGTGAACCTATGGCATGGGTACCACAGGTGGCACGTGGAGCCATATCTGTGGGCATGCGAGCATTGCCCTAGCTCAGCTCCAGTGCACATGCGCATGCCAGCTGATTTTTGGGCCTTCTGGGCCCACCGGAAGTCAGGAAACGGGCTGTTTCCGGCCTCCAGAGGGCCTCTGGGGGTGGGGATGGCTGTTTTTGCCCTCCCCAGGCGCCTAGAAAGCCTCTGGAGCCTGGGGAGAGTGAAAAAGGGGCCCACCGTACCATTGCATACCAAAAGCGGAGGGAGTGTGTGTGTGGGGGGGTGTCCCCGGTTCAGTGGTGGGTTGCCCCCGGTTCAGACCGGTTTGCAAGAACTGGTAGTAAAACCAGCGGGATGCTCCGTCCACCGCCCCGGATGTCGTCCTCAGCAATCTGCGCATGCGCAGAAGCTTCTGCGATCCCATTAGTAAAGGTAAGTAGAACCCACCCCTGGACTAGATGACCTACAAGCAGTGGTGGGTTGCTCTCAGTTCTACCCGGATTGGCAAACTGGTAGCAGCAGCAGCGGGAGGCTCTGCCCCCCGTGTGAACGCTTCTGTGCATCCACAGAAGCATTGTGCATACGTGCATGTGCCCATGCATCACGAGCGAACCGGTAGCGATGGGTTTTGCAATCCACTACTGCCTACAAGGTCCCTTCCAACTCTGTTAATCTGTAATCCGATCCCTGACCAAGTATTTCATGGCGTTCTGAACATGGATGACTTAGTTGGTGGTTCCTGAGCAAATCAACAATGAGGAAAAGAGATGTGAACTGTGGAATCTTTGGTGCTCTCTGATGGCTGTTTTCGGGCAGACGTTTCATTGCCCAACCGTGTAACATCATCAGTGTTAGAAGGGAGTGGGGTTTGCTCTCTGTTATCTGGTTGAGTAATGAAACTTCTGCAAGAAAATAACCAAGCTCAGAGAGCACCAAGGATTCCCCTAGTCCTCCTCCTCCTCCTCTTCTTCTTCTACTACATCTCCTCCTCCTCCTCCTCCTCCTCCTCCTCCTCCTCCTCCTCCTCCTCCTCCTCCTCCTCCTCCCTTTTTCCTTCTCTGCAAACCCCACTCCCTTCTAGCACTGATGATGTTCCCTAGCTGGGTAATGAAACATCTGCAAGAAAGCAATCAAACTCATTTCCCTTCTAGCATTGATGATGTTATCTAGTTTCGTAATGAAATGTCCACCAAGCACAGAGAGCACCAAGGACCCCTCAGTTCAACCCTGAGCAACGAATATTCTCTTCTATCAGTGCATGCAAACTCTTGGTCTTGTCAATTGATGAAATGAAGCTTCTTTTGGGGGTGTTCTCTGTGTATAATCCTGAATTCCTGAATAGAAGGACAACGGTATCAGGGAAGGGGAATCAGTCGGTCTACTCAGTGCTGCTGAACTTCAGATTTCTTAATGTCAGTAGGAGTCAGTAGCATTGGGGTGCCTATAAATATTGTGGAAGGAAAGAAGGAAGGAAGGAGGGAGGGAGGGAGGGAGGGAGAAAAGGAGGAGGGGAGGAGGAAGGGAAGGAAGGAAGGAGGGAGGGAGAAAAGGAAGGAGGGGAGGAGGAAGGGAAGGGCAGGAAGGAAGGAGGGAGGGAGGAGAGAAGGAAAGAAGAAAGGAAGGGGGAGGGGGAGGGGGAAAGGAAGGAAGGAGGGAGGAAGGAGAGAAGGAAGGAAGGAAGGAAGGAAGGAAGGAAGGAAGGAAGGAAGGAAGGAAGGAAGGAAGGGGGAGGGGGGTAGGAGGGGAGGAGGAAGGGAAGGGAGGAAGGAGGGAGGGAGGAGAGAAGGAAGAAAGGAAGGAGGGAGGAAAGGAAAGAAGGAAAAGGCTGGGAGGAGGGGAACAGGGGAGGAGGAAGGAAAGGGAAGAAGGGAGGGAGGGAGGAAAGGAAGGAAGGCGGGGAGGAGGAAAGGAGGGGAAGGGAAAGAAAAAAGGAAGGAAGGTAGGAAGGAGGGAAGGTAGGAATGAAGGAGAGAGGGAAAGAGGAGGGAGGGAATGAAGGGGAGGAGGAAGGAGAGAGGGAAAGAAGAGGGAGGGAATGAAAGGGAGGAGGAAGGGAAGGAAAGAAGGAAGGAAGGAAGGAAGGTAGGAAGGAGAGAGGGAGAGAGGAAGGAATGCCAAACCCCAACCACGTCTCTGTCCTCTGAAGACACTTTCCACAATCTCCCTTGCTCTGTTGAATTCTAATATTGTTAAGGTGAAAGGAAAAAGCGGTGGTCGAATGTTAAAATTATTCCTCTGCAGAAAATTCCAGGACTATCCCGGGACTTTCCAGGCAAGGCTGAGAAAGACTCGAGTCCAAAACATCTTCTGGTCAGAACATATTCTGATGGCACTGAATATTCAAGACTTTCTTAAGACCACGACAGAAAATGTATCCAGGGATATGAGACAAGACAGCAAAGAAGGGCCTGATATTAACGGGAGGAAAATGTCACTTTCTGTTGTCCTGCTGTGTGTGTTGGGCATGCCAATTGAAATCACAGCCTGTGTGGCAGGCCTTCCACTCTCAAAAACTCCTGAAGATGCCCAGGCATCCGTGACAAAGTCTTGGAGGACCTCTGGGAGATGCAAGCAAGACTTTTGAAGACCATTGACAGCTCTCAGGTCCCAGATTGTGCATCCTTGAGGCGGGAGGGTCCCTGTAGACAAGGATACCACCGGCACGATGTCCTCTCCACCCAGCCCAAGTCCTGGAGGTGGCACTCTTAAAGCAGGAAACGAAGGGAGCGTCAGTGTGGGACGAGGCAGGAAGTTAACCTTAGCTGGGAGAGAAGAACTAGAAGCTCTTACATCTGTTTTGATCTGGGTTTCTTTTTCCCCTCTCTAGAAATCGGCTAAATGCTTAGAGAAATGCATTTGAGAAGAAGCTCTTAACCTAATGTCATATATTCTGTATTAGATCTTACTGGTCACAGGAGGGTGAAATGTAGATTTAAGCATTCTCTCTCTCTCTCTCTTTCTCTCTTCTCCCCTTTTCTTGCTTTCTTCCTCTCTCCTTTTCTTTCGCTCTTTCTCTCACTTGTTCCCTTTTTTCTCTTGCTGTTTTTCTCTCTCTTTCTTTCTCTAACTCCTTCTCTTTTTCCCTGATACTTTCTCTCTTTTTCTCCCTTTTACTCTTTCTCTTTTTTCATTTTTTCTTGCTCTTTCTCTTTCTTTTCTCCTTCTCTTTCTCTTTCTCCTTCTTCTTTTCTATTGCTCTTTCTCTTTCTTGTTCTTGTTCTCTTGCTTTCTCTTTTTCCCTGATTCTTTCTCTCTTTCTCTCCCTTTCTTTTTTATTTTTTCTTGCTCTCTCTCTTTTCTGCCTTTCTCTTGCTCCTTCTTCCTCTTTTTCTCGCTCTTTTTCTTGTTCTCTTGCTCTCTTTCTCTTTCTTTTGCTCTTGCTCTCTTTTTCCCTTGCTCTTTTTTTCCTTCCCTTTCACTCTTTCTCTCTCACACACACTCTCTCTTTCTCTTGCTTTCTTTTTTTCCTTCCCTTTCACTCTTTCTCTCTCTCACACACACACTCTCTTTCTCTTGCTCTTTCTTTTTTCCTTCCCTTTCACTCTTTCTCTCTCAGAAACACGCTCTCTCTCTTTCTCTCTTTCTTTTTTCCTTCCCTTTCACTCTTTCTCTCTCACACACACACTCTCTCTTTCTCTTTCTCTCTTTCTTTTTTTTCCTTCCCTTTCACTCTTTCTCTCTCACACACACACTCTCTCTTTCTCTTGCTCTCTTTCTTTTTTTTCCTTCCCTTTCACTCTTTCTCTCTCACACACACACTCTCTCTCTTTCTCTTGCTCTCTTTCTCTTTGGAAATCAGAAGCCTTAGGTACCATTAAAAAATAAAAAATAAAAATAGAAATCAAATACTTGTTTTCATTGGTCGCTTTATAGGAGCCTCTTCCCCCTCCTCCTCTACCCATCAGCTTCTAGTGTTTATTTTCAGCTGCTGTGTGCTTTAAGGGGGCCCGCCACTCCTCCGAATCTTCAGGGAATAACTTGTCAGCTTCAAACTCTCCTTCCCCTCCTCGCCCCCTCCCAAAGTTATCCGTCGGAAGAGAATCTACATATTATTACCATGATGGAACCGAAGCTGGCTTATTTATTAAGTATCATCTGCTCCCTTCAACGGTAATGACCTTCGCATGAAAAATAAAGATACGGGAAAGATGCACAGATAAGCCTCCATAAAAATTAGGTACACATTATTATGACTTGCCTTGTCTGAAATAAAGGAAGTCTGATGTGGCTCTCCAAAGCACGGAAGTCCCTCCAAAGCATGGGAGATCAAGAAGGTTGATGGTCCAAGATGGCAGTTAGGAAACCAAACACATTTATTTTATAGTAATTGGCTTCTTCGTGTCAAGCATTGTGGGGGCCATGCTGACATGTTTGTCTAAGACAGGCGGTAGTTATCTTGTGTTTATCCATTAGAGATTGGGTTAAGTTGACACGCTCCAGTATTAAAAATAATATATCGATGGCAATTAAATTTTCAACGTGTAAGCAAACATTGCTTGGAGAATTATCGTTCGTTGGCTTTGCGTTGATTGGAAGCGCCTTCATATTTCATCCAAGGGTACAAGGGGGATTTTCAGAGCACCTTGCAACATTTAAAATAATAATAATAATAAAAAAACTGTAGTAAGAAATAAAACAATAAAGTAAAATTCAATGCAATTAAAAATGCATAGCTCTGCCGAATATCAGCCTTAGAAAACCAGCATTGAAACTGGAGGTTATTGTTGATATGGATTTTAAACCCACATGCCAGACTGAAAATACTAGAAATAAATAGAGATCAAACCGGATTATCTTCTCCAGCAAGGAGGTCTTCAGATGGACGTGCCAGGGAAATTGCTGGAGGTAGAAGCTTACTGGCACTCTGAACAAGATAAAGTCTAAAGATTATCATGGACCAAGGGACTTTTATAATAGTGAGGGGACTTCTATCTTAGGGAACTCTCACTATCATAAAAGTCCCTTGGTGATAATCTTCAGAGTTTATCTTGTTCAGAGTGTCAGTAAGTTTCTTAGTTGGTGCAGCGCGGGTGTCGGCAACCCACGGCTCCAGAGCCGCATGTGGCTCTTTGACCCCTCTCCTACGGCTCCCTGCCGACCCGGTCGTGCGATCTGCTCTCCACCCCAAGGAGGCACGAGCCTCTCTGCAGAGCCGCGTGGCTGAAGCGCCCCTAGCGTTTTCTCCACACTGCCCACAACTGGCTACTTTTTTGCAATTCCGTGTCCTTCGTGAGCTCAGCACCAGCCACAGTCCCCTTCGTGTTGGCTCAGGAAGGAGGGGAACGGGGAGGAGCAGCCACTGCCACTGGATGCAGGGAGGGAAGAGCTCCGGCTCTCCTGCACAGCATGGCCGGCTACTCACCTGAGCACACAGTGGCGGAAGAGGGAGGAAGAGTCACCATCGCCATGATCCCGGCCCAGGAGGGTATCCCGCTTGTGTGCACGAGAGAGAGATGAGAGAGAGAAAAGGGGAGAAAAAGAGAGAGAGAAATGAGAAAATGATGGAGGGAGAGAATGAGAGAGAGGAAAGAATTGAGAGAGAGAGAGAGAGAAGGGGGAGAGGGAGAGGAAAAAGTGAAAAACAAATGAGGGAGAGAAAGAGAAACGGGAGAGAGAAAAGGGGAATAAAAAAGAGAAATGAGAAAATGATGGAGGGAGAGAAAGAGAGGAAAAAGAGAGAAACAAATAAGAGAGAGAAGGAGAGAGAGAGGCGAAAGAGGGAAACAAATGAGAGAGAGAAGGGGAGAGAAATGAAGAAAGAGGAATAAAGAAAGAAAAAGGAGAGGGAGGGAGAGGAAAAAGAGAGAAAAACAGAAATGAGAGGGAAGGAGGGAGGGAGGGAGGGAGGGAGGGAGGGAGAGAGAGAGAGAGAGAGAGAGAGAGAGAGAGAGAGAGAGAGAGAGAGAGAGAGAGAGAGAGAGTCATTTCCCACAGAAAACACCGGGAGCCACAAAACCTTAGTAGGTGTGGCTCGGGGAGTGGTCATGTGACTGGGTGGGAGTTATGCTGAGTTGGCCATGCCCACTCAGGTTTTGTGGCTCCTGGTGTTTTTTTTTTTTCTGGGAAATGGGTCCAAATGGCTCTTTGAGTGTTTAAGGTTGCAAACCCCTGGTGTAGTGATTAGGGCACCAAGCTAGAAACCAGGCAACTGTCTTACAAAGCCAACTGAGTGACTTGCAAGGACTTCTCCAGGCAGTTCCCAGAAGTCAACACTGACTTGAAGGCATTAAACAAGATACAAATGGTCAACCTAATGCTAGTGGACGATCCGTTAAACGTGAGCCAGCTGTGTGCCAACAGCAGCCAAAAAAGCTAACACAATCCTTGGTTCTATAAACAGAGGCATAGAATCTAAATCATGTGGAGTGGTGCGGTAGCCTAGAGGTGGAGTTCTCACCTCACAATCAGGAGGCGGTGAGTTTTCTAGTCAGGGTTTTTTCCTACGTAGCTCAAGATGTTTGTATAACCATAGTTGGGTGATATCTCCCTTAAGTCTCACAACAGACAACACAAAATGTCTGATAAAGCCTGAAAGTGGTGATTTGAGATATCACCCAACTACGGCTATACAAACATCTTGAGCTACGTAGGAAAAAACCCTGACTAGAAAGTATTATATATATATGTTGCCCAGACTCCACCCCGCAAGGGATTATGATGTCATTAAAAGATGATGATGATGATAGAATCAAAATCGCGTGAAGTATTATAAAGTAAAGCTTAATAAAACCTTAGTAAGGCCACAGCTGGAATACTGTACCCAGTTTTGGATATTACAAAGAAGATGTTGAGACTTTGGAAAAGGTTCAGAGAAGAGCAACTAAGACGATTAAAGGCCTGGAGACTAAAACATACGAAGAACGGTTGCAGGATTTGGGTTTGGCTAATCTAGAGAAAAGAAGGACTGGAGTGAGGGGACGGGACCTGATAGCAGTCTTCCAGGGTTTAAGGGGCTGCATCCAGTTTTGGTCCCCCCAAAAAGATGCTGAGACTTTGGAAAAAGAGCAAAGAAGAGCAATTAGGATGATTCAAGGCCTGGAGACCAAAACATATGAAGAACAGTTGCAGGAACTCGGTCAGATATGGGTGCATCAAATGAAGGTCTTGTGATGTAACAACGTATTGATTTAAAACCAGAACTGTTCCTATTGGGTATTCTACCAGAAAAAAATTAGCAAAGGAAATCTTTATTTGATTATACATGTAATAACAGCTGCAAGGATTCTTTATGCACAATATTGGAAAGCAGAGAAAATTCCTTTGGAAGGAGAAGTAATTAAAAAAAAATTAGATTGTGCAGAAATGAATAGATTGACTTTCATGTTTAAAGAAAGAGAAGATTCAGAATACTTTTAAGATACGGAATCAATTCTACTATTGGTTAGAAAAGAGATTTCAATAAGTAAATTAATAGTTAGGTATAAAAATGCTATAATTAGAATATTTTGTTAGTGATGAATTGTTGTAATTGATTCAATGAGAACGAAGACAGAAGAAATAACAAAAAGAAGAATGATTGGAGACAACACCGAGATGTCACACGGAAGGAATGACTGATGTATTAAATGTTTGTTTGTTTAAAAAATAAAAAAATGAAAGAGAGAGAGAGAGAGAGAGAGAGAGAGAGAGAGAGAGAGAGAAAGAAAAGAAGGTCTTGTGATGGGTGAGGTGTGAATCATCAGTGAGAGTCTTGTGATGCAACTTGAGGTGGCTCGGGTGTGGGAGTATCAAGTGAGGGCCTTGTGATGGATCCTATATCCGCCACCCGAGCTGAGATATTCGCCACTATCGCATACATCCCTTGTTCCCTAAGAAATTTGCATTTCTCTCAGTTACATTTCACCCCACTTGTGCAATCCATCAAGTTTAGAAGGCTACTTTCCATGCCAGATTCCTCCAGTGGGACTGACACTTGCATGCTCTGAGGGAGACAAGATGACGAATGAAGACGGTTTTGTTTCAGGGATTAGGAGAAGATGCAAATCCAAGGCTTCCTTTCCCTCCTCCCAGCCCCTCTTTTTCGTTTATCATCTTTTGGGGGATGGCAGGGGGTTGTCTCAGGATGTAACAATTCCCAGTGTTTGCCATTTCTTTTGTTTGCCAATCCAAGAACTATAAGCCAACTCTCTGCTTAACAAACAACATTCCTCCAGAATCCAGGGGTGAAATCCAGCAGGTTCTGACAGGTTCTGGAGAACCGGTAGTGGAAATTTTGAACAGTTTGGAGAACTGGCAAATACCACCTCTGGCTGGCCCCTGAGTGGGGTGGGAATGGAGATTTTGCAGTATCCTTCCCCCAGGAGTGGGGGGGAATGGGGATTTTGTAATACCCTTTCCCCAGGAGTGGGGAGGGAATAGGGATTTTGCAGTATTCTTCCCCTGCCACGCCCACCAAGCCACACCCACCAAGCCACATCCACAGAACCGGTAGTTTAAAAATTTAGATTTCACCACAGCCAGAATCTATATAGCAAATCTGATAGATAATGATACCGTTCGGTAAATCTATTATATATCTGGATATTTCTTTCCTTTATGAGAAATGGTGAGCAAGTTTGCTTTAAAAAGAAAAAAAGGAAGGAAGGAAGGGAGAGGGAGGGAGGGAGGGAGGGAGGGAGGTAGAAAGAGAGAGAGAAAGAAAGAGAGAGAGAGAGAGAGAAAGAAAGAAAGAAAGAGAAGGCGGGAGGGAGAGAGGGAGGAAGGGGAGGGAGGGAGGGAGAGAGAAAGGAAGGAAGGAAGGAAGGAAGGAAGGAAGGAAGGAAGGAAGGAAGGAAGGAAGAAAGAAAGAAAGAAAGAAAGAAAGAAAGAAAGAAAGAAAGAAAGAAAGAAAGAAAGAAAGTCACATCCAATTTGAATTTGATTGAGCTGCCAGAGATTGGAGAAAATTGCCCTGAAGGCTCAAAAGCCTTAATCTTTTGATCTGACTCGGCTTCCACAAATGATTTGGAAAGAAGAAAAGGGTCAGGAGGAAAAAAAACCACCGGGAAGTGACGAGTAATTGACCTTTTATTTCTCAACTCAATTTATTAAACATTTTTCTTCTTTCTTTCTTTTTATTACTGCATTGAAAATTCATTCAGGAAACTACCTCACAAATGGATTTGAATTATATAGATAGATATATTTTACGAAGTATATTCCCTCCCTTCCTTCCCTCCCTCCCTCCCACACTTTCCTTCCTTCCTGCCTTCCTTCCTTCCGAATATCTTGCCTTCCAAAGTCGTGGGTACTCCATCACTGGAGGCTTTCAAAAAGAGACTGAAATAATCTGAAATAATATAGGATTTCCTGCTTAAGTATTCAATTCTGTTCTGTTCTGTTCTGTTCTGTTCTGTTCTGTTCTGTTCTGTTCTATTCTATTCTATTCTATTCCATTCCATTCCATTCCATTCCATTCCATTCCATGTTTTCTATTCTATTCTATTCTATTCTATTCTATTCTATTCTATTCTATTCTATTCTATTTTCTATATTCTATTCTATTCTATATTATTTTCTATTCTATTCTATTCTATTCTATTCTATTCTATTCTATTCTATTCTATTCTATTCTATTCTATCCTATCCTATCCTATCCTATCCTATCCTATTCTTTATTTTCTATATTCCATTCCATTCCATGTTTTCTATTCTATTCTATTCTATTCTATTCTATTCTATTCTATTCTATTCTATTCTATTCTATTCTATTCTATTCTATTCTATTCCATTCCATTCCATTCCATTCCATTCCATTCCATTCCAAGATAAAGATATATCTCAAATTCTTCTTTGCAGACACATGCACTCACTTTGTTAACTATTATAAGAACCAAAATATTGGTCTAAAATCGTTTTGGGGTCCAGCACAGCTATGGCGGCTATATTCCTGTAATCCGAACCCCACAACATAGCATTTTCCAGAACAAACAGATATTATTATTAACCACATCAGAGGCAAAGAAAACTAACAAGAGAGCTTCCCACTTTAGAAAGAAACTCAAGATTTCAATGTAGGGTTATAAAGGCTGCTGAGGCTCTTATCATTCACCGTTTCATCCTTTCCTGCTTTCTTTTGCAATATTGCATAATTAACCTTCTTCACTCCGGGTTATTCAAGCTTTTGCTCCAATATTTTCCTTCTGAAATTAGATCAATCTCCATAAAGCTTCAGGGGGATGAAAGTCATCTTTGCTAAGGAGTATCAATCTCTTTTAATTTCTTCAAAGAAGAAGATGCCACGGTCCGAGGGCAGGAAACTTTTATCCAAAAAAATCCCCCCCCTCCAGTTCTTTCCACTTTTCCACCCAAATGAATTCACCCGAATCCTACCAGTGATTGAAAAAAATATATCAAGGAGTTAGAATAGAATAGAATAGAATAGAATAGAATAGAATAGAATAGAATAGAAAATGAACACAACAGAATAGAATAGAATAGAATAGAATAGAATAGAATAGAATAGAAAATGAACAACAGAATAGAATAGAATAGAATATGAACAGAATAGAAAATGAACACAACAGAATAGAATAGAATAGAAAAGAATAGAAAATGAACACAACAGAATAGAATAGAATAGAATAGAATAGAATAGAAAATGAACAAAACAGAATAGAATAGAATAGAATATGAACAGAATAGAAAATGAACAAAACAGAATAGAATAGAATAGAATAGAATAGAATAGAAAATGAACACAACAGAATAGAATAGAATAGAAAAGAATAGAAAATGAACACAACAGAATAGAATAGAATAGAATAGAATAGAATAGAATAGAATAGAAAATGAACAAAACAGAATAGAATAGAATAGAATATGAACAGAATAGAAAATGAACAAAACAGAACAGAATAGAATAGAATAGAATAGAATATGAACAGAATAGAAAATGAACAAAACAGAATAGAATAGAATAGAATAGAAAATGAACACAACATAATAGAATAGAATAGAAAATGAACAACAGAATAGAATAGAATAGAATAGAACAGAACAGAATAGAAAATGAACACAATAGAAAACGAACAGAACAGAACAGAACAGAACAGAACAGAATAAAAGAGTTGGAATGGACCTTAGAGGTCTTCTAGTCCAACCCCCTGCTTAGGCAGGAAACCTTATACCATTTCAGACAGGTTCTAATGTGCATGTGCACCCAACGATCAGATGGCTTGGCGCATACATGCTTGCCAGTTTTCGGCACTGCCGCACGCATGAAGGGATCACGCTCTGGAAAATCCAAACTTCGGGGTTGTGGCACGCATGGGCACCCGACAATCAGCTGCCTGGCGTGCATGCACACACCTTTTTTCGGCACTGCCGCGCGCAAGAAGGACAGCTGATCGCCAGAAACCAGGAAGGCAAACAGGCAAGGCCATGCGTGCCGGGCAACATGGCTTCGCGTGCCACTTTGGGCACACGTGCCATGGGTTCACCATCACAGATCTATACAATTCAAGGTTCTGATTTTGACCTACAGAACGCTGCAATTGAACGAATGGATTCAATTAGATCCAACCTTATCTTATCTGCATACCATGAAGAAATGCTGAGGGTGGGGGTGGGGGTAAGATCCGGATGAAATTCAGAGGGTGTTCATATTTTAATACACTTTAGTTATATTTCGAGCCTTCTGGGACCGAAGTCTTGCCTAGAGCATTTGATGGTTGACATCGCTGTCGGAGAAGAACACCAGGTAATTTTGAAAATGTTAATAACTTTGTAATTGCATGCTTATCGTCAATGATTTATTGGTTTTAGTTACATCGGCCGGTGAGTTGTTTTTACTATATCCGAGTCCTTCAGGAGTGTGGCAGTGCGAGGACATAAATTGTGGGTTTAAATGATCCAAGGTTTATCATTCTTGCAGATGAAGAGTCAAATTAAAATTGGATTGCTCTGTCTTGGCTGACTTTAGTGCAATCCAACATAGTCCGTATAACAGTAGAAGACGGCTAAATACAGATACAAACGTTACCAGGTTTAATTTTTGGTCTCTCCTGCTTATGCCTTTGTCAGGATTTGTGTTTGTGGATAAATATAGAGAAACCTGTCCTTGGTTCAGATCAGATCAGTGTTTGGGGTCAAGACAGATAGCCAAGAAATTCTCAGCCTTACCAGCTAGCCTTTTGAACTTTTGATTTATTTTTTTTAAATTCTGCTGTTCACTCTGCTTTAATTCTGCTTGTAATTATGTCCCTTTATTTGCATTTATGGCTTGTATTTGTAAACCAGAATCACTTGGATGATGAGATGGGTGGTGTCTAAATGTGATGGCTGGATGGCTGGATGGATAGATAGAGAGATAAAGAGATAGAGAGATAGACTGGCGGGCTGGATGGATAGAGAGATAGTGAGATAGAGTGGATGGATGGATGGATGGATGGATAGATAGATAAATAGATAGACAGACAGAGTGGATGAATGGATGGATAGATAGATAGATAGATAGATAGATAGATAGATAGATAGATAGATGGATGGATGGAGAGATAGTGAGATAGAGTGGATGGATGGATGGATGGATGGATGGATAGATAGATAGATAGATAGATAGATAGATAGATAGATAGATAGATAGAAGATAGATGGACAGACAGACAGACAGACAGACAGATAGATAGATAGAGTGGATGAATAGATGGATGGATAGATGGATGGATAGATAGATAAAGAGTGGGTAGATAGATGGATAGATAGAGAAAGATAGATAGGTAGAGTAGATGGGTGTATAAATGTATAGATAGATAGATTTGATGAAATATATTTATATGAGTACCCCTTTCATTGACTAATTCCAAGCTGACATCTTAGCTTCAAACGCTCTTTTAAGAACTCCCATCTCCTCGTCCCTTAAAAATCACCACTTACCTTTCGCTCCCTTCTGGTCCTCCATTCAGGTCCCTTTTGCTACTCGTGGATGGATTCCAATGAACGACCTAAGGCGATGGCGTAAACATATCTATCACATTCCTAATTCTCCAAGTCGTTCGGTCTCCCCAAAGTAATTTGGTTGTGATGGATGCCTTGTTCTCCCAACACGGTGAATTTATATTTTAGTTGAGCAATAATAGTAGGATTTGGGGCTGTTTTGTTCCCTTTTTGAGACAGGAATTCAAGCAGAAATAACGATGATAAATAATCCAAAATTTGGCCCCAGAATGGACCAAATCCTGTAAGAATCATATTCCCTTTCTGAAAATGTCCTTGGAGGCCTTTGGACAGCTAAGCCACCCTGTCCTATACAGGGAGTCCTCGACTTACGACCGCAACTGAGCTCAAAATTTATGTCACTAAGCGAGGCAGTTAAGGTTTGCCACATTTTGCAACCTTTCTTGCCACCGTTGCTAAACGAATCCCTGCAGTTGTTACGTTGGTACCATGGCCGTTAAGCGAATCTGGCTTCCCCATCGACTTTGCTTGTCAGAAGGTGGCCAAAGGAGATGACGTGGAAACTGTCGTAAGTATGAGTCAATTTCCAAGCGTCCGAATTTTGATCATGCGATCAAGGGGAGGGTTGCAAGTGTGTGGGGGGGGGGGGAAATGGCCATAAGTCACTACTTTCCTTGTCACTTTCAAATGGTCACGAAATGAACCGTCGTAAGTCGAGGACCACCTGTACCTATAGCTGAAATCAATCCAGTATTTTCTGTCCCATGTCAGGAGAAATTCCTGATAAATCAAAACCTTTGAATTCATTTCTCCCTCTCTCTTGACTTTAGTCTTAGTTCCAGCAGAAAACCTGAATTCTCCCATTATTATTTTTTTTTTTTACCCACAGAGAGAAAGAATTTCAATTCAAAGTTGAGTGGAGGTTGACGGGGGGGGGGGGAATCTGATTTTGCCCCCCCCCCCCGACTTTGGAAGACTTGAGGAAAGGTAGAACACTTAGTTTCCATGGAAACACATCATCTGTAATTTTTCTAACAAGAGAACTTACTTGGGAGACTTTATCACATCTGCAGTCATTTGGATTCCATTAACCTCCCCTCCTTTTCTATTTTTTTTTGCAAATACTTCCCAATTTTATTCCGCTATAAACTATATAGCTCTCTCTCTCTCTCTCTCTCTCTCTCTCTCTCTCTCTCTCTCTCTCTCTATATATATATATATATATATATATATATATATATATATATATATATATATATATATGTATATGACTCTAAACATTTCAATGCAGAGAAGATAATGGCATTTATAACTGTCTGTGATGTATCAGGAAGTTAAACTGAAAAAAAAAAAGAAAAGAAAAGAAAGAACTTTCTGAAGAAATGACTTAAATGGCCATTCTGTACAATTTTGTTTTTTTTTAAAAAAATGCCAAACCTTATTGACTCTTGTATATTTGGAAAGCTTCTTCTGTTGTCAGCTAGCTTTCTTGGAGAGTTAAATTATCAATTCTCCCAAACCCCTGACATATTTCTCCTGTCAAAGAACCAGTGGGCTCATTCCCCAAGTTTTATTCCTCCCCAGTTTCCTCTCTAACTCTTTTCCTTTGTTCGTGGCGGGTGATTTTTTGAATATTGACCTGTAGATTATTTGTCAGTACCTTAGATGTTCGAGCTTGGTATAAGCACCTGTCAACTTATAAGTTAGGTAGCTGTTCTGTCCTCACTAAACGTTAGTCTGCGTGCAGCTCGACACGCAGCTAAACCCACCTCTCCTCCAATAAAACAGACCTGAAGATCTGAATGCTTTAATGAAAGGACAGGATATGGTGAAACTGGGGAAAACAGGGATACATGCAATGAGAACCAAATACAAGGTAAGCAGTATTGAGTTACTGCTGAATATAACAATGAATAAATACAAATATATTTTAAATCTCACCAGTGTAGAAAGTTAGCACCCACACCCCTCCTAGAAGAATGAAATATTTCGTGGAATATTAAAAAAGGCAGGATAAAATATTTTCCCTAAAAGAGAAATAAAAAACTTAAGGGAGACAGAAACTCAGAGCCCCAGCTCCCTGCTCCCAGCAGATATTTTGTGGCCATTCAGAAAGACTGAGCTTGCCTATCTCCAAAACGAGAGAAGGGGATAGGATAGGGGAAAATTCAAGCTGTAAGTGTCGATTTATCATACCCGATCAGATTGTTTCGTAGCAAAGCACGGGGATCCAGCTAGTATGTATGTATGTATGTATGTATGTATGTATGTATGTATGTATGTATGTATTTTCTAGTCAGATTTTTTTCCTACGTAGCTCAAGATGTTTGTATAGCCATAGTTGGGTGATATCTCAAATCACCATTTTCAGGCTTTATCAGACATTTTGTGTTGTCTGCTGCGAGACTTAAGGGAGACTGGGATAGTACTATTTCTGCCTTGTGAGGCTGAAAGTGGTGATTTGAGATATCACCCAACTATGGCTATACAAACATCTTGAGCTACGTAGGAAAAAAACCCTGACTAGAAAAGTATTGCGCATATTCATATATATATATATATATATGAAACAACCTTTTTTCTCCAAGTAAAGATTTCCTGTTTCTTTTTTCTCTGGATTATCCTTTTTTAATTTTTTTTCTTTTTTCCCCCCTTGGCAATCCCAGCCTTTAAGACTGAAAACTCCGGGGAATTACGTTTAATCTCTCTTTTTCTTTTTTTTTCCTTTTCTTTCCCTCAATCTCAGTTCAAGCAACTTCTGCCTTGGTTTCAAGAGAGCTCAAATGTCCACTCTCCAGGACAAAAAATGGGAGGAGTGATTATGTGGGGGGGGGGGTGCGAGGAGACTCCAAACACCCCCTGAGTTTTGTGAAAATGTGAATTTTAAGGCCTCACAAGGGGATCTGTATCGGGAACATCTGAACCTGCTGGTTCACCTAGATTTTTGCCACACTTTCCCGGTAAACTGCTGCCTGTTGCCATGGCCTAGTTCTGTGTATCATAGCGTAGAAATGGAGTAGCAATAACACACATTTCTCAGACACTTTTTTATAAAAGGGTTGCACAAAAATGTGCCCTTTCCAAGCTGCGCCGTTGAGCTGCAACCAGTTCGTCAGCCCAGAAAAGCAAGTGATCAAAAATGCAGCCAGCGATCTCTCTTTTGAAAATCATTTCTGAATATATATGTATATGCCTAACATGCAGGCAGCCCAAGTTCGAATCCGAGTAAGGGTATGGCTAGTTGATGAGAGCTAAATAGCTTGAAATAGATCTATACTAGTCTCCCTTTATTTCTTTATCAGCGAAATATAAATTTGGTATAAAATGGTTTGTCGTGAATGCGACTGCTTGAGGGCTCCTGGATTGGAGCTGAAAGGCGAAAGGGATGCAGTACGCTCCTTCCCACATGCTGGGATAGACCAGGTGCCTCGATAGGAAAACACTTAATCTCTCCCCTGGCTCAAGCTGATGAAAGGAGGAGAGCTTGTGGCTCAGAGGTTAATACAACTGCCTAACATGCAGGCAGCCCAAGTTCGAATCCAAGTAAGGGTATGGCTAGCTGATGAGAGCTAAATAGCTTGAAATAGATCTATACAAGTCTCCCTTTATTTCTCTAACTGCGAAATATAAATTTGGTATAAAATGGTTTGTCGTGAATGCGACTGCTTGAGGGCTCCTGGATTGGAGCTGAAAGGTGAAAAGGATGCAGTCTGCTCCCTCCCACAGGCTGGATATAATTGGGATAGAACCTATTCTAAATCAGCCCAGCCCAACGTCCCATTAGGTTCCTCGGAGGCTGCTATCGAGTTCCCGTCCTTATTATCGCCGCATTAAAAAGATCCACAGGGGGAACGTTTCAAAATGTGCTGTGGTGAAACCTTGAAGCTCTCTCCAGCTTAAAATTTTTTTTCAGGGTCAATGCTCTTGAAAGGGGACAGCATCCCTGCTGTTTTCATCCAATGCGGCCTTCCAATGAAGCAGCCGCAGATGTTCGTTCATTATAGGGCTATGATTAAATTTCTCATCGCACTAAAATGGTGCGGTTGGCTCGCTAACGCGCACGCACACACGTGCCTGGAGATGTGGTGGAATTGACTTTCATAAGGAGGTCCTTATGTCCCATTCATCATATCTGATCCCTCCACATCCTGGAGGCAGAGGTGAAATCCAGCAGGCTCTGACAGGTTCTGGAGAACCGGTAGCGGAAACTTTGAGTAGTTCGGAGAACCGGCAAATACCACCTCTGGTTGGCCCCAGAGCTGGGTGGGAATGGAGATTTTGTAATATCCTTCCCCTGGAGTGGGGTGGGAATGGGGATTTTGCAGTATCCTTCCCCCAGGAGTGGGGAGGGAATGGAGTTTTTGCAGTATCCTTCCCCCAGGAGTGGGGAAGGAATGGAGATTTTGCGGTATCCTTCCCCCTGCCATGCCCACCAAGCCACGCCCACCAAACCACACCACACCCACCAAGTCACGTCCACAGAACCGGTAGTAAAAAAATTTGGATTTCACCACTGGCTTGGATGATACTACCCTATTTTTTGTGGCTTGTTTGATGGCTTTGTACAAATAATTAGAAGATTGTTGACTGATGTTTTTCACGTTTGATGTTTTTCTGCCTCTAGATATGACCACCTGATAGTAGTATTCCAGTAAATAAATACGCAGGAACATGTCCTAATTTAATATCCTAATGGCTGTTGTCAGATTCCGATGGCTGCCTGTATAGGCAAATCGAGGCACGTGAGCCGTTGCTCCAGTTCAGCTCTGCTGAGCATGCGTGCATGCCCCCTGCCGGCCAGCTGGTCTTTGGGTCTATGCCATGCATATGCAGGGCGAGCGTGGAGAGTCTGTGTGCACATGTGTGGGGGTTGGAGCCAGGGGTGAAATGCTCCCAGTTCAGACTGGATCGCCCAATCCGGTAGCGATGGAGGCGGGTGGTTCAGAGAACTGGTAGCAAAAATCCCTATCCCCCCATGCCCAGCTGAGCCGCACAATCATCAGAGGCTTTTTAAAATTATTTTTAAAAGCATTTTTTTTTACAACCTCTTCGGCCGAAAAAATGCTTTTAAAAGTAAAAAAAAAAAAAGCCTCTGATGATCGCGTGGCTCAGCTGGGATCGTCAAAGGCTTTTAAAAGCATTTTTTCTACAACCTCTTTGCCAAAGAAGTTGTAGAAAAAATGGTTTTAAAAGTTAAAAAAAATGGCCACGCCCACCCCCCCACCACCAAGCCACACCCACAGAACTGGTAGTAACAAATTTTAGATTTCACCACTGGATCGGGGTACACATGGGGGGATGCACATATGTGTGTGGGGGTCGGGGTGCGTGTGGGGGCTGTGCACACAGGTGCAGGGGATGGGGTGCATGGACGGGGCGTATGCACGGGGCGGTGCATGCATTGCATTTTGGGGGTTCAGGTGCACCCACATGTCCGGCACATATGGCACTCGGTCCAGAAAAGGTTAGCCATCACTGTCTTAAGTGTTTGTCTGAGCTAATCTTGTCAACCTTTCGCTTGCCTAATTGTATTGCTTATCTGGAGTCTCGGTCTGACCCAGTCTTTCTGAATGGATTATCAAATCTGCATTTCTAAAAGCTGGCCTCCTCATCTTTTGCTTGGGACAGGGGCTGATTCTTTCTTCCTTAAGATATTTCCTCATTTCTCCTTTAGGGAAAATATTCTATGCTGCCTTTTTAATATTCCCCAAAATATTTCATTCTCTAGCGGGTGGGTGGATGGGCGCTGACTTTCTACAGAACCAGTTGCCAAGCGTCTAAATTTTTTATCACGTGACTCTAGGGAGGCCGCAACAATCGTGAGTGTGAAAATTGGTCTTAAGTCACTGTTTCAGTGCCGCTGTACCTTCTAATGGTTATTAGATAAACTGTTGTAAGTCGAGAACTGCCTGTAACAACATTGCAAAAAGATCGAGCTGGGAACTGATTATTATGGAGAAACGTTGGAAGGTAAAGAATTTAGAGAAACCACCGATAATTATTTCACGTTGTTGGAGAGCACGTCTAATTCAGCAAGAGTTCTTGAATTACCCCCCTACAAACAGGTTATTATATAGGCACATTAGTCTGTTGTTTTGTTGCTATTTAACTTTATAACACCTTCAGTAGCACGAACAATGTTCCTTCAGGCTTTGTGGTGCTTTGTTTAATGTTCACAGCAACGTAATATATTCCCTTTCCCCCACAAGGTATAACTAAGAATTATATGGCATTTTGTCTGAGTAATGCCAATTTTTTTTGTGTCGACTTCCATTTTTGTGGCAACGAAACTAATGATGGAACTTCAAACAAACTGGATGTTCTCCCGGGGCAGAAATTCAAATCTCGGTCTTCGTAAAAGATGAATGAGATGTGTGAGTCTAAAAAGTCCATTTAAATCTTTTCAGTAGAGTGGACATAGATAAAATATCGTTGTTTTTTCTTTTTTTAAAATAACTATTTGTTGGTAATTAAGAAGCTGCTTTGGGTAGCAGCTTTCGGGCATAACACATGCATGTTCGTTGGCTAGAATTATGATGAATCTTATTAGGATTATACCAACATCATTTTCTCATTAAATGCTTGGTATTCAAGGTGACTACATCTCATGATCTTCGTGAGAAACTGGTATCATCAGCAACATTTTAGCCATTGTCTATCCACTGCTTGATGAAGGCGTCTCCCATGTGTTTCCAACCAATAGAACCTGATATACAGGTCATAGTAGATACAGAAATACCAGGAGCAAAGGATCAAAACCATACATTAAGTTGTAGTTCAAAGATTTAATGCTCAAGGCTATACACAAGAATCTAGTCAAGACAAGAAATAATGGGTGGAAACTAACCAAGGAGAGAAGCAACCTAGAACTAAGGAGACATTTCCTGACAGTGAGAACAATCGATCAGTGGAACAGCTTGCCACCAGAAGTTGTGGGTGCTCCATCACTGGAGACTTTTAAGAAGGGGACTTGTCTGGAATGGTGTAGGGTCCCCTGTTCAAGCAGGGGGTTGGACAAGAAGACCTTCAAGGTCTCTTCCAACTCTAGTTTAGTGTCTAGTCAACTAAACTCTAGTTTAGTTTCTAGTTAACTACAATTCAATACTAAATTAGTGCCAGATAAGAGTCAACACAATTCAAGGGGGGTTGGAATTAGACAGTGTGCGGGATTCTAAGCTGATGACGTGCTTAACTCCATCCCCAGCTCTGCCTGTAGTTCTACAAGAACTTGATGAAACTCAAGGTTGGCAAAGGAGTGCAACAAGGCTGTATTCTCTCCCTTTCTTTATTCAATTTATATTTATATTTTAAGGGAAGCTAGACTGGAAGAAGATGAGTGTGATTTTAAAAAGGGAGGAAGAAACGTCAATAACCAGTACTATGCCGATGAAACTATCTGGGTGACCGAAAATGCAAAAGATTTGTAAGCCCTACGAATAAAAATCAAGGAGACAATGAAGAAAAGGGGACTAAGTATACAGAAGACAACAGGTAGAACATGCAGTCTTAAAATTGACAGTGCAGAGATCAAAGTGATGGAGAGCTTCTGCCTGTTATGGTCAACCGGAGAAAGGGGACAGAGTCAGGAAATATCTATGGAGATTCTCAGTCATCCAGGTCATGGTTGTCTCCAAGGTGCTTTTTCAAGAGGCAACTGGATTTTCTGGTTTGTCTTTGAGGACATTTCACTTCTCAACTTCTTCTGAAGAAGCTTCTTGGATGAGAAGCGAAACATCTTCAAAGACAAACCAGAAAGTCCAGTTGCCTCTTGAAAAAGCACCTTTGGGACAGTCAAGAAATATATGGCAGACTGGCACATGGTAAAGCAGCCGTGAATTTCTGGGAGAAGATATTCAAAGGTTTTTATGTATCCATATCTTACAAATATCAGAATTATGCAAGCCATGGTATCCTCCACGGAAGTGAACATTGGTATTTGAAGATGTAGGAGGGGAAGAATATGGACGCTTTTGAACTTTGATTTTTTTTTTTAATTTGATTTATATGCCGCCCTTCTCCGGAGACTCAGGGCGGCTTACAATGCATTAAGCAATAGTCTTAATCCTTTTGTATATTTATACAAAGTCAGCTTATTGCCCCCACAAACTGGGTCCTCATTTCACCTACCTTAGAAAGGATGGAAGGCTGAGTCAACCTTGAGCCTGGTGAGATTTGAACCTGCAGTAATTGCAGGCAGCTGTGTTAATAACAAGGTGCTTAGACCACTGTACAATCAAGGCTCTTGTTGGAGAAAGACTCCTGAGAATATTGTAGAAGGCCAAAGAAAACAAACCAAAGGATCATTAAGCAAATCTCTCCAGAATTCTCATTTAGAATAGAATAGAATAACGGAGTTGGAAGGGACCTTGGAGGTCTTCTAGTCCAACCCCCTGCTTAGGCACAAAACCCTATACATTGGACAAATGGTTATCCAAATTCTTCTTAAAAACTTCCAATGTTGGAGCATTCACAACCTCTGGAGGCAAGTTGTTCCACGGATTAATTGCTCTGTCAGAAAGTTTCTCCTTAGTTCTAAGTTGCTTCTCTCCTTGATGAGTTTCCATCCATTGCTTCTTGTCCTGCCCTCAGGGGCTTTGGAGAATAGCTTGACTCCCTCTTCTTTGTGGCAGCCCCTGAGATATCAGAACACTGCTATTATGTCTCCCCCTAGTCCTTCTTTTCATCAAACTAGACCTACTCAATTCGAGCAACTTGTTCCAGAGGAACAAGTAGCCAGTTGTTATCAAGTTATCTTACTTTGGACACATTATGCAAAGACCTAGATTGTTGGGAAAAGTCTCAAATATTGGGAAAGAGGAAGGAAAGACAAGAAGAGGATAATCAAGGCGGATGGATTCAATTATAATGGTGATGGGGACATCCTTCTGGAAGACCTGAAGTATCAAACTGAAGACAGATCACTGCGGAGGAAATCTATGTATGTGGTCATTAAGAATTGACAATGACTTGATGGCACATCATCAATCAATCATTTTGGCTTTGATTTCCACTGCTTTTCTGGGAGTCTAAGAGAAGTTTGCTCCCCCACAGTCAAAACATTTTCCCAGGGTGTCCCAAAACTGCTTCCACATTCAAAAACAGGCCAGAGAACATTCAACGATGATCTTTGAAGACTATTTAGAAATTGTGGAGGAGATTGGTTTGCCTCCCTCTCATCTATGCCTCTCGGAACAGTTTGCATTTTGGGTGACAGTTTGGTTGGCGGACACAACAGGGCGAACGACAAACATTTGGTGAATTTAGGCTCCGAGAGAACAACAAAAACACAAATGGCCTTCTGGAAAGGCAGGGGAATTTGGAGTTGATTTGTGAACACGAGGAATTAACCCCCCCCCTTCTTCCTTTGGCTCCATCCTTTGCCCCCCATGACAAATATTTTGACATTTGGCCGAGTACTTACACAAACACACACACACACACTATCACACTTTGGCAAACAGTCATGAAAGCTGTGGCTAATCAACTGCTTATTGGACTTTTAACCTGATGCTTTTGACAGTAGGTTGTGTCTGCTGAAGGTTTTTTGCAAAATCAACCAACCTATCTTCCTTCCTTTCTTCCTTCCTTTCCTTCCTTCCTTCCTTCCTTCCTTCCTTCCTTCCTTCCTTCCTTCCTTCCTTCTTCCTTCCCTTTCTCCTTGTTCTTTTTTAGCTCGCTCCTCCTTCCTTCCTCGCTCCATCTTTCCTTCCACTCCTTCCTTCCCTCCCCTTTTTTTCTCCTTTTTAGCTCCTTCCTTGTTCCCTTGCCACCTCCCTCCCTTTCTTCCCTTCCTCTCCTCCTTCCTCCATCTCTTCCTCCCCTCTTCTTTCTTTGTTCTTTTTTATCTCCTTCCTTCCTTCCTCCTTCTTTCTCCTTGTTCTTTTTTAGCTCACTCCTCCTTCCTTCCTCCCTCCTTCTTTCCTTCCGCTCCTCCTTCCCACCCTCCCCCTTTTTCTCCTTTTTAGCTCCTTCCTTGCTTGCCACCTCCCTCCCTCCCTTTCTTCCCTTCCTCTCCTCCTTCCTCCAACTCTTCCTCCCCTTTTCTTTCTTTGTTCTTTTTTGGCTCTTTACTTCTTTCCTCCTTCTTTCCTTCCTTCCTTCCTCCTTCTCTTCATCCTTGTTCTTTTTTAGCTCCTTCTTTGCTTGCCACCTCCCTCCCTTTCTTCCCTTCCTCTCCTCCTTCCTCCATCTCTTCCTCCCCTTTTCTTTCTTTGTTCCTTTTTTGGCTCTTTCCTTCTTTCCCCCTTCTTTACTTCCTTCCTTCCTCCTTCTCTTCCTCCTTGTTCTTTTTTAGCTCCTTCTTTGCTTTCTTGCCACTCTCCCTCCCTCCCTTTCCTCTCCTCCTTCCTCCATCTCTTCCTCTCCTCTTCTTTCTTTGCTCTTTTTTAGCTCCTCTTCTTTCCTCTTTCCTTCCTTCCTTCCTTTCTCCTTCCCTCCTTCTTTCTCCTTGTTCTTTTTTTAGCTCGCTCCTCCTTCCTTCCTTCCTTCCTTCCTTCCTTCCTTCCTTCCTTCCTCCCTCCCTCCCTCCCCTCCCCTTCCTCTCCTCCTTACTCCATCTCTTCCTTTCCTCTTCTTTCTTTGTTCTTTTTTAGCTCCTTCCTTCCTCCCTCCCTCCCTCCCTCCCTTCATTCTCATCCCTCCCCTCCCCCGCCAGCACACTGAAAAATATTCTTGTAACAGGTAGCCTAGCAGATGGAAGTTATAGAAACATATACAATACTCGATCCAAGACACCCAATGGAATATGCCACATTATTTCTGCGTTATTCCGTTTGTACCTTAATGTTCACGGGCCTGCAGTTGCCTTCTTTTCAACCGGCTCTTCAAAAATAATTATCAAGAAAATTCTGCTGGATCCCTCTCGTTGATTGTAATGATGTGATGAACTTGATTCTTCTTGCGGCTCTTTGTAATCATATGATTGGCTCATTTGAAGCTTGTAAAATGGGGAAAAATAAGGGGAAAAAATGTTCAGAGGTTACGGGCCGCTGTCATTTGCAAGTTCTAGAAATAAATAGCATTTTTTTTAAAAAAAGAGCTTATTTGTAAATACCCGCGTTTCCCCCAAAAATAAGACCCTGTCTTATATTTTTTTGAACCCTGAAATAAGCGCTTGGCCTTATTGCCATGCGCTCAAAAGCCTGATTGGGCTTATTATCAGGGGATGTCTTATTTTGGGGAAAAAAAAGGTATCTGTCTGTCTGTCTGTCTATCTATCTATCTATCTATCTATCTATCTATCTATCTATCTATCTATCTATCTATCTTCCATCTACCTACCTACCTACCATCATCTCTCTCTCTCTCTCTCTCTCTCTCTCTCTCTCTCTCTCATCTCTCTCTCTCTCTCCTATCTATATATCTATCTAACATGTTCTCCCGAAAATAAGACCCTGTCTTATATTGTTTTGAACCCTGAAATAAGCACTTGGCCTTATTGCCATGTGCTCAAAAGCCCGATTGGGCTTATTATCAGGGGATGTCTTATTTTGGGGAAAAAAGGGTATCTATCTATCTATCTATCTATCTATCTATCTATCTATCTATCTTCTATCTACCTACCTACCTACCTACCTACCTACCTACCATCATCTCTCTTTGTCCCTCTCTTTTCTCTCTCTCTCTCTCTCTCCTATCTAACATGTTATCCCGAAAATAAGACCCTGTCTTATATTGTTTTTGAACCCTGAAATAAGCGCTTGGCCTTATTGCCATGTGCTCAAAAGCCCAATTGGGCTTATTATCAGGGGATGTCTTATTTTGGGGGAAACAGGGTATATAAATAAAGATCCACGGATTCAGAACTAGCTTAATTAAAATCCAGCATACAAATAGATTCAACTGGGCAGATTTGAAGTTGGTCACATTTGAAGACACCAAGCGAAGAAGTTGGTGTCTCTCCCTCTGTTTTTGAATAAAAAATCCTTAGGATTTCTTATCCATCCACAGTCAGTTGTGATTTTATAGAAAAGCAAATTCTTGCACTTCAGAAGTCTAATTCAGGTGGGGGCAAAAATCTGGGGGTTTTTTGCTTTTTTTTTTTTGTGCTATTTTTAAATAACCGGTGCATCTGTTTCTCCCTCTCTCTTCCTGTCCTCCTGCCTGATCTTCTACAAATCAAACAGCAACCTTCTGCCTACTTTTAGCGTGCTGTATGCTTGTTAATCACAACGCGGCTGTTAATTTGCAGCATATGCGCCTGGCGTCTCATAAATTGTGTTTACCAAACCGGCTTTGTCTGTTTATCTCTAAGACGGTTACAAAAGATATCGGAGGCTCTCAGTCATGTCACTCGCTAGCTAACCTTGCTGTGGATGGTCTCCTCAATCAACTCTTTTCTCACCGTGTTGTTGAACAAGCAGAAGAGAGAGTGACAGCCACGCATTCAGTTATGACAAGCTCACAATCAGGAGTAGCTACTTTCCCATCCATTCCTCCTCCCCTCCCCCCCAGGTATTTTGAACCCCTGATTCCTTCTATGATTCTTTTTTTTTTTTTTACCCTATCTTCTGAAATTGCTGTGATTCCTCATTATTGTGGAGAAAGGAATATGCAAAGTTTGGGAGGTGAGCTATAAAATGCGTTTTAGCCTACTGTTAGGGACGTTTCTTCACTCGTATTTTATTGTGTCTTCCAACATCTTGTGAAGATCTGTTTACCACCTGAGACCTTCGGGAGTAGGGCGGTATATAAATTTAATTATAAATAAATAAATAAATAAATATTCTGTAGATCTCCCAACATATTCTAAAGATCTTCCAACATCTTGTGAAGATCTGACGTTTTCTGAAGATCCCCCAACATATTCTAAAGATCTCCCGTCATATTCTGAAGATCTCCTAACATATTCTAAAGAATGGCCCGTTCGGTGTAGGCCCATTTGGCATGCCCGTTCACCGTGGCCTGGTTCGTTTGCCACTGTCACCGTGGCCTGTTCACCACCATTGCCACGGGCCCATTCTAGAACAGCTGATCAGCACCGCACCAAAACCCCCTCCCCCACCACAACATTTGTTGTCGCACCAAAATTTTCACCCACTTTTTTGGGGGGAGGAAGTATGTCTTATACTCTGAAAAATACGATAGCTTGACCCCTTCTTCTCGGTGGCAGCACCTCAAATATTGGAAGACTGCTCTCCTGTCTCCCCTGGTCCTTCTCTTCACTAGACTAGCCAGGCCCAGTTCCTGCAACCGTTCATCGGTATGTTATAGCCTCCAGTCCCCTAATCATCCTGGTTGCTCTTCTCTGCACTTTTTCTAGAGTCTCAATATCTTTTTTATAGTGTGGTGACCAAAACTGGATGCAGTACTCTAGGTGTGGGCTTACTAAGAGTGGTATTAGTACCTCACTTGATCTTGATTGTATCTCTCTGCTAATGCAATTAAGATTGCGTTGGCTTCAGGATGGATTTGATTTAAATCGAGTTGATTTAAATCACAATTTAAATCATGATTTAAATCACTAGTAAAAAGGCTTGATTTAAATCAACTTGATTTAAATCATAATTTTAAAGAGCAACTGTCATCTCTGCTACTCCTTTGACCCACTGTTGACTCACCGATAGTCCCAGTGTTGCAGAATATACAGCCTCATGCTACATAACTAAGCTCCATTTCATGCTGAATAAACTAAATTATTATTTTATATTTTTAATTTGATTTATATGCCGCCCTTCTCCGGAGACTCAGGGCGGCTTACAATGCGTTAAGCAATAGCCTTCATACTTTGTATATTTTATACAAAGTCAGCTTATTGCCCCCACAAACTGGGTCCTCATTTCACCTACCTTAGAAAGGATGGAAGGCTGAGTCAACCTTTGGAGAGATTCGAACCAGCAGTAATTGCAGGCAGCTGTGTTAATAACAGGGTGCTTAGACCACTGTACTATCAAGGCTCTGTGCCTTGTATTTTAAATATTTATGTATCTTAAATAGAAAACTATCTTACAATAGAATTTTACCCCAAAAGTTTTTTATTAAAATAAATTCGATAAAAATAAAAAAAAAATCCGATTTAAATCAAAAAAATCCAATTTAAATTTTAAAAAATCTGATTTTTTTTTTATTTTTTTAAAAAAATCATTGATTTTTATCCACCCGGGTTAGCTTTTTTGGCTGCCGCCTCACACTGCTGACTCCTATTTAGCTGGTTGTCCACTAAGACTCCAAAATCCCTTTCACAGTTAATCAGGATACATTTTTTTTTTAAAAAAAAAAAATTCCTAGTCTTTAGGGTAAGTTATCCAGAGTCATACTAGAATCAGGCAGCCTCTAAATCTTATTATTTATTCATCAAATTTATACAGCTGAAATCTCACCCAAAGTCATTTTGGGTGGGGCACAAGAATCAGATAATTCAACGAAGGTCAAACCAACTGATATAAAATATTTTTTTCCAAAAAATTCATCTTCATAATGTCATAAAAAAAAACCACAAATCTGGTAAGGAACCTTTTTAAAGAAGTTTTTTTTTTAACCTGGGGAAATGGTCCAGAATTTTATTCATGACCCAATATTTTCCATCTACATCGTAAGGTATCAGGTATAGCTATTATTTCTCGCGAAGTAGGGAGTCCATACAGCCAGCCGAGATCAACGAGTCTACTAATAGTTCTCCAATAGCGCTCAATACCAAATGACAAAGTTTCTTATCCCAGGCTGGTGACGGAAAATAGAATAAATGCTCACCGTTCAGTCTGAAAATGTGAAAAGTTAAATCTATCTTTCCCAGCAGGCCATTGCAATTTGTTCCGTAAATTTCTTGCCAGCTACCCTGGCTGCAGATATTTCTTTCATACTGTGTCAATTTGTTTAAAATAAGGTGAAGGGAAAACGTTGGGAGGCTTCTCAAAATGTAAATCAGCCTTTGACTTAAAGTGAGCTTAATCACATTTATTTGGTCCCTAAATACTCAAAAGGAATTTTATATTGTCTCTCTACATTTTTTTTTTCATTTGCATCACAATACAATATATTGTGCCAAGATGGCACCACCGACAGCAGCCTTGGTGACATGCTCCCTGATTGATACAACAATGATCGGTGTCATTCAAGACGACAAATCTGCATATAGGTTGAACAACTAGCCTTGTGGTGCAATAAGAACAATCTTGAACTAAATACACTCAAAACCGTAGAAATGGTGGTAGATTTTAGGAGAAACCTTCCCATACTACCATCTCTCACAATACTAGACAACACAGTATCAACAGTAGAGACCTTCAAGTTTCTAGATTCTATCATATCTCAAGACTTAAAATGGACACCTAACATCAAAAACGTCATCAGAAAAGCACAGGAAAGAATGTTCTTTCTGCGCCAACTCAGAAAGCTCAAACTGCCCAAGGAGCTGCTGATCCATTTCTACAAAGAAATTGTTGAGTCTGTCATCTGCACCTCCATAACTGTCTGGTTTGGTTCTGCAACCCAACAAGACAGAGACAGACTTCAGAGGATAATTAGAACTGCAGAAAAAACCATGGCTACCAACCTGCCTTCCATGGAGGACCTGTATACTGCACCAGTCAAAAAGAGGGCTGTGAAAATATTTACAGACTCCTTGCATTGTTCCCTGCAAATTTCTTCAGTCGGCGTTCCTCCTTAAATAGGCTAAGGGAGTGGCCAATTAGCCCCAAGCCTTACTCTCGAGGAGACTTCCTCCCGAGGAGCCACTCCTGCCTTTTGGCAGCTCTGCGGGCCCGTGCATTGAGAAGAGGCTCCTCCTCTTCTTCCTCTTCACTTATGGGAGCTTCTGGAGGTTCTGAAGGCCCTGGCTGAATCCCCACCTCTGGCACCACACCTTCTCCAGCCTCCTCACTGTCTGACTCAAGTGCCGGCTGCACAGGCTGCTGGCCCAGCACCACACCAGCCTCCTCGCTGTCAGAATCAGCTACAATCCGCACAGGCCACTGACGGGCCACAACAGAAGCCAGATTCACTTTACAACCGTGTTACTAACTTAACAACTGCAGTGATTCACTGTGGCAAGAAAGGTCGGTAAAACGGGGGCACAGCTCTTTTAACAAACGTCTCCCTTAACAACAGAAATTTTGGGCTCAACATTGGCCGTAAGTCGAAGACTACCTCTACTGGATATATACAATAACCACATCGGATACTAAACCTGGGCGTTAAAGTATTAAAGAAATGAGAGTAGACAGATCAATTTCGGCATACCCAAAGAATAAGATTTTATCTGTATGTAGGACAATCTTGAGCTCGATTTCCCACTTGGATTCCTTTAAAGTTTGCAGAATTTCTAATTACATCAGCAAAACATTCTAACATCAGATTCAAAAGGAAGAGAAAAAGCAGGTTTCTTTGACAAATATCTTACCTTATTTATTTATTACGTTTGGGAACCGGCCAACTCTTTGACAAGAGGGATTGTGGGCGGTGTACAATAAAACTATTGAAACATAAAAAACAGTATATGCAAGTTTAAAAAGAGGCAGGGATGATTAAAACACTGTTAAAAAATTAACCTTGCTATAAATGTGGTAAAAGACATCATCAGTTGTATCAATGAAGGCTTTGATTTGGGGTGCGGATGTAAATAATTCAGTGATGTCAATTTTCAGTCAGTGGAAAGAGGAATGATTAAAAATATGAAATGACTTCATGACCTCCCTAAATCCGGCTCGAAGTTGACTTCGTGACAATTGGAAAAATAAGTCGCATACGGTGATTAAAACAGCTATAAAATCTTAGCATTCTCATTTATTAAGAAATTACATCTATAATTAGAATGCCGAGTGAGATTCTTGTGTGATTTAGAAATTGCAGAGATGAGTTGTCTCATTAAAATAAAACGGAAGAGATTTATTCAAACCATTACACCTTCGGTAAAATTGTAATTCAGTAATTGTAAATTAACTGTACGCCTTCAATAAAATTGGGAGATTTTTGTATGGCTATGCCAAAACAGCAGAAAAACATCAGGGCCCCATTTTTACAGAGTTTATAGAATTTCTTGAAGGGAAAGAGGTGTAAGCAAGAATAACGACTTGATTCAATAATAAATACACTAATCTCTTTTTTTATTTTTTTAAATAAAAAGACATATCATCTATTGATAAAGTGTCACAGTACCACCATGTAATTAAGAAAATATATATAATTAAGAATGTGATTAAGAAAATATCTCTATCTAATCTATCTATCATCTATCTATCTATCTATCTATCTATCTATCTATCTATCTATCTATTGTAATTAAGAATATTATATATATATATAATCCCAGGGTAGGGCTATCTGATGAGAGCTAAATAGCTTGAAATAGATCTATACTAGTCTCCCTTTATTTCTTTGTCAGTAAATATAATTTTAATACGAAATAGTTTGTCATGAAAACGACTGCTTGAGGACTCCTGGATTGGAGCTGAAAGGCGAAAGGAGCAGTATGCTCCTTCCCATATTTGGGTAGATCAGGTTGTTTCAATAGTAAACCCATAGATAGATAGATAGATAGATAGATAGATAGATAGATAGATAGATAGATAGATAGATAGATAATGTGGATAGATAGATAGATAGATAGATAGATAGATAGATAGATAGATATCAAAATCAATATCAGTATCAACATCTAGATATAGATAGAGCCTTGGTAGTACAGGGGTTTAAGGCACCCTGTTATTAAGCGGTTATTAAGACCAGCTGCCCTGCAATTACTGCAGGTTCGAATCTCGCCAAGGCTCAAGGTTGACTCAGCCTTCCATCCTTTCTAAGGTAGGTGAAATGAGGACCCAGTTTGTGGGGGCAATAAGCTGACTTTGTATAAATATACAAAAGGATGAAGGCTATTGCTGAGCACATTGTAAGTCGCCCTGAGTCTTCGGAGAAGGGCGGCATATAAATCAAATTAAAAAAAAAAAAGAAAAAAAAGATAGATATATAGATAAGAATTTCTTGAAGGGGAGGGAGGTATAAGCAAGAATAATGACTTGGTTCAATAATAAATACAGTAATTTTTTTTTAAAGGACATATCTATTGATGAAACAGCACAACTCTACCATGTAATCAAGAATATAGGTATATATATATATATTAAGAATTGCTGATAATAGATGTGGAATCTGAATCTCTCTTCCCGATTTGTTTCTGAAAGAGATGGTATAATATTACATTGCTTCATTGGGTTGAATCTTAGTTGGGTTGAATCACATATTATTATTTTTTTTGCAGTCCTTTCCATTTGACCAACATCTGAGCTGTCCAAACAGACAAGAAGAACCAATGAATTTAAGGGCACGTTCCTTGCATTTGGTTATCAGTGCCCAACCTCCCTCACCTTTTGCTTAAAATAAATAGGAGCCATCCTGCTCATTTGCTTCACACCATTTGTGAGGATTGCTGAGGATCTCATGTGTCAACTTTTGACGTCTAGGACTTCGACCCCAGTAACATCTGCTGATAAAAATGGCTTAAGGGTCACCTTCAACCATCCCTTGCCTGACATTCATGTTTTCCTGAATTGAAAAGGAACATCATAGTTTTAAACAGGTCTCACCTTCAACGTCATATTTCGCAGGATGTGACCCCAATGATTTCAAAAGGGTTTCAAAAGTAGGCAACGGTTATTTTTGAAGCTGTAGCACTGAGGATCAGTTCACATAATGCAAAAGCTTTTTAAGCATGTAAGGTTGTGCTTGACCCCAATGAGAGACCTAGAAGGAGTTTGGCTCTTTACTCCTTTAGGACAACCACAAGCAAATCAGTTTTGCTTTCTTCATTAACTACCATGTGTTATCACATCTAAATTCTCACCTGTGGTTTAATTCAAGGAGGAGGAGGAGGAGGAGGAGGAGGAGGAGGAGGAGGAGGAGGAGGAGGAGGAGGAGGAAGAAGAAGAATAGACGAGGCTAGACTAGACATTGGAAAGGACCTTGTAAGTCATCCAGTCCAACCCTCGTCCAAGCAGGAGACCCTACACCATTTCTGACAGATGGCAGTCCAGTCTCTTCTTGAAAGCTTCCAATGATGAAGCTCCCACAATTTCCAAAGGCAACTTCTGTTCCACTGGTTGATTGTTCTCACTGTCAGCAAATTTCTCCTGATTTCCTGGTTGAATCTCTCCTTGATCAGTTTCCATCCATTATTCCTTGTCTGGCCTTTGGGTGCTTTGGAAAACAGGTTGACCCCCTCCTCCTCTCTGTGGCAGCCCCTCAAATATCGGAAGACTGCTATCATGTCTCCCCTGGTCCTTCTCTTCACTAGACCAGCCATGCCCAGTTCCTGTAATAGTTCTTCATATGTTTTAGTCTCCAGTCCCCTAATC
This sequence comes from Pituophis catenifer annectens, assembly GCF_029215685.1. Taxonomy (NCBI): domain Eukaryota; kingdom Metazoa; phylum Chordata; class Lepidosauria; order Squamata; family Colubridae; genus Pituophis; species Pituophis catenifer. The sequence goes on from NW_027256884.1 coordinate 3,708,845, forward strand.
ATCTTTGTTGCAGGAAGAGGAGGAGGAGGAGGGAGAGGGAGGAGGAGGAGGAAGAGGAGGAGGGAGAGGGAGGAGGAGAAGCAGAAGCAGAAGAAAAAGAAGAAGAAGAGGAGGAGGAGGAGGAGGAGGAGGAGGAGGAGGAGGAGGAGGAGGAGGAGGAGGGAGAGAGAGGGAGAAGAAGAAGAAGAAGAAGAAGAAGAAGAAGAAGAAGAAGAAGAAGAAGAAGAAGAAGAAGAAGAAGAAGAAGAAGAGGAGGAGGAGGAGGAGGAGGAGGAGGAGGAGGAGGAGGAGGAGGAGGAGGAGGAGGAGGAGGAGGAGGAGGAGAAGAAAAAGAGGAAAAGGTGGAAGAGGAGGAGGAAGAAGAAGAAGAAGGAGAAGGAGAGGGAGAGGGACAAGAAGAGGAGGAGGAGGAGGAGGAGAAAAGGAAAAGGGAAGAAGTTGAAGCCTTCTACCTCAATAACCGGTGGCTTAATTCAAACACATTAGCTCAGATTAAGCATAGCACATTGGTTTCAGATCAACAAATCAGAGTGAATTCAAACAGAAGGGACATGATCCTGAATGGTAAACCAATCAATCTTAGCTCATGATTGAAAATCTGCAGCAGCACCACCTGCAGAATAGTTAAGCGAGCTGAGATTCGCAGAGATGCGTATACATTCACCAACAACACAAAGGGATCTAGAATGAAGCACTTTGAGTTTCAGCGTCACTGTCGCTGCAAACTACATTCTCTTTTCTTTCATTTGTTGGCCTTCAATGTCTTTTCTATTAAAGACTTATTTTCTGTGTTTTTCATAGTGAAAAACCCTGGAAAAGCACAGCGCGCCGATGTATGTAGGTGGTGTCATTCCTTGCAATATTGAAGTTTCCCTATCTGGGTGACCACCAGAGGCAGGGAAAAAAAGGATATAAAGATCTCTTAAGTCTTCACTGACATCTAGTGGCTGTTTACGTGATTGCAGTCTTAGATACTGCACAAGCATGCCGTATGGTGGATTGCTACTCCAAACTAAATCAGTTTAGTGACAGTGTGAATGAGATTGTTATGATGATGAAAAGGACAGACCAGCTAAATTGGAATTTAGATCACTGCCACCTTGTAGAGTCTGCGGCATAAATTGGGCTGCCCATTTGTTGTCAGCCTAGCCCACTTCAGAAGTGGGCTAACTGTGGTTTTTGAGTGGACAATGATGTCTTTCACAGGAACACAATATGCATGATCTGGAAAGCACTTTAGAGATCAACTAGTCTGACTCCCCGTTCAGGGCAGGAACTGAGAATAATTCTACTACCAAGAACAGGACAAATCGGAACGATCTTTTAATAGAGCTAATTTTAAATTTTGATATGGATTTTAAATTGACAAATTTTAAACTATGGGCCAAATTTAATTATTTTAAATTTATTTTTAATTGTACTTTATGTATAAATGTTTTATTTTGGCTGTTCGCCGCCCTGAGTCCGAAAGGAGAAGGGCGTTATAGAAATTTGAATAATAAATAAAATAAAATAATAAAATAAATAATGATCTACCTATTGGATGGATCTTTGAGGTATATAGATCCTGTTTATTTTCCAGTTAGGTTCTGTCTAAAGTCCGGTGGCATTTAACTGGTCAAAATTATCCCACGGGAATTTTTAACAGACTAACAGAGTTGGAAGGGACCTTCTGGGTCATCTAGTCCAACCCTCCACCCAAGCAGGAGACCCTACACCATTGCTGACAGATGGCAGTCCAGTCTCTTCTTGAAAGCCTCCAGGGATGAAGCTCCCACAACTTCTGAAGGCAACTTCTCTTCCATGGGTTGATTGCTCTCACGGTCAGAAAATTTCTCCTTATTTCTAGGTTGAATCTCCCCTTGATCGGTTTCCATCCATTATTCCTTGTCTGGCCTTCAGGTGCTTTGGAAAATAGCTTGACCCCTTCCTCTCTGTGGCAGCCCCTCAAATATTGGAAGACTGCTATCACGGCTCCCCTGGTCCATCTCTTCCCTAGACTAGAATAAACTTGATTTAACTGTGTTAAATCAAGCTAACAGCGAAGAGCACGCTGTGCCCAAATCCTAACTGTAGGATGCCATGCAAATAACGTCCAATAACACAACGTCCATTTTATTTTATTTTAGTCTGGTGGGCAACTCCAGCCCTTATGTCCTAATCCTCTGAAGGTTGCTTAGAAGAACAAACACCCTCAGAAGTTGTCCAATGGTGCTTTTTTCCCCCAAGAGGCAACTGGATTTTCTGGTTAAGTCCAGTTGCCTCTTGACCCCCCCCAAAAAAGCACCTTTGGGACAACCATGGATGGATGACTGAGAATCTCCATAGACATCATCAGGGTTTTTTAGGGGGGGGCAGAGGCTGGGCTCATTTGCATATGGAGGACCGGAGGGGCCTCATTTGCATACTGGGGACCATATGATCCCAGGGAAGAGGGGAACAGCTGCTAGATCGCTAGGATCGGCAGCAGAGACCAAGGACAGCTGTTCAGGATCGGTGGAGGAAAAAAAAAAAAAGCGGAGGAGCAGACTGAGCCCCGGCTAACTTTCTTGCAAGGACTCATGGCCAAGCTCCTCGTTCTACTCCTGGTCTTACTCCAAGCTTCCTTTCTCCGCGGGGCGCTGCGGTTCAGCGTAGACGAGGAGGCGCCTCCGGGGACGGTGCTGGGCATTTTGGCGGAGGAATTGCAAGGGCCCGCGGAGGCTGCGCCCCGCGGCTTCCAGTTGGTGAAGGCGCCGGGCAACGGGTCGCTGGTGCGAGTGCGGGAGCGGGACGGGCAGCTGAGCGTGGGGCCGGAGCGGCTGGACCGGGAGCAGCTGTGCGGCCCGTCGGAGGCGCCCTGCGTGCTGGCCCTGGACGTGCTGAGCCTGGGCGGGGGAGCCTCGGCGCCGCCGTTCCGCCTGGTGCACGTGGAGCTGGAGGTGCGGGACCTGAACGACCACGCGCCGCGCTTCCCGCAGCCCGCCGTGGCCCTGGAGGTGTCGGAGAGCGCGGCGCCCGGCACCCGCCTGCCGCTGCCCCTGGCGCACGACCCGGACGCCGGCTCCAACGGGCTGCAGAGCTTCGCCCTCTCGCCGGGCAGCCCCTTCGGGCTGGAGGCGCAGCGGCGCGCCGACGGGCTCCGCTGCGCCGAGCTGGTGCTGCTGCGCGAGCTGGACCGGGAGGCGCAGGCCGGCTACCGGCTGGAGCTGGTGGCCAAGGACGGCGGGAGCCCCGCGCGCTCGGGGACGGCCACGCTCAGCGTGCGCGTGCTGGACGCCAACGACAACGCGCCCGCCTTCCCCCGGGGCGCGCTCCTCAGCCTGGAGCTGCCCGAGGACGCGCCGCCGGGCGCGCTGCTGCTGGAGCTGGAGGCGGCCGACGCCGACGAGGGCGCCAACGGGCAGCTGCTCTACGCCTGGGGCAGCCAGGTGCCCGCCGAGGCCCGCCGCCTCTTCAGCCTCGACCCGCTCTCGGGCCGCCTGGCCCTGCGCGCCCCCGTCGACTACGAGCTCCAGCGCGCCTACGAGCTGGACGTGCGGGTCAGCGACCGCGGCGCCAGCCCGCTGGCCGCCGCCTGCAAGGTCCTGGTGCGCCTGCTGGACGTCAACGACAACGCGCCCGCCCTGGCCGTCAGCGCCCTGGCCCTGGCCGCGCCCGCGGAGCCCGGGGAGGCCGGCTGGGCGGCGGCGGTCAGCGAGGCGGCGCCGGCGCAGAGCCTGGTGGCGCTGGTCAGCACCTCGGACAGCGACGCGGGCGCCAACGGCCAGGTGCGCTGCGCCCTCCTGCCCGCGCCCCACCAGCCCTTCGCCCTGCAGCGCGCCGACGACGCCGACAGCTACCTGCTGCTCACCACCGGCGCCCTGGACCGCGAGCGCCTGCCCGAGTACAACCTCACGCTGGTGGCCGAGGACCTGGGCTCGCCCCCCGCCAAGACCGTCCGCTCGCTCACCGTCCGCGTGGCCGACGAGAACGACAACGCCCCGCGCTTCGCCAAGGCGCGCTACGAGGTGGCCCTGCCGGAGAACAACCCCCCGGGGGCCTACCTCACCACCGTCCTGGCCTCCGACCCCGACCTGGGACCCAACGGCAAGGTGACCTACCGGCTTCTGGGAACACCTGCCCCGTCGAGGCTGTTCTCGGTGGATCCCCGCCTGGGCGTTGTGCGAGTTGAGGGCTCCCTGGACCGCGAGGAGGAGGATGAGGAGGCGCCTTGGCATGAAGTGGCGGTGGAAGCTTGCGACGGCGGCAGCCCGTCGCTGTGCGGACGCACCCTGGTCGTTGTCAGGGTGGAGGATCAGAACGACAACCCGCCCCGGATCATCTCCCCGCCTTTAATGAACGGCTCGGCGGATCTCCTCCTGCCTCTCAGGGCCCCGCCCGGCTTCCTGATCTTTCAGCTGGCAGCCCGGGACTCCGACGATGGTCGTAACTCCGAGCTGACTTTCTCCCTCCTGGAAGGGGCGTCCAGGCTCTTCGCGGTGCGGCCGCGGACCGGAGAGCTCTTTCTGCGGGAACGGGTCCCTCCTGAGGCCGCGCCCCGCTCCGCTTTCCGCTTGGTTGTTGCCGTCGAGGACGGTGGGTTGCCTTCTCTGACTTGCACAGCGACGCTGCGGCTGATTTGCACGGAGACGCTGCCCTCTAGCGTGCAGATAGTGGCGCTGCAGCTTGGCGTCGCCGGAGGAGAACCGTGGGATCCGTCCGTGCTGTGGATCGCCTTGCTGGGAGGAGGCTGTGGGGTTTTGCTGGTGGCCATTCTCCTCGTGGGAGCCTCTATTTGGGTGGGCAGGAAGAAGTTCCCCGTTGGGAAGCCGATGAAGCCGGTGGGACCCAGAGAAGGTGGAAGCCGTCCTGTCGCTCGATGGGGGGACGGGACCTCCAAAGACTCTGCTTGGAGTGGGGCTTTCTCAGCAGCTGAAGAAGGGAGCCGTGACTCCTTGGGTGTGACTGAGACCGAAACGCCTAGCTCCGATTCCCAGGTATCTTCCCAACTAGGGTTAAATCTTGGCTCTGTTTGGCTGCTGAGATTCACCTCCTATTTTATCAGGTATAGAATAGGAATAAACATAGAGATAGGAATAGGAATAGGAATAGGAATAGAGTGGAGTGGAGAGTGGAGAGTGGAGAGTGGAGAGTGGAGTGGAGTGGAGTGGAGTAGAGTAGAGTAGAGTAGAGTAGAGTAGAGTAGAGTAGAGTAGGAGTAGGAGTAGGAGTAGGAGTAGGAGTAGGAGTAGGAGTAGGAATAGGAATAGAGTGGAGTGGAGTGGAGTGGAGTGGAGTGGAGTGGAGTAGGATAGGATAGGATAGGATAGGATAGGATAGGATAGGATAGGATAGGATAGGATAGGATAGGATAGGATAGGATAGGATAGAAGGCAGAATATAGAACAGAGAAGAGAAGAGAAGAGAAGAGAGATCAGAATAAATAGATAATAGAATAGAATAAATAATAGAATAGAATAGAATAGAATAGAATAGAATAGAATAGAATAGAATAGAATAAGAAAATAAATAGAAATAGGAATAGGAATAAAAAATAGGAATAGAAATAGAAGAACAGAAATAGGATAGGATAGGATAGGATAGGATAGGATAGGATAGGATAGGATAGGATAGGATAGGATAGGATAGGATAGGATAGGATAGGAATAAAAAATAGAAATAGAAATAGAAGAACAGAATAGGATAGAACCTTGAAGGTCTTCTAATCGAACCCCCTGCTGAAGCAGAAGAACCTATATACCATTTAAGACAAGTGACTGTCCAGTTTCTTCTTAAAAACTTCCAGTGTTGGAGCACCCACAACTTCCGGTGGCAAGCAGTTCCACTGGTTAATTGTCCTCACTGTCAGGACGTTTCTCCTTAATTCCAGGTTGCTTCTCTCCTTCGTTAGTTTCCATCCATTGCTTCTTTTCCTATCGTCGGGTATTTTGGAAAATAGGTCGATCCCCCCACTTTATTTGTTGGCAGGAGCCCCTCAAATACTGGAAGACTGCTATCATGTCACCCCTAATTCTTCTTTTCTCTAGACTAGTCCTAAACTGGGTGCAATTGTGGGATTTAACCTCTTCCCTTACAAACGATGCTTCTTTCTTTACCTCCAGCCAAGAGGGAATTATTTCTTGGAATTATTTTTCAGTTTGCAAACCACAAAATCCAAGGCCATTTCTAACCCGCGTGATTTACTGCATAATCCCTTCATTTTTGGATAGGACGACCCACTAGGTATATAGGAAGTCCTTGACTAAACAGTTCATTTAGTGAAATTAAATTAAATTAAATTAAATTTTAAATTTGGTTTTAAATTATTGGGGTTTTAAATTTGTTCAGCCAAATTATTTAATTCGTTTTATTTTATTTTAAATTTTGTATTTATATGTTTTATTCTATGGCTGTACACCGCCCTGAGTCCTTCGGGAGTAGGGTGGTATATAAATTCAAATGAATGAATGAATGAATGAATGAATGAATGAATGAATAAATAAATTAAATTAAAATAAAATAAAATAAAATAAAATAAAATAAAATAAAATAATAAAATAAAATAAAATAAAATAAAATAAAATAAAATAATAAAATAAAATAAAATAAAATAAAATAAAATAAAATAAATAAATAAATAGGAATTTGTCCATTCCCTAGATTGCCCATGAAATACCAAATTTAGATTTGGTCAAGTTCTTTCAGCAGCAGAGTTTACAAAATCCCCTGTGAGTGTATTTATTTCCGGTCTTTACACAGGTAGTCCTTGATTTATGACCGCAATTGAGCCCAAAAGAAGCTGCTTGGATGAGAAGTGAAACGCCTTCGAAAGAAAAAACCAAAAAGTCCAATTGCCTCTTGAAAAAAGCACTTTTGGGACATTATCTTAAAAACTTTACAAGCTGGGGCTTGTTCCAGGGGTGAAATCCAAATTTTTTTCCCTACCGGTTCTTTGGACGTGGCTTGGTGGGCGTGGCAGGGGAAAGGATATTGCAAAATCTCCATTCCTACCCCGCTCTGGGACCAGCCAGAGGTGGTATTTGCCGCTTCTCCGTACTACTCAAAACTTCCGCTACCGGTTTGCCAGAATCTGTTAGAACCTGCTGGATTTCACCCCGGCTTGTTCCTTTCAAAAATTTAAACATTCCTCAGCCATTTTAACTGCGCAATTAATAGTCTTTTGCCTTGACGAATTTAGCTGTTAGGTGACTAACTTTATTTCTATCAATAACACATTCATTTGAGTGCTAAGCCCTGCAAATTAACCCTGTACAGAAGGATTTTTATTTTTATTTTTTTGCTGTGGATTAAGCCAGTTTGAAATCCCTCCTGCTCTAAAATCATATTCTCTTATAAGAGCACCCAAATCTATGAAAGAAAGAAAAAAAAAAAAAAAGGTATAAACCAATTAAGTAACCATTTTTTTTTTTTTTTTGAAGGAAGTAGAAAAAGAAACAAATATATCTGCTCGAGTCTATTATCTGGCACTCTGGAAAGTGAATTTCAACATGTGCTTATTTTATAAAACACCCATCACCAAGGGTATGGATTTTCTTGGTGGGAGGGCCATTTAATTAAAAAAATATAGATTTGGCAGAGGCCTCAAGCCGAGACCTACAGCTTTTTCCAAAGAAGGCAGACGGAGGTGGGAATGGAAAAAAAAAAAAAGTAAATTTTCAATCCTACCATGCTGCTCTTTATATCTAACATATTATTGTGTGTTCTTTTCTTTAGCATTGGGGAAAAAAAAAAAAGAAACTGCACATTGTTTGTCTGTTTCCCTTTGATAGGCTCGGATTCTTATTCCTGTTGAGCCCGCATCTGAATGGGAAGCAAGCCAATTCGCTTCGAATTTTAGGTAAACTCAACGTTTGATGCCAGTCCGTCTTCTTTTGACTTCTCTCTGCTTGGCACTCTGTTGTTCTATGTGGGTAAAAATGTCAGATTCGTATTTTACACCAAGGGTGGCAAGTTTTGTTTGCTTGTTTGTAAACTGAGATAGTCTAGGACGGTGACTACCGTCATTGCGTGCCAAGAAGGGGGGGCGGGAGGGTCGCGCGCATGCCTGCCCACACCCATAATTCTATGGGTCCCGCCCCTGTGCATGCGCGCGCAATCCCCCCCCCGCTCTCTCTGCTCCTGGCATGCGATGGCCTGGTAGGCCCGTTTTTCTCTCTCACCTGGCTCCAGAACCTCTCTAGGAGTCTGGGGAGGGTGAAAATGGCCTTCCCCACCCCCCCTGAGGCCCTCCAGAGGCCAGAAATGTGGAAATGTGGACAGAAATGGCTGTGTGCAGCTCTCCTGGGCTCCATTTTGACTGTGACAGCCTCCTGCAGCCCTCTGCCAGTGGAAACGGAGCCCAGGAGGGCCATTTTGTCTGGCAGAGGGCTGCAGGAGGCTGTCATGGCTGAAAACGGAGCCCAGGAGGGCCATTTTCTCTGGCAGAGGGCTGCAGGAGGCTGTCATGGCTGAAAACGGAGCCCAGGAGGGCTGTTTTCTCCAGCAAAGGACTGCAGGAGGCTGTCATGGCTGAAAATGGAGCCCAGGAGGGCTGTTTTTTCTGGCAGAGGGCTGCAGGAGGCCTTTGCAGCCAAAAACGGAGACCGGGAGAGCCACACATGGCCGTTTTTCCTGGCTGAGGGCTGAAAGAGGATCCCCCAGCCCCACCCAGTCCACCACAAGTGCCCCCAACACAAATGATGTCAAGCTGATCATGCCAACTCCAGCCACACCTACCTCCCCCAAGGTCAAACACAACCCTGATGCAGCCCTCAATGAAATCGAGTTTGACACCCCTGATCTAAACCATCTGGAAGGCACCCCCGATACTTACTTCTGCTTTAGAGGTTTTGATCCCTGAAAATTTAATCGTGATATGTTGCCTGGCAAAGATGCTGACTTTTCTGTCTCTGTTCCCTGTGCTGTAGCTATTCGGGTCTGGATCGAGTGAGCGCACAAGACAGTGGGAAAGGAGACAGTGAATGCAGCGACAGTGACTTCAATACTAGCAGGGACAGAATGAAAGAGATCTCCGTAGAAAAAGTTGGGAAACAGAATGGTAAGTTAACCAACTTCAAATCATTGTTTGTGATGAATTTAAATATGAGCCAGCAGCTAATGAAACCAATGCAATCCTATGTTGCATTCATAGAGGGATAGAATCAAGATCAAGTGAGGTACTAATACCACTCTTAGTAAGACCACACCTAGAGTACTTCATCCAGTTTTGGTCACCACACTATAAAAAAGATGTTGAGACACTAGAAAAAGTACAGAGGAGAGCAACCAGGATGATGAGGGGACTGGAGGCTAAAACATACGATGAATGGTTGCAGGAACTGGGCATGGCTAGTCTAGTGAAGAGAAGGACCAGGGGAGACAGGATAGCAGTCTTCCAATACTTGAAGGGATGCTACAAGGAAGAGGGGGGGGCAACTTATTTACCAAATCACCTGTAGGCAGGACAAGAAATAATGGATGGGAACTACCTAAGGAGAGAAGCAACCTAGAACTAAGGAGAAAATTCCTAACAGAGAGAACAATTAACCAGTGGAACGAATTGCCTTCGGAGATTGTGAGTGCCCCAACACTGGAGGCTTTTAAGAAGATGTTGGACAACCACCTATCAGAAATATTATACATCTCCTGCGAGAACAGGGGGGTTGGACTAGAAGACCTCCAAGGTCCCTTCCAACTTTGTTACTGTTACTGATCCTGGGTCGCAGAATTTGAATATCTCTCCTTGGGTTACCGTGGATCTAGATTTGCGTAAGAGAGAAACAATTCTTGGGGTTGATTTTCAAAAGAATTGGGCAAGGGAAATATAACCACCGGTTGAAAAAGAACATGCAGCTCAGGTGAACTCGGAATAATTTGTGTTAGTTACACAAATGTAATGTTTGTTTCTTTGCTGTAGAATTCATAGCAAAACGCAGCATTTTCCCAACTGATTAACCAGCTAATTGTTGTGGCCCGCCAGCAGCCAGCAGAGCTGGCAGCAGATTCGGACAGTGAGGAGGTCGGGGAGGAACATGGGCCAGTCCTGGAGTCTGGGGAAGGCGCTGATGAGGGCTCTGCATCCGAGGCAGAGAGAGGGCCAGGGCCGTATGCCAGTTATCAGCTGCCTTCAGAGTCAGACATCAGTGAGGTAGGAGAACAGCTGGAGCCTGTTCCCAGTGTGCACATGCGCAGAGTTGCCAGACGAAGGGAACAGCTAAAGAACAAGGGTCGACTTGGGAGTAAAGCCACAGGGGGATGGTGAACGGCCCCTCCCAGAGGGAATAAAAGAGGAGCGAAAGGGGAGTGGAGTTTGCAGGAGACAATTAATTCGCTTAATTAGTTTATGACTCTCAGAGATTTCTTGCCAAGTTTTGAAGATATTGGCCTGGCAGCTCTCCAAGACAGATAAGGTCTGTGACTGTCAATTCTCCCTTGAATGACTTTGCTGAAAGTGAAGGAGAGGAATTCACCGTTTGTTTAATAAAAGGGGTTTTGTCGGGACCAGGATTCTACTTCGTGCTTTTTTTTGGGAAGCCTAGGTCAGAACATTAATATTAGCACATTATTTTTTTCATCAGGGGCCACCACTTCTGCTAAGAGAACAACTTGCAAAGAATCAAACATCTACAATGATCAACATGCCCACCCGGCTTTGGGAAGGAAACATCTACCCTTTTACCGTGAACGCACCGAACTTCTCTCCTATCCCGCAGCCCAGATTAACAGATCTCTCATCCAGCAGAGAAATACTCATTGTCGTCCCGAGTTCCTCCCCCAAAGCCAAGACTGTCTTCCAGTTCGGAATGAAAGACTACCCACCGTCTGTGAACAAGGACATCACAGCGGGACAACCGCAATGGTTAATTCCCAGGAATGCCAAGAATTAAGCAGTTTCCCTCGAAACACCTCCGAGATCATGACATCGTTTTGACAAGACAAGGAGAAATTTTCCGACAGCGAGGACAGTCAACCCATGGAACAGAAGTTGCCTTCAGAAGTTGTGGGAGCTCCATCATTGGAAGCTTTCAAGAAGTTTATTCTAGTCTAGAGAAGAGAAGAACCAGGGGAGACACGAGAGCAGTCTTCCAATATTTGAGGGGTTGCCACAAAAAGGAGGGGCTAGAGCTATTTTCCAAAGTACCCGAAGGCCAGACAAGGAATAATGGATGGAAACTGATCAAGGAAAGATTCAACCTAGAAATAAGGAGAAATTTTCTGACAGGGAGAACAATCAACCGATGGAACAGAAGTTGCCTTCGGAAGTTGTGGGAGCTTCATCACTGGAGGCTTTCAAGAAGAGACTGGACTGCCGTCTGTCAGAAATGGTGTAGGGTCTCCTGCTTGAGCAGGAGGTTGGACTAGATGACCTCCAAGGTCCCTTCCAACTCCATTAATCTGTTAAAATCAGTTTACAGCCATTCTGTGCAGTTTTTGACAAAACTTCCTTTCTGTATCCCAGGTGTCGGGCGAAAACAATCTAGTTCATGCTAAACATAATACTTAACACACATTGATTCGGAGGGAGAATTGTGTAGCGGCTAAAATAATGCATCCTTTTTCAAATGGATTGCGTCTTATATGAAGAAAATGTAAATACAGGTAGTCCTCAACTAAACGACCACAATTTTGGAGCCCAAAATTTCTGCTGCTAAGTGAGACAGTTGATGAGTGAATTTTGTCCTAGTGTATGGCCTTCCTTGCCCCAGTTTTTAATTGCAGCAGCCACTAGCAGTTGAATCCCTGCTACGTTGCTAAGTTGGTAACCTGGTTGTTAAGTGAATCTGGCTTCCCCATTGACTTTTCTTTTGTCCAAAGGTCATAAAAAGGGGATCACGTGACCCCGGGCACAACTGCAACCATCATAAATTTGAGTCAGTTGCCAAGCATCTGAATTTTGATCATGTGACCATGGAGATGGTCTCGTAAGTTTGGAAAACAGTCATTTTTTTTTCAATGCCTTTGTAACTTCAAGCGGTCACTAAAAGAAGTGGTGTAACCTTGAATGATCTCAACCAGGACGTTTGAATTTATCTGAAAATTCAGCAACTGGATGAAGATGACTGCTTTGGAATGATCATAAAAATATTCCAAGAATAGAATAGAATAGAATAGAATAGAATAGAATAGAATAGAATAGAATAGAATAGAATAGAATAGGAGTGGAATGGAATGGAATGGAATGGAATGGAATGGAATGGAATGGAATGGAATGGAATAGAATGAGTAGAGTAGAGTAGAATAGAATAGAATAGAATAGAATAGAATAGAATAGAATAGAATAGAATAGAATAGAATAACAGAGTTGGAAGGGACCTTGGAGGTCTTCTAGTCCAACCCCCTGCTTAGGGAGGAAACCCTACAACCACTTCAGACAAATGATTATCCAACCTCTTCTTAAAAACTTCCAGTGTTGAAGCATTCACAACTTCTGGTGGCAAGCAGTTCCACTGGTTAATTGTCCTCACTGTCAGGAAATTTCTCCCTAGTTCCAAGTTGCTTCTCTCCTTGATTAGTTTCCGCCCATTGCTTCTTGTTCTACCCTCAGGTGCTTTGAAGAATAGTTTGACTCCTTTGTGACAACCCAATAAGACATTCTTATTAGGAATATTTTCCGAAAAATACACCAAAGAAATAAAATACTTGATTTTACATGTTATAACAGCCGCACGCATATCATGCGCACAAAATTAGAAAAGGGAAAACATACCAACAGAAGAAGAAATGATAAAAAAAAATAAAAAATCCTAGAATGTGCCGAGATGGGCAAATTAACAAAAGACATCAAAGAAAAGGAAGATGCGGAATATTATATAATCTTGGAACAAATGGTATAATTGGCTCGAGACTAGAAATAATGGATAATAAAAAATAGGGGTGAAGCTGAAAATGGAAAGAACGAATATGACAATGTATAGAATGTATAAAATCAGTAGGATTGTTAAGTATAATGTAATTAAAAGAGAAAGGAACAAGAAAATGGAATAGTATAAAGGGAATTGGGGGAGAACATAAATATTAGAAGATGACCACCACGGAATAGCTGTAAAAAGAGTGTGTGTGTGTGTATATATATATATATATGTATGTATGTATGTGTATGTATGTATGTATGTATGTATGTATGTATGTATGTATGAATGTATATATGTTTTGTGTTTTGTGTTTGTCATATTGTGTTATAATAATTTTTTTTTAAAATATCCCAATAAAAGAAACAGGAGACAGCAATACAATAAACAATTCTTACTTTAAGATTCAGAGGTTTATTTTATGGACAATTTCATGAACATGAATAACCATCATAACACAACTTATATGAATAACCCATTGCAGTGAGGTCCATGGACATCAGGGGTGAAATCCAGCAGGTGCTGACAGGTTTTGGAGAACCGGTAGCAGAAATTTGGAGTAGTTCGGAGAACTGGCAAATACCACCTCTGTCTGACTCCAGAATGGGGTGGGAATGGGGATTTTGCAGTATCCTTCCCCTGGAGTAGGGTGGGAATGGGGATTTTGCAGTATCCTTCCCCTGCCACGCCCACCAAGCCACACCACACCCACCAAGCCAAGCCCACAGAACTGGTAGTAAAAACCTTTGGATTTCACCACTGACGGACATAGCTGAGTCCAACAAGGAGTAGCTATGGCCAGTGGCCCTGAACTCATGCCAAGAGATTCTTTTCTGCACTCATTTCACAACTTACTTCCTTGTTCTTTCTTACTGACAGTCTCCACAGATACCCATGTTCATCTCAAACCTCTATCCATCGGCTACTTTCCTTATTTCTCGCGGTTTCCTCCTCCTACGTCCAAATATATTTCAAAACTACGTACGTTGCAAAAATCACATTTCGCAGCAACGGCTCAGCAGGATTACAAATAGTTCTGATACACTTTGAAATCTTTCTGTCTAAAGCTTTGCTTCATGTAGCTTTTTTAGGGCCTGTTTTTTCCGCTGAGGCCTTATTGATTCTATTAGATCAATCGGTGTTTCCCACAAAATGGTCAGGAGAAGGTCTCTCTGAAACAGAAGTGGGATTCACTTACTTTCCCTACCGGTTCGCAAATGTGAGCGCTCGTGCGTGTACTCGCTTCGCTCGCCCACGCCACCTTCCAAGAATGCTCGGCCTTCCGTGCATGCTCTTTGCTCACGTACACACCTTCCACGTATTAGCATGGCCTCCAAAATATGGCTAAATAGGACGTCATTACATCCGGGCAGGTGGGCAGGGCCTATCTCAGTCGGCGCTACCAGTTCGCCTGAACTGGACAGAACTGTCTGAATCCTATCTCTGTTCTGAAACCTTTTCAGAGTCGAAGTGGTCCTGCACATAATATCTGACGGTAGAGTTGAATGTGGCTGAGTAGTTACTCAGCTTTCAAATGGACCTGCACATGCTCCTTAGTTCTAAGTTGCTTCTCTCCTTGATTAGTTTCCACCTATTGCTTCTTGTCCTGCCTTCTACTGCTTTGGAGGATAGCTTGACTCCCTCTTCTTTGTGGCAGCGCCTGAGATATTGGAAGACTGCTATCATGTCTCCCCTAGTCCTTCTTTTCATCAGTATTTATTAAATTTAGTATTTATTAAATTTTTATACCACCCCCTCTCCCGAAGGACTCGGGGCGGTGAACAGCCAGAATTAAAAACACACAATACAAATATTAAAATACATTAAAACAAAATTAAACAAAATTAGAATAGACATACCCAGTTCCAGCAACTGTTCTTTGTATGTTTTAGCCTCCAGTCCCCTCATCATCTTTGTTGCTCTTCTCTGCACTCTTTCCAGAGTCTCCACATCTTTTTTACATTGTGGCAACCAAAACTGGATGCAGAATTCCAAGTGTGGCCTTACCAAGACCTTACAAAGTGGTATTAACACTTCACGTGGTCTTGATTCTATCCCTCCGTTGATGCAGATGAGGAAGACTTGAATCCCAATGCAGATAAATCAAAGAGAGATGGAGCTGCTCTGCTCAGCAATCCATTCGCCCCCTTCGTAGTTGGTTGGAAAAGGAACGTCACAAAATTAACAGCCACAATCGGCTTCCATTGAAGGTTGAAACACCGCTTGGCCTCCTTTCCTTGCAGAGTTCAGATGCTAATAAGTAATCAAGGGCCACTTGTGACATTGTATGCAAAATACTTTTGAGCTTTTGAATTGTCTCCGTCTTTCCCAAACAAAAGATTTAAAATGTGCTTTAAAAAAAACAACACAAAATCACTGACCTGGAATTAGATTTGAATTACAGCATAGAATTTGTTGCTTTTGGTTTCCATCATGACATGACATCCCCTTTTTCACCTCTCTTTCATAATTCATTCAGTAATTTCCCTTTTCAACCAGAATTAATTACAGTATTGGTATTTGTATTTCATCGGAAGTCAGCCATAGGCATCTCCGTATGAGCAATTCCAGGCCACACCGTTGCTTCTGTAAGTGGCTACACTATTCGTATAATTGCAGGCATTAACCTGGATTTAAAAAGAAAAATCTGAACTATTATCTGTAGTTTCCCCCCTCATTAAAGAAATCGCTGAAGCTGTGATTCGCGCAGAGATCAGATGGCGCTGTTTTGTTTCTGTAGGGCTAACATTTTGCAAAAATGAATACAGTGCCGCTTTGCTATCTGAAAACAGCGGAACAGAAAGCCGTTCCAATTGTTTACATTAGAGAACCTTTTATACATGTGTTATCACAGCTATCTTAATGGTTTAAAAGCCGCGACTAGAACTGTTACCAAGTTAGCAGTCACATTCACACAGTACCGTGAGTTAGGTCAATTCTCTCCCCCCCCCATTTGACTAGTTCAGGGGTCTGCAACCTTAAACACTCAAAAGAGCCATTTGGACCCGTTTCCCACAGAAAAGAAAACACCGGGAGCCACAAAAACCCTTCCCGTGCCTGACTATTTCTTGAGCGGCCATAACGTAGTTGAATTAACCATTCTGTTTTCTTCTGAAATTTTTATTTTCTTGGATTTATCCATGGTGGGCCTACAAGGGGGGGGGGGCGGTGAAAAGCTCAATAAATTGCACGCCGGCGGGTGTCGCACATTGGCAGTTGTGATGCATATTTTAAATTTTAAATTTTTACTGTATTTTAAAATATGGGTATTTTAAATTATGGGATTAATTCAGCCAAATTTATTTAATTCATTTTATTCGATTTTAAATTTTGTATATTTATGTGTTTTATTTCATGGCTGTGCACCGCCCTGAGTCCTTCGGGAGTAGGGCGGTATAGAAATTCAATAAAATAAAATAAATAAATAAATAAATAAATAAATAAATAAATAAATAAATAAATAAATAAATATTTTGAGTGACAGGGAGCCGCAGCAGAGGGGGGTGAAAGAGCCACATGTGGCTCCAGAGCCGCAGGTTGCTGATCCCTGGACTAGTTATTGAGAGGGTCAAATAAGCTTTTTTTTTTTTTGTTGTTGTTGTTGTTGTTAGTTGACAGACTTGATTTTTGTTCCTTCGGGGTGTTTCCTTGTGTTGGAAGAAATTTCCATCTGGTTCAGTTCCAAGCTGGGAGAAAGACACTGAAAACATGGAGGCTGATTGGAAAGATGGTTTATTGGTGAACAGGGTTTGAGGTCTTGGGCAGCTGACCACATGGAGTGGAGACAGAGAGGTATTTTTTTAAAAAAATTTGATTTATATGCCGCCCTTCTCCGGAGACTCAGGGCGGCTTACAATGCGCTAAGCAATAGCCTTCATACTTTTGTATATTTTATACAAAGTCAGCTTATTGCCCCCACAATCTGGGTCCTCATTTTACCTACCTTAGAAAGGATGGAAGGCTGAGTCAACCTTGAGCCTGGGGAGATTCGAACCTGCAGTAACTGCAGGCAGCTGGTCTTAATAACAGGGTGCTTTAGACCACTGTACTACCAAGGCTATTTATACCCTCTCTTGGCCCTTGCCCTTGAGCTTCCTGTTCATGTGCAAGAACATATATTCTATTGGTTGTCAGACTCCCATGGGGCTATGCAAGGGTCATAGCTTAACCTTTTAGCTTGTCTGAATTCAGTTTGATTGAAACCTGGACTCTCTGAGATGATGTAATGTGGAGGCTTGTGTCCTGAAGGAGCTTGTGTCCTTAATAGCTTTCCTGGTTTGGATCTTGAGTGAGGGCTGATCCTACCATTCTGCCTAATTCTGCCTTTGTTCAAAAGATCCTGTCTTGAATGGATTATACCAAATCTGCATTTCTAAAAGCTGTCCTCCGCTTAGTATCTGGCTGGGGAAGGGAACTGTCCTGCTCTGAGTTTCTCTTTCTCATAGATGTAGTTGTGGTGTAGATGCTGAAAACGACACCATCTGCCTTTATCCAGCTTCTCCTCCTTCTTAACAGAATAACAGAGTTGGAAGGGACCTTGGAGGTCTTCTAGTCCAACCCCCTGCTATACCATTTCAGACAAATGGTTATCCAAATTCTTCTTAAAAACTTCCAGTGTTGGAGCATTTACAACTTCTGGAGGAAAGTCGTTCCACTGATTAATTGTTCTCACTGTCAGGAAATTTCTCCTTAGTTCTAGGTTGCTTCTCTCCTTGATTAGTTTCCACCCATTGCTTCTTGTCCTGCCCTTGGAGAAGACCTTGACTCCCTCTTCTTTGTGGCAGCTCCTGAGATATTGGAAGACTGCTATCATATCACCCTTGCTCCTTCTTTTCATTAAACTAGACATACCCAGTTCCTGCAACCATTCTTCATACGTTTTAGCCTCCAGTCCCCTAATCATCTTTGTTGCTCTTTCTTCTTTTCTGACTTACAAAGAGAGCATGGCTTAATAAGAAGCTGACGGAACATACAAGGATCCAGGTTTATAGAGCCTGAGTCCTGAGTACATTCTTGTACTGCAGTGAGTCTTGGACCCTTTACGCACGGCAGGAGAGAAAGTTGAACACCTTTCATATGTGCTGTCTCCGACCTATTCTTGGCATCACCTGGCAGGACAAAGTTCCAAATAGCGCAGTCTTGGAACGTGCTGGAATCTCTAGCATGTATACATTATTGAAACAACGACGTCTACGCTGGTTGGGCATGTCGTGAGAATGGCTGATGGTCGGATTCCAGAAGATCTCCTGTCTGGAGAATTAGTGCAGGGAAAGCGCCTCAGAGGGAGACCACAGCTGCGATATAAGGATATCTGCAAGAGGGACCTAGAGGCCCTGGGAATGGACATTAACGACTGGGAAATCTTGACCTCCGATCGTTCAGCTTGGAGGCTAAAGATGCAGCATGGCCTTCTCCAATTCGAAGAGACACTTGTTCGGCAGCCCAAGGCAAAAAGGCAGTCCCGGAACCAGCAAAATCTGGGGGCTGGGCAGGGGACGGAATGTATCTGCCCTCCGTGTGGAAGGGATGGCCACTCTCGAATTGGCCTTTATATTCACACCAGATGCTGTTTTAGGACCTCTTTCCAGAGCACGATACCATAGTCTCTGGAGACTGAAGGATGCCAATGCCTTCTTTTCCTTTAAGATTTCTATTTCTCTTTTAGGGGAAATCTAACATTCTGCCTTTTTAAATATTTCTCAAAGTATTTCATTCTTCTAGGAGAGGGGTGGCTGCTAACTTTCTACACGTGGTTAAGCTTAAAAATCAGCAAGTTGTGTATTGACTTCGTATATTGGTGGTTGAACCGATCTATAGCCATGTTGGAAAGCACTTCCGTCTGACAGGCTCGTGCAGATAATAAGCTCGTTCTTAAATCACCCAATTTAGAATAGCAGGCAACCAACCTCTCCAATCGAAAGCTTCCACAATAGCCACAAAGGGAGGAAAATAATCCTAGGGAAGATCAGTATCCAATTTTTTAAATTTTTTGCATCTAACACTGCTGCTAAAGCATTGCAACGTTCACCGGAGGATAGATCGTCTTCCAATGAATCAAGGATGAATAGGGAAATCAGCACTGCTCCATTGATGATTTGACAAGTTCTGATTTGACAAGTATAAATGGAGAGAAATAATAGGCCCATCCTCAGAACTTTCTGACACTGATTTCAAAATGGAATATTACAAAATAAGTAACAAAAACTGATTTTATTTCAAAACTGCCTGGTATCTATCTACCTACCTACCTATCTATCTACCTACCTATCTATCTATCTATCTATCTATCTATCTATCTATCTATCTATCTATCTATCTTCCATCCATACCTACCTACCTACCTACCTACCTACCTACCTACCTACCTATCTATCTATCTATCTATCTATCATCTATCTATCTATCTATCTATCTATCTATCTATCTATCTATCTATCTATCTATATCTATCTTCCATCCATACCTACCTATCTATCTATCTATCTATCTATCTATCTATCTATCTATCTATCTTCCATCCATACCTACCTACCTACCTACCTACCTATACCTACCTACCTACCAACCATATTTTCCCGAAAATAAGACCCTGTCTTATATTTTTTTGAACCCTGAAATAAGCGCTTATTGCCATGCACTCAAAAGCCCAATTGGGCTTATTATCAAGGGATGTCTTATTTGGGGGGAAACAGGGTATCTATCTATCTATCTATCTATCTATCTATCTATCTATCTATCTATCTATCTATCATCATTGGAAGGGACCTTGGAGGTCTTCTAGTCCAACCCTCTGCTGAAGCAGGAAATCCTATAGCATTTCAGACAAGTGGCTGCCCAGTCTCTTCTTAAAAACCTCCAGTGATGAAGCACCTATAACTTTTGAAGGTTAGTAGTCCCGCTGCTTAATTGTTTGCGCTAGGAAATTTCTTTTTAATTCCAGGTTGCTTCTCTCCTTGATTAGTTTCCATCCATTGTTTCTTGTCCTGCCTTCTTGTGCTTTGGAAAACAAGTTGACCCCCTCTTCTTTGTAGCAGCCCCTCAAATACTGGAATGCTGCCATCACATCACCCTTAGTCCTTCTTTCCTCTATTTTTCTGAAACAATTAGAAAATTAGATCCCCCATTTTCTCATGGGTTAAATAACATTCTTACCACACTGCATAATCTCAAGCAGTTCCAGAGTGCAGAAATGTTGCTAAAGTGCTATCTCAAAGATTTCACTTTTTAAATTTCTTTTTAAAGCCTGTTTTGTCTCCTTTCGTCCCAAAATAACAACTCTGCAATGCATGCACCTGTGTGTCTCTGTATGCATACATATTATTTTCTCTGAGGATTACATTCCAGAAAACTTTGATCTACAAATTCTTATTTTTCATACCCATCAATGCAATGCAAGACTCTTTTTATTTTTGCTGCAAAAAAACCCCAAAACAAAACTAATGCAGTTGCCTCTTTGGAAACAGAGGTGCGACAGTGTTGTTTGAGTGAACACACATACACACACACACACACACACACACAGACAGAGAAAGCCCTTGAAAAAAAAATGAAATTTGCTGCTTCCATTGATTTTCAACCAAGCTCAATATGAAATATCCCATTTGAAGTTGGCCTTTTTTAATCTGTTCAGGAAGCACAAAGAAAATCATAAATAAGAAAGCAAATTGGGACATTGTTTCATTGGCCACTAGATGGCAGCAGCCCTGCATTTTTGACCACATCTGGTGTCTTTACAGACAAAAATCAGCCAGCAATGGAGCAAAATGCCACAAGGTGGCGCCATTGTTCTAAGAATGCAAAATCAGATTGGGGGTCTTTTAGAGAAACTTTTGTTTGTTCTCCTCTAATTCCAGAGATTTCGGTAGAAAGGTGTTTTAAAAGATCTTTCCAATAAGAAACCCAGACTATATTCCTTCTTGAATGATTTGACCGGGTAAATTCATTAATCACAGTTTAAAATTGTATTACCAAGCGCTACCAGGGTGCAATCCATTCAGGGACATGTCTTGATTCAGAAAAAGGAGTTAGGATTGTTTTTCCTGAATCGTATATTAATTTCTCCTGTTCTTTAGTCTTAGAAAACTGCTCCTTTCATTAAACATCTTCCAGACATCTCCAGCTGTCTTTCTGGAGAAAGTTTTAATTCCTTGCTCTAAATTGAATTTTAGACTACACATCATTCTTTTTCAGAAGAATATTGTTTTTTTTTTTTTAAAACTGAAACTTCAGGTTGTTTCAAAAAATATCTGGCGGCCAATGTAATTTACACGGTCAGAATTGTATTTAAATTTACACTGGGTCCATTAAATTTAGAGGAAACTGAATTTACAGCCGACTGGTCTCCCTTATTTATTTATTTTTAATTACAAAATCCATGGCTTATTTGTGTGTGTTTCACTCTCCGTCCCTTATTCTCTACAAATTATGTATAATTTTAAACATCTTTGTGAATTTGCTTTTAGAGTCAACCAATGGTAATTTCAGACGTAAGGCGAGACTATTTGGGGTCAGCAATTTCATTCTTGAAACGAAGACATAAGAAACATACAGTCTCTGCTATTCTTCTACTTATTTCTTTAGAAACAATAGCACTTGACATACATTTCTGTTAATGTATTAAGCAATTAGTATTATTTTTTGCCTCAAACAGCTGGTTTTTGTAAGCCGAAACTTTCTATCCTGATTCTGTGTTACATAGATAGATAGATAGATAGATAGATAGATAGATAGATAGATAGATAGATGTGGATGGATGGATGGATGGATGGAGAGAGAGAGAGAGAGATAAAGAGAGAGAGAGAGAGATGTGGATGGATAGATGGATGGAGAGAGAGAGAGAGAGAGAGAGAGAGATGTGGATGGACGGATGGATAGGAGGGAAGGTAGGTAAGTAGGTAGATAGATGATAGATACATAGATAGATAAATAGAGATTGATAGAGATAGATAGACAGACAGACAGAATAGATAAAGAGATAGATAGACAGAATAGATAGTTAGTTAGTTAGTTAGTTAGTTAGTTAGTTAGATAGATAGATAGATAGATAGATAGATAGATAGATAGATAGATAGATAGATAGATATAGAGATACGCACCCACAGCCACAGAGTAGCGTTTTGCAAAAAGGAAAACAAATGAAAAAGAATTAGGTAGACAAGAGTACAATGAAAAATTGGTAATTTAATTTGCAGGTAAAAAGCATCTTAGGAATTACATTAAATGAATTCAAGATACAAAACTAAAATGAGTTCAGGCTTGTTTCTTGCAGTGTTGTGTTTTCACAATTTAGCCTACAGTGACGTGTTTCCTTGTAGTAATCCTGTTTCTTCCCTGTTTTTAGTTTTGTTGTGGTTCAGAGCATCTGCTGACTCTCTCTCTCTCTCTCTCTCTCTCTCTCTCTCTCTCTCTCTCTCTCTGTGTGTGTGTGTGTGTGTGTGTTTGTTTGTTTGTGTGTGTGTATCAAAAGGTCACAATGGCAACTGGGAATCCAGGATCAAAGCCCTGTCTCTAAAAAGACACAATAGATTAGAATCCAAATACATGTGTACATATTTGCCAAGATAATATGCTACAGAATGTTGTACATCTCCATTCATTTGAGTGTTCATGTCAGAAGTTCAAGTGGCACACAGAATGGGGTTCTTGGAGGTCTTCTAGTCCTACCCTGCTCAAGCAGGAGACCCTATACCATTGCAGACAAATAGATGTCCAGTCTCTTCTTGAAAGCCTCCAGTGATGGAGCATTCACAACTTCTGGAGAAGAGCCATTCCACTAGTTAAGTGTTCTAACTACGAGGAAATCTTTTCTTATTTCTAGGTTGATTCTCTCCTTGATTATTTTCCACCCATTCCTTCTGGTCTTGCCTTCAGGTGTTTTGGAGACGAGGTTGACCTCCTCTCAGCCCCTCAAATATTGGATCACTACCAATCTTAGAGAACAGTGTTAGAAGATCTTGGTTGGGATGGTGGCTTTATGGCATGAAGTGGGCACCTTAACACTACAGGTGCTCTTTTATTTCACCAAAGAGGGAAGAAAAGAGGGATAATTCATTTGATTTCTTTATTAAGGGGCCCATCCTCTCAACCTGGACATAAACTGTTTCAACTCCTACCCTCGAAACGACGCTATAGGGCACTGCACACCAGAACAACTAGACACAAGGACAGTTTTTCCCCGAACGCCATCACTCTACTAAACAAATAATTCCCTCAACACTGTCAAACTATTTACTAAGACTGTATTACTATTCTCATCTTTCCTAGTACCTATCTCCTCCCACTTATGACTATAACCTTGTTGCTTGTATCTCTACGATTTATATTGTTCTGTTTCCTAGTATGATTTGATTGCTACTTTACTCTACTCCACTCCACTCCACTCCACTCCACTCCTATTCTATTCTATTCTATTCTATTCTATTCTATTCTATTCTATTCTATTCTATTCTATTCTATTCTATTCTATTCTATTCTATTCTATTCCCTTCCCTTCCCTTCCCTTCCACTCCACTCCACTCCACTCCACTCCACTCCTATTCTATTCTATTCTATTCTATTCTATTCTATTCTATTCTATTCTATTCTATTCTATTCTATTCTATTCTATTCCCTTCCCTTCCACTCCACTCCACTCCACTCCACTCCACTCCTATTCTATTCTATTCTATTCTATTCTATTCTATTCTATTCTATTCTATTCTATTCTATTCTATTCTATTCTATTCTATTCTATTCTATTCTATTCCATTCCCTTCCCTTCCCTTCCACTCCACTCCACTCCACTCCACTCCACTCCTATTCTATTCTATTCTATTCTATTCTATTCTATTCTATTCTATTCTATTCTATTCTATTCTATTCCATTCCCTTCCACTCCACTCCACTCCACTCCACTCCACTCCACTCCACTCCACTCCACTCCACTCCACTCCACTCCACTCCTATTCTATTCTATTCTATTCTATTCTATTCTATTCTATTCTATTCTATTCTATTCTATTCTATTCTATTCTATTCTATTCCCTTCCCTTCCACTCCACTCCACTCCACTCCACTCCACTCCACTCCACTCCACTCCACTCCTATTCTATTCTATTCTATTCTATTCTATTCTATTCTATTCTATTCTATTCTATTCTATTCTATTCTATTCTATTCTATTCTATCAAAAGGTTGCTTAATGACTGGGCGTGTTGCAAAAAAAAAAGAAAGAAAAGGGGGAAAAAAAGAAAGAGAAATAATGCAACCATCTTTGGAACCTGGACACCAGAATCCTGGGTGATTGCCGTTGAAAGGGCCTCATTTCAACACCTTGAGAATACGTTGTCCATTCAAAGACTTAAAGTACACTAGGAAACACACTGCTGGCTATCTGACTTTGTTCCTTTGCAATGATTTTTTTTTTTTTGGGCCAAGAGAAAAACCAAGGTGACAACCACTCAACAACAAATCTTTCAAAAGATTTCAAACCAACCCAACACACAAGAAGCAATCTCACCTAGGGAGGAGATCTGTGGAAGGTTGCCCTAGGGAGAGTTTCTAGGCCTACAGAAAACATCATAAATGAGAAAAAACAACTCCGCCTAATCCCGGCTGCAAAAATCTTACCGAAATCAAACAGAAATAACAAAAGCAAGAGCTGCCAATACATATGTAGATACTGCAACGGGCATAGTAAATCTTTAATGCTCTCTTAAGCAAAGAGACTGAAACAGTAACACACAGCCCTGGGATTTTTCATCGTGCAAGACATCACTGTAAATATTAATTGCTCTTCTCCTCCTCCTCCTCCTCCTCCTCCTCCTCCTCCTCCTCCTCCTCCTCCTCCTCCTCCTCCTCCTCCTCCTCCTCCTTCTCCCTCCCTCCCTCTCCCCCTCTCTCACACACATGGTCCTCTAGGAAAGAAAAACTCTTGATTTATTTTGTAAAAGTAAACTTTTACTCATGGGGTGAAATGCTCCCGGTTCGGACTGGATCGCCCGATCCGGTAGCGATGGAGGCGGGTGGTTCGGAGAACCGGTAGCAAAAATCCCTGCCCCCCCCCACCATGCCCAGCTAAGCTGTGCAATCATCAGAGGCTTTTTTTTTTTTTTTTACTTTTAAAAGCATTTTTTCTTCGGCCGAAAAAAAAAATGCTTTTAAAAGAAAACAAAAGCCTCTGACGATCAGGCAACTCAGCTGGCATCGTCAGAGCCTTTTAAAAGACTATAAGTGAATATAAGTGGTATAAGTGGATAAATCAAAGGAAAAAAGGGTAAAGACTAAATTTAGGAAAAATCTAAGGTAACAAATAAGCACTGTAAGGTAGATAGAACAAGGAATAAATTACTGTTTATGAACGTATGTATATATGTACACATAGGTACATATATTTAGTTTGTCGGTGGAGTTGTGTATTGTATATGCAATTTTACGATTGAGAAAAAGTGTATAATTTTGTATTTTAAAATTTTTAAATTCAATAAAGTTTGTTTTTTAAAATTAAAAAAAAAGATTTTTTTTTTACAACCACTTCGACCGAAGAGGTTGTAGAAAAAAATGCTTTTAAACGTTTTTTTTTTAAAAAAAGTTGGCCACGCCCACCCAGTCACATTACCCCCTCCAACAAGCCACGCCCACAGAACCGGTAGTAACAAATTTTGCATTTCACCACTGCAAAGCCAGAACTCCAAGTTGCTCCCCAGTTTCCTTTCCCGTTTCCCCCCTCCTGTTATCTCCCTATTGTCCAGCTCCATTTCAAGGAATTGTTTTGGTAAAGGGTCCCTGCATTGGCAGGCTAGATGGTGAGCTGAGCCTCTGGCCTTGGGGCGATGAGCCGATTTCCATTTCCCCTTTCCCAGCAGTTCCCTCCTCCATAGTTTATGGCAGGCTGGCATGTGGCAAAGCAAGGCTGAAGCTCAGGAAGGCAGTTATGACTTTCTCTCTCTTACTCTCTTTCATTTTTCTTTCTTTCTTTCTTTTGTTCTTTCTTTCTTTTCTCTATCTTTCTCCCCCTTTCTTTCTCTCTCACTCTCCTTTTTTCTTCTTTCTTTCTTTCTTTTTCTCTTTCTTTCTTTCCTCTCTTTCCTCTCTTTCTTTCTCTCTCTCTCCTTCTTTCTCTTTTTTCTTTCTCTCTTTCTCACTCTCCTTTTCTCTTCCTTCCTTCCTTCCTTCCTTCCTGTCTTTCTTTCTTTCTTTCTTTCTTTCTTTCTTTCTTTCTTTCTTTCTTTCTTTCTTTCTTTCTTTCTTTCTCTCTCTCTCTCTCTCTCTCTCTCCTTTTCTTTCTCTTTTTTCTTTCTCTCTTTCTCACTTTCCTTTTCTCCTTTTCTCCTTCCTTCCTTCCTTCCTTCTTTCTTTCTTTCTTTCTTTCTTTCTTTCTTTCTTTCTTTCTCTCTCTCTCTCTCTCTCCTTTTCTTTCTTTTTTCTTTCTCTCTTTCTCACTTTCCTTTTCTCCTTTTCTCCTTCCTTCCTTCCTTCCTTCCTTCCTTCCTTCCTTCCTTCCTTCCTTCTTTCTTTCTTTCTCTCTCTCTCTCTCTCTCTCTCCTTTTCTTTCTCTTTTTTCTTTCTCTCTTTCTCTCTTTCTCACTTTCCTTTTCTCTTTTTCTCCTTCCTTCCTTCCTTCCTTCCTTCCTTCCTTCCTTCCTTCCTTCCTTCCTTCCTTCCTTCCTTCCTTCTTTCTTTCTTTCTTTCTTTCTTTTTCTTTCTTTCTTTCTCTCTTTCTCTCTCTCTCTCTCTCTCTCTCTCTCTCCCTCCCTCCCTCTCTTTAATTTTGCTTTTTGGTATGGCACCACTTTCAATGCCTTGCACGAGAATTGCTCTACGCTACCCCCGCCGAAAAATCCTGCCAGGGTAGCTGAGACTCCCACATGCAAAAATAATATTTAATATTCTCCTTCCGACCACTCAGAGCGATGGAAAGATGCAGCCGTGCCAGCCTGCCCTCACCTTTTAAAAGAAAAGAGTACTTGGAAAGAAGCATAAAAGTCTTCCGCCAAGATAAATCACACCTTTCCAACCCTATTTAGCACTGTATTTATCTTTGTAATTTTCAAGCTGTCACTTTGACAAAAATTACAGATGAGCAAAGATGGCCTTTCTCCATTTAATGCTTCCCCCCCCCCACCTTCATATTTGCAATTCACCAAGCTCTGCATTGATTAAGGGAAGAGGGGGAAAATGGAACTCATAATGGTCAGCGAAGGAGGAATATAAAATTTCCGTGTGGGAGGATTAGCAACTCAGAGGAGGAAAGTAGCTTTAATTTCTTCACCCGGTAACCTCTGAAGGAGAATGTCCTGCTGGCTGCATCACATCCGGGATGTATCTCTGCTGAAGCATGAAAGGGAAGAGTACTTGATTTAAAAAGAAAGAGACAAAAGTCACTGTACATTGTTTTTCGAGCTCAGTGGACGAATCATGCCAGGAATTGTAATCCCGAGATAATATCCAGCTTCTGGAAAAGGAGGTTGCATACGGGAAGGTGATTCTGCCTCGCTTCTATTCAGCGTGACGTTGAGGGCCCCTTGGGAAGGGTGAGACATCCACCGCTGGTACTCGGAGGACTTGGTGGCATAACTCAAACCTTGCCCGAATTAGCCCTCCAAGTAGGTCAAACAAGAACGATGTCTAAAAATACAAGCCAGAGGAATCTTGGAGTGATAAATATCTAAATGGGATTTGAAAGTTTGACATGCTGCTTGCGTAGAGCTGCCAGGTCAGAATGCCGATGACCACTAGGGGGCAGCAAAGGCTTAGATATTTCTGTGTTTTCTTGGCCACCCTCTTGTGGCGGGTTGGAATTTTGCAGCCTAGATCCAATTGCTTAAATGAATATGGCTACTCAATGGGATGCTGACTCCATATCTCTAATGATGGAGAACAGGAATGCAGGATACACTCAAGTTTGGATTAGACTATGTTGGACTACTTTTTAAAAGTAATGCAATATTACATGGAATTAGAAATAAATGTTCAGCTAGTAACAGTAGTTAATGACCTAAAAAGGATTGGATCTAGTTAGTGCTTAAATCTCAATCTCTCTCTCTCTCTCTCTCTCTCTTTTCTTCTTCCTTTCTCTCTTTCTCTCCCTCTTTCTCTCTTTCTGTCTCTCTTTCTTTTTCTTTCTCTCTTTCTCTTTATTTTCCTTCCTTCCTTCTTTCTCTCTCTTTCACTTTCTTTCTTTTTCTCCTTCTTTCTTTCACTTTCTTTCTTTCTCTCTTTCTCTTTATTTTCTTTCCTTCTTTCTCTCTTTCTTTTCCTTCTTTTCTTTTTTCTCTCTCTCCTTTTCTTTCTCTTTCTTTCTTTCTCTTTCTTTCCTTCTTTCTCTCTTTCTTTTCTTTCCTTCTTTCCTTCTTTCTTGCTCTCTCTTTTCTTTCTTTTCTTTTTTCTCTCTCCTTCCTTCCTTCCTTCCTTCCTTCCTTCCTTCCTTCCTTCCTTCCTTCCTTCTTTCCCGTTTCCCATCTCATTTCAAGCAATTTAGTAAAGAAAACATCCTGGAATAGGACAATAACAAAGCACCTCCATAAAATTACTAAGAAAACCACTTGGACACAGACACAAGATCATCACACAACTCTTGAAGCACTCCATCATGGTTTTACAAATAAATTAGTGGATGCAAAGAGTTAAAAATTTTCCCCAAAGAAGCCAGACAGGACAAAACGAGCTCTTTCCCATTCCCCCTGCCCCTCCATTCTGTTCATAATTCTTGTTCTTGGATGATACTTCAACTTTCATTAATATTTAGCTTGTTCGACTCTTTATCTCAGAATGAAGAGGTAGAAGGAGAAATAAGTTGATTTGTGTTCTCCAGGGATTCTTTGTTCATATATTTTGCCAGCCTGGGTTGGTACACATCCAACAAATGCTATTTTGGCATCTGGTTGTTCAGTTTGATATCTTTCCACTGTATTAGCCCAGAAATATCGACAGTTTCCTTCAACTGTGAGTTCTCCCATGTTCCTCTTGATGTCTGCCCTTCCTAAGAAAGATGATGAGTATCTTATTATACAAAGCATGAGTCTTCACATTTTCTGTTTTAAACTTTTCTATTATGTACTCCGAGAGTGTATGCACAGGACAAATTCCTTTTGTGTCCAATCACACTTGGCCAATAAAAATTTCTATTCTATTCTATTCTATTCTATTCTATTCTATTCTATTCTATTCTATTCTATTCTATTCTATTCTATTCTATTCTACTCTACTCTACTCTACTCTACTCTACTCTACTCTACTCTACTCTACTCTACTCTACTCTACTCTACTCTACTCTCTTTACTCTACTCTATTCTCTTTACCAGCAAATACCACCTCTGGCTGATCCCAGAGTGGGGAGGGAATGGAGATTTTGCAGTATATTTCCCCTGGAGTGGGGTGGGAATGGAGATTTTGCAGTGTCCTTCCCCTGGAGTGGGGTGGGAATGGAGATTTTGCAATATCCTTCCCCCAGGAGTGGGGAGGGAATGGGGATTTTGCAGTATTCTTCCCCTGGAGTGGGGTGGGAATGGAGATTTTGCAGTATCCTTCCACTGCCATGCCCACCAAGCCACACCACAACGAGCCCACCAAGCCACGTCCACAGAACCAGCAGTAAAAAAAAAAATGGATTTCACCACTGCCATTAGGCCACCATGGTTGAAAGTGGTGAAAATTTCTATGAACATCTCCATAGATTAAAAGGAGCTGAGATTGTCTTGGCACCACTGCCTCATTTTCAATAGGATAGGAGAGACTGCAAAACGCACATTTCAGCTTCTTTGTTTTACGAGTTCTGGAGTGCAACAGGTGAGTTACATGCATGTTGGCTCCGATGTACATCTCCCATCTATCTCCAGCCTATCTGGTTGGGTTTTTATTGCCTTCATTTGTGGCACCTGCATGACCCAACTGTGGTATAATTAGACTAATCTCATCCCAGGGAAAGGATCAGAAGCATTTTCAAGCTGCTCGTAACGAGAAAGCCATTATCCTTCCCAGTGTTAATAAGATTACTTTTGTGTATTTATCAACACTCCGCCAAGTCTCTTTTTGGGTGTGAGGAGAGAGTGGACTTTCACAGCTGAGCAGTCTGCTAATCAAGATGTGAAGGATGGCATCCTTTGGTTCCGTTGAGGGGGACAAACGACAATGAAACACTGAGTGTCAAATAAATTAATAAGGGGTATTTGCGTTGGCCTGAAGTCAGCTCTGCTACCTTCACAATGCTGGCTTGTTCTATTTTGCGTTCGAAAGGCGAGCTAATTGATTTCTGGCTCAGGAGTATTTGAGATGGCTGTAAACCTCAGGTTTTATTTTAAACACCCTCTCCTGTCCCCATTACACGTTAGTCTGTGTGCAGCTCAAAATGCAGGTAAACCCACCTATCCTCCAATAAAACGGACCATGTGCGTAGATCTGGATGCTTTATTGGGAGAAAAGGATATAATGAAACTGGGGAAAATAGGGATACGTACAATGAAAACCAAATACAAGATAGACAGTATTAAGTTGGGAGTGGTGCAGTGGCCTAGAGGTGGAGCTCTCGCCTCACAATCAGAAGGCTGTGAGTTCGATCCTAGGTAGAGGAAGATATTTCTCTCTCTGGGCACACTGAGAATATATCTGCTGAACAAAACTCCTCATTGGCAACAGGACGGGCATCCGGCCATTAAAACACTCTGCTAGCTCCATTTAGTTGCCGAGACTCCACCCGGCAAGGGATTATGGGGTTGTTAAAAGAAGTTGATGATGATGAAGATGATGATATAAGGTTCCTTTCTTGAACAGGGTGTTGGACTAGCCCTATGACTCTATATTCTCTGTAGGGACTCTATAGCCCTATGTACAAAGGACCTCTTAGCAGGTTTGAAAGTTACTGCTGAACATAACAATTAATAAATACAAGCAAGTTTAATCTGGGATGGGTTTGTCCTTGGATGACCATGTGCCACAGATTAAGATGGATTCTTCTTTGTGCTTCTGCCTTCTCCAAATGCTAAAGGAAAATGGAGTCTGGCTTCCCAGCATGCACTTGGTTTGAGAGCATGTGCAAATGATCGGTAAAATGGGGCTGAGTCAGCTTCAAAACAATATACTTGGGGCATATTTGTTTCTCCAGCCACTAGATGGAGCTAGAGGGCAACAACAGTATATAAAGTTATATACTGGTGGCATGACACACCCTATGTGGGCAGTTCCATTCTCCATTTACATGAACTCTTGTCTTACTCTGCTTTGTGGCTCTTTTTGCTCCTTGGCTACCCTAGTAGATCTCTAAAAGGGAAAGGTGGCTGGGTTTCTTTGAAGCTCCCTGTCATAGGAATGGACCAGAGAAATATTCACAACAAAGAGTAAAAACATGGAGGGGGTGGAGAAATGAAAACCACTTCATTTTTGTGGCTTTCACAAAGCATTTCACCACTTCTTTGGTGTGGGTTTTTGTTGCTTGTAGGACTGGTTCCAGCCCAGAGCAGACTAGTGATTTCGGCTTCTTGTTCTCAAGATGGTGGGGTCAGTAGATGGGAAGATGGACTGCGTACATTTTATAATTTTTTTCCCAAAGGAGTGGGAGTTAGAAGTGATGGTGCAACCAAACTCTTTTGAGTAAGTGGGTAGAGCCATTATAGGGGACAGTGAGAAGATGAACCAGTGGTAGATTGCTACTGGTTCTCCCTGGTTCTTGTGAACTGGTAGTGAAAATTTTGAGTAGTTCGGAGAACCAGTAAATACCACCTCTGCCTGGCCCCGCCCCCAATCTATTCGCTGCCTCCCGAGTCTCAGCTGATCGGCTAGAAGGAAAAATATCAGGGCTCACTTGAGAAAGAAGAGAAAAAATAACCAAGACACCATAGCTTTAAATTGAGAAGCCAAGAAGCCTCCCAACTGATCGGCTAGAACCGATCCGCTCCTTGTAAACTGCTCGGTGGTGGTAGATTGGCAATTGAGGCCAACCTGCCTGAAAGTGGTTTCTGATGCTCTCGGTGGTGGCAGAGTGGCATAAAACTGTTTAAACTCTCGCCGCGGTGCTTCAAAGGGCCACCCTACAGCTGATCAGAGGTAAAAGGCAGTGTGGTGGTAGACCAGTGCGCTCCAAAAACAAATAGGTAGACTGGTGCACTCCAAAAACAAATAGGTAGACCGGTGCACTCCAAAAACGAATGGGTAGACCGGTACGGCTCTGCAAGCAGTTAAAAGCCTGGTAGACCAGTACCTCTGCTAAATCCTAAAGAATTGTTTGTCACATGACCATCAAACCACGCCCACAAAATAAGCCACACCCACAGAACCGGTAGTAAAAAAAATTTAGAATCTACCCCTACCATGAACTTAGTAATATCTAAGTTAGGACGAGCCAATTACTATTTGCAATTTATTGCATAAATTCTCTCAATTTCCTACCACTGTTTACTTCTCAGTTTCATTGCTTTGTAATAATCTTCTCTTTTTTTCCCTTCCTGCCCTGTTTGGAGAACCGAAAGGCCTTCACGATTCCATTCCAGATTCCGTTATAAGACAATCCTTGCATGATTTGATAATCAAGAAGAGAGCCGATCAGCGGTGGGTTTCAGATAATGTTACTACCGGTTTGCTGCACACGCTTACTTCATGCATGTGTCCGCCCAGTTTGTGCATGCCCCTGCCTTCCTCGCATGTGCTTTGCTCACGGGCATGCCTTCCGTGCATGTACCCAGCTTAAAAACATGCCTAAATAGGATGGCATAGAGCTGGGGTGGATGGGCAGGTCCACCCATGATTTCCACTACTGATTTGGTCAAACCGGTCTGAACCAGCTGATACCACCTCTGGAGCTGATCTAGAAATAAGGAGTAATGTCCAATATTTGGAGAATCGTGGAAATCAAACATGGTCAATGCCCTTCATGATTCCACTCTAGTTTCTAAGACAATTCTTGCATGATTTCAATTCAATCAACCCATGGAACAGAAGTTGCCTTCAGAACTTGTGGGAGCTTCATCACTGGAAGCTTTCAAGAGGAGACTGGACTGCCATCTGTCAGAAATGGAGTAGGGTCTCCAGTTCGGGCTGGGGATTGGAGTAGATGACCTACAAGGTCCCTTCCAACTCTGTTAATCTATTTTGATAATCAAGGGGAGATCTGATTTAAATTAAGAGAAATTTCCTCACAGTGAGAACAATTAATCAGTAGAATAGCTTGCCTCCAGAAGTTGTGGTCACCCCATCACTGGAGGTTTTCAAGAAGACACAGGACAGCCATTTTTCTGAAATTGTATAAGATTCTACTCCATAAACAGGTTTTTCATATAAAGTATCCTATTGACTCTCACATTTAACGTGAGTAAAATTCTCTCCTGTTTTGATTATGATTAAATCTCTATTATTATTTTTCTTTCTTTTGCTCCTTTCCAACTTTTTAACCTTCTTCCAGACTTCAAGAAATATCCTTGCACCAAACACCTTTTTCATTAAACATTAGTGAATAAACGGGGTTATTTTTTGGTCTCTGGAAACTCACAGAAGTTGCAGTTTTAGATTCATACTCCTTCCTGTGAGGAGAGTCAAAATGTAGATGATTGCTTTAAACCGGAGATGAGATAAATACAACCTCCAATAACTTGAGCAAATAAAAGCAGAAATCGACTCCATAAATGCCAGGCATCTGAGTTCTGAACATGTTATTTAACATATCTCTATCAAATTCATTCAAAAGGATTGATTGTTTTTATAGGTATGCTGTTTGTTTTAGGAAAAAAGCCATTCCTTTTGATCTACATGCTCATGTTTTAATATCGTGGTATTAAAAAAACAAGCAAGCTCAATGGAAAGAGAGACCTTAGACTGCATAAGAACACGTCCTGTTGTGACTCATTAAATGGGTTGTGTCTCTTTCCAGGACACAATGACAAGGGAATCTGTACTGCTCTGTCTCGGATCAGGAGTTCTGGGGGATTTGGAAACAATAACCCCACCAGCATGAGAACCTAAGGCCTTGTTCTGAGGCAGCATAAGACAATAACACAACGAGACAAGGTAGCCATCTAAGAATGTTATAAAAGACAAAAAGGCAAAGAAAGAAAAATCGACTTTACACTTCTTCTGCCAGTTAGGGAATCCCAAAGAGATGATGGTGGGCTGTCCCTTTTAAACCCAGTTATGTCTGTCTGTCTGTCTGTCTGTCTGTCTGTCTGCCTGCCTGCCTGTCTGTCTGCTTGCCTGTCCCCTCTCTCTTATTGTCTGTGTGTCTGTCTGCCTGTCTCTCTCTCTGTGTCTCTCTCTCTTTCTATCACTCATCTATATTCTCTATCATCTATATTCTATCTTTCTATCTCTGCCTCTTTTTCTCTTTCTCTCTTCTATATTCTCTGTCTCGCTCTCTCTGTATATACCATACTCTCTTTGTATCTCCCTCTCTCTCCTATCTATCTATCTATCTATCTATCTATCTATCTATCTATCCATCCATCCATCCATCCATCCATCCATCCATCCATCTATCTATCTATCCATCTGTCCATTCACCCAGGGCTGCCAAAGAGAGGAGAAGGTCAAGCTACCTTCCAAAGCACCTGAAGGCCAGACAAGGAGTAATGGATGGAAACTGGACAAGGAGAGATTCAACCTGGAAATATGGAGAAATTTTCTGACAGTGAGACCAGCAAACAACCCATGAAGAAGTTGCCTTCAGAAGTTGTGGGAGCTTCATCACTGGAGGCTTTCAAGAAGAGACTGGAATGGTTTAGAGTCTCCTGCTTGGGTGGGGGGTTGGACTAGATGACCTACAAGGTCCCTTCCAGCTCTGTTATTCTGTTAAAGTCACAAACAGAAGCTGCGTTTGTATTCTGCACCTTTTGCAAACTGTCTTTGCGATCACACAAGGAAACATTGCACGGCCTGGCTCTGTGGGGACAACGGTAATTTAAGACCGTTAACGTATTAGTAGGCTTTAATTTCTGTCGCTTGCAAATTTTCTTGGATGTTGCTACTCCTAATGAATAGCTGAGATAAACAGACAGCACCATTTTTATTCATTCCAGTTCTAAGTCATGATATTGGCAGAGGAATAGATCTCGAAAACAGACGTGCTTAGAACATTATCAATCTCGAGCAACGGTGTCAAGCCAAATGATGAGAATTAAATGAGATTTTGATACTGGTAAAGTGCAGTACTTACTCAATTCATTCTCCAATCTGCAGCTACTCAAGTTCTTTTGTGTGAGATTGCTTCCGTTATTGTGACTATTGTTATTACCGTTTGCTGTTAACCCTTTATTTACTTGTCCTCGTAGGCAAAAATTGAGCAATTATGCCTTCGGGATCTACAGGGATCGATTCTGTGATGCACATTATCTTCAGACTCTCTTTTACTGGAATGAGATCAGAGAACCAGACAGCAGAAACACCCATACCAATACATTGTAAATCTCCTTCTAGGCTATTCTTGGCTGCATAAACAGAGGGATGGAATCAAGATCATGTGAAGAGTTAATGCCACGTTATACGGCCTTGGTAAGGCCACACTTGGAATACGGCATTCAGTTTTGGTCACCACGATGTAAAAAAGATGTTGAGATTCTAGAAAGAGTGCAGAGAAGAGCTGTAAAGATGTTTATGGGGCTGGAAGCTAACACATACAAAGAACAGTTGTTGAAACTGGGCATGTCCAGTTTAATGAAAAGAAGGGGAGACATGATAGCAGTGTTCCAATATCTCAGGGGTTGCCACAAAGCATTTGCACCAATACAAATTCCTTGTGTGTCCAATCCCACTTGGCCAATAAAAAATTCTATTCTATTCTATTCTATTCTGTTCTATTCTGTCCTGTCCTGTCCTGTCCTGTTCTGTTCTGTTCTGTTCAGAAGAGGGAGTCAAGCTATTCTCCAAAACACCTGAGGGGAGGACAAGAAGCAATGGGTGGAAACTAATCAAGGAGAAACTTCCTAACAGTTAGAATCAGTGGAACAACTTGCCTCCAGAAGCTGTGAATGCTCCAACACTGGACGTTTTTAAGAAGAGAGTGGATCACCATTTGTCTGAAGTGGTGTGGGGTTTCCTGCCTAGGCAGGGGGTTGGACTAGAAGACCTCCAAGGTCCCTTCCAACTCTGTTATTCTATTCTATTCTATTCTATTCTATTCTATTCTATTCTATTCTATTCTATTCTATTCTATTCTATTCTATTCTATTCTATTCTATTCTATTCTACCCTACCCTACCCTACCCTACCCTACCCTACCCTACCCTACCCTACCCTACCCTACCCTACCCTACCCTATTCTATTCTATTCTATTCTATTCTATTCTATTCTATTCTATTCTATTCTATTCTATTCTATTCTACCCTACCCTACCCTACCCTACCCTACCCTGTTCTGTTCTGTTCTATTCTATTCTATTCCATTCCATTCCATTCCATTCCATTCCATTCCATTCCATTCCATTCCATTCCATTCCATTCTATTCTATTCTATTCTATTCTATTCCTTTGTGTTTGCATTCTTTTTAGATCAAATCAGCAACAATCTGATCTTACCGAATAATAGAATCATAGGGCTAGATGGGACCTTGGAGGTCTTCTAGTTCAACCTCTTGCTCAAGGCAGGAGTCTTTGTATCATCCCAGATAAATTATTGTCTCATCTCCCTCCAGTGAGTGATGGAGTATCCACAACTTCAAGGGTCAAGCAGTTCTGTTGATGAATTGTTCTCACTTCCTCCTTAGTTCCATGTTGGATCTCTCTCTGATCAGCTTCCACCCATTCCTTCTTGTCCTGCCCTCAGGTGCTATGGAGGTTAAATTTGACCCCCTCTTCTCTGTGACGGCTCTTCAAGTATTGAAAGGCGGCTATCATGTCACCCCCTAATCCTTCTCTTCAACATACCTGGTTGACTTAGCTGTTCCTCGTATGATTTAACCTCCAGATCAGAGGTGGGTTTCAGCAGGTTCTGACCAGTTCTGGAGAACCAGTAGCGGAAATTTTGAGTAGTTCAGAGAACCGGTAATAAAAATTCTGACTGGCCCCGCCCCCATCTATTCTCTGCCTCCCAAGTCCCAGCTGATCGGGAGGAAATGGGGATTTTGCAGTATCCTTTCCCTGAAGTGGGGTGGAAATGTAGATTTTGCAGTATCCTTCCCTGCCACGCCCACCAAGCCATGCCCACAGAACCGATAGTAAAAATTCTAACTGGCCCTACCCCCATCTATTCTCTGCCTCCCAAATCCCAGCTGATTGGGAGGGAATGGGGATTTTGCAGTAACCTTCCCCTGGATTGGGGAGGGAATGGAGATTTTACAGTATCCCTCCCTTGCCACGCCCACCAAGCCATACCACGCCCACCAAGCCATGCCATGCTCACCAAGCCATACCACGCCCACCAAGCCATGCCACGCCCACCAAGCCATACCACGTCCACCAAGCCATGCCATGCCCACCAAGCTATGCCACGCCCACCAAGCCACACCCACAGAACCAGTAGTAAAAAATTTTGAAAGGCACCTCTGCTCCAGATCCTTTGCCATTTCGGTGTCTCTTCTCTGTACTCTTTCTCAATGTCTTTCTTTGGCTTGTCAGCATCTCATTATCTTCTTTCTAGGTTTTCTTGTTTAAGAAGAAGGATGCCTTCCTTCAATCCTTGATCCTTACAGACCTGGCTCCCAAACATGGCAAGCCTTTTGTATTTAATGGAATGTTCCCTTTATTAAATAAATTCAATAAGCTAAACTATTAGGAGCACCAGCAGCTCCTCTCTCACAGCAGGCTACGAAGTCTCTATGTCCTGTAGGAAAGTGACACTCACTCTCTTTCCCCCTGAAATGGCCCCAACACACCAGGAGTCTCTCTCCCCCCACACTTGCAAAGGAAGTCCTGGAAGGTGTGCTCCCTTTCTTCCAGCAGCAGACAGACAAACACACGCTAAGAAGGCAGTGCAGATTCCAAGAATTCTGATATTTCCAGAAGGATTCAGAAGTGCAGGCTATCAATGGCTGACTGGCAGAAAGATTAATAGTTGTGTGCTACACCTATTCATCTCCGCCCTCTGCCTTTTATCCCCAGAGTTAGGGGATAAAAGGCAGTGTTTTGCTAGCAGCGGTGGCTCTTCTATCCCAAGGACCGGCTAATAGGTTTCCATTGCTCTCCTCTCTTCTGCCTTCTGTGTATCCATACATCAGGCACTGGACCCAGCTGTTCCTCCTCTTCCTCATCAGCCACCTCCAGACCTGGGGGCTGTTGACTCTCCATCTGAGGGATGATGGATGGCCCAGGCTCTGCCTCTGTCTCTCTCTCTCTCTGACACCTCCATTCCCTCTTTCCCCTTGGAGCCCC